>NC_137605.1:19753272-19948272 GCF_963280865.1 Gymnoscopelus braueri
ATCGGAAATTCCATTCACTTTGAATTGGAAAAGAAAGAAAGTGTTTTTTTTAGTGTGTGTCTGTGAGTCCTTCAGAGATTATGTGGCTATTGGTAAAATTACTGGAATGCTGGAATGCTCCCCTGATCTGGGTGAATGAGCCAAACGGCAACCACAGAAACTAAATACAGCCCCACATACTGCTCTATAGTCAGCTGTCTCTACCATTGTGAACTGTATCCATCTCCTACCAGTTTGGCAATGCTGCCCTCTTCTGGTTAATGCAGCAACAACGCAGCTCAGTGGGGGCTGAGGTTTGCCCGTGTTATTATGGTTCCCACCGCAGTTCTAGGCAAAACCTGCTGTGATTGTTCAGTAGTCGCTGTGATTGACATTTCTCGTTTTTGCAACTATGCCTAAATCTAACCCTAACCCTAACCCTAACCTCAGTAAAACTATGCCTAAACCTAACCCTAACCCTAACCCTAACCTCAGTAAAACTACGCCTAAACCTAACCCTAACCCTAATCCTAACCTCAGTAAAACTATGCCTAAACCTAACCCTAACCTCAATAAAACTATGCCTAAACCTAACCCTAACCCTAACCTCAGTAAGACTATGCCTAAACCTAACCCTAACCTCAGTAAAACTATGCCTGGCCAAGCAGACACAGGATCTATCCTATAACGTTGGTGGGATTCATAATCACGCCCTTTATCTGCTAATGCCGCTTGACCTTTGAGCTAGGAAAATCACCAACTATTTTCACATACTAGCATCATGTCCAGAGGGTGCACTTGTACATCACACTGAGGAAACAGAAGATAGGCCTCCGTCCTCCAGGCCACATGGCTCGGGAACAGTTGGTTGAACTTGGTTCCCATGGCTACTTACTTACACAAGTACTTCTGCCGTCTCCCCTTAGTTCCCTCTACTGTTCCCATGATGCACCAGTTGAAACGTGCTCCAGACTCCATCACCCTGTCCTGGCCACAGCCTGACAGACCCAACGGTGACATCCTGGAGTACCAGCTCCGATACTACGACAAGGTACGTTCAACACTCATTTCACGCTCCAGTCATTTAGGTCAGTGGTTCTCAAACTTTTTCATGTCAAGGACCCCCAAATTAACAAGTGCAGATTATTTTTGGCTCTTCTGGACATTATTTACAGAACAGTTTGATCTTAAGCATTTCTAAACTTCTTTGCCCAATTTGGAAAATATAGAAATTTAGAAATATAGCCGTAACACTTGTACATTTAGGTGACATGCAAGCAGAGAACTGTTTAACTACTTTCAACCTTCCATCCGTATTTTATAGGCCAAATAAATGTTTTATAAATAGCGAACAGATGGGCTATTTGCGACTGAAGTATAAAGAAAAATCTTTGAAAAGATCAAACTGTTGCAGCTCTAGTTAGATGCAAACACCACAAGCTGCATTATGGCTATGCATTGTATTGCAAACACATTTAAAAGAACACTCCACCAACCTTATCTCATATATCAGTCCTCACTAATACTCACTATAATTGCATTTCTGTAAAGCTTCAAAATGTAACTGCCGATCAGGGCTGTCTTTAGCCTGTTTGCTGTGCAAAGTTGTGTGTGTATGATGTGATTTGGAGAGGAAGCGGTGGGGCCAGCTGTGCGGTGCATTGAATAGGAATGTTTTTTATTGATTGGCACCCTATCAAACGGGTGATGCCCTGGGCGAACACCCAATTCACTAAAGCTGGACCTGCTGCCAATGACATCATCAGTCGGGATTTCGAGCTAATGGAAACTACAGCCTTTCTGTTTCTGGAACATTAGCACATTAAAACATCATTGTAACATAAAAAAGAAGAAGTCTTTGGGACTCCAATCTACACTGAAATGTACAAATGGAACCCCTTATGGGTCCATCTGGTTCCATTTGGACCCCATGTGGTCTCCAGACTAAATGCTGAGAAACAGTGATCTACATCATAGTAGATGGGTTCAATAGAAATTGGTGACAGTCTATAATGTAACGGAAATATTATTGACAGCATGGCTAAAAAAGCTACAATCTTTTCTTTCTGTCAGTGACAGTGACAGTGTTTTCATCAGCATCCGACTGTTTTCAGCTGAACATGTCACAGAGTGCACTGACCTACATAGAAACAAAGGGACATTTACGCTAACCACGATGACACAACGCCACCCTGACAGATACACTGTACACAAACATACTGTAGGCCCTACATGCACAGAAGTGAGCGCATGTGTGCGCACGAGCGCGCGCACACACACACACACACACACACACACACACACACACACACATACATACACACACACACACACACACACACACACGCACACACACACACGAGCACTTTCTCTAAACTGTGTTTCTATAGCATCTGTCCCCTGGTTGTACATGTAGTTATAATAGGCAGATCTATATGTGTTACTTGTTTTTACAAGTAACACATTTGTTTTTTAGATTTGTATTTTTCTTGACCACAAATGCTAAGAATGCTATAGCATATTGTTTAGATCGATGCTACAGTAGGTTTGATGTTTACCTGTATCCCAGTTGCTTTGTAGCGCTTGATTGTTTTTCTTTGCACTCTACTTGTGTGAATATTTACCCTGTCCTTTGTTGACTGGACTTCATGCTCACACTGCTTACTCTGGCATAAGATAAGATAATTGTAAATGGGTTTCCCTCAGGGTTCAGATGAAGACAGTGCAGTGAGTGTCTACAGTGAGACCAACACTGTGACGGTGAACTCACTGATCCCCGGATCCATCTACGCCTTCCAGATCAGGGCCCGTAATGAGAGGGGCTACGGCCCCTACAGTAACACTGTGTACTTCACTACTCTCATCCCAGGTACACACCTCATGATGTGTTTACTTTTATATACAGTATTTCGTTTTACTAAATCAGTTGTACACTAAAATCCTACCATAATGGCTTGTAGAGACCAATGATATACTGTACAATATTCATTGTGGTTAGTCCGTTTCATTAGAATTTGTATGTATACATACATACAAATTCTAATGAAACGGAAAATAACATTACAATAAACATTTATTACATGTAATAAATGTTTATTGTAATGTTATTTTGTTTGCATTTCACATGCGAAGCTTAACAACTCTCAGTCATACTCATACGCCGTTGTGAGTGTGTAGATAAGCTATTTTCCCTATTTTTGAAGACTTTTTTTTCAATTGCTTGACATTTTCTCCTATAATGACCTGTCCAAAATAGGAACACCACTGGTTAAAGTGGTTAAGACAAGAGTCTAAATCTGCTCAAGTGATCGTTTAAACCGTTGTATAGATGATGACTTTGTTGCTATCTACATGTTGTTTATTTTGTACCACAGAGGAGCATACACAGCAGATTCAGAATCGTCTCCCGCTGTTGATTGGGTCAGTGATGGGAGGAGCAGCCTTCCTATTGGTCGTGGCAGCGATCGTGGTGGTGGTCGTGTTCCGCAGGTGAGTGCTTCATTTAAGGCCAGTGGTTCCCAACGTTGTGGGCCGGGGTGCACTGGTGAGCACATTACATTACATAACAGTATTGTCACAGGTTCAACGCACAACACAAAAGGGGCTCCCTCGTAAAAGAGATCTTGTATCTCAATGGGATTTTACCTGTAGAAATAAAGGTAAAATAAAATAAAATGAATCACTGCTTTTCTTTTTTCTCTTTAATGGACACAGAATATAAGACACTTTTGATATATTTTGTGAATGTGGTGCTTATATTCACACACTATTCTTACTTCCTGGTCCTTCCTTGTGGCAGTAAAAGGAGAGAGAGCCCCTACAGCGACCGGCTCCAGAGGTACATCAGTAACAGAGGTGAGACTGACCATAGGAGAAGAAGAACATCCCTTTATTGTCTATTAACAAATGGTAATTCATCTTTGAATTTTTGCGTATCCCGCCGAGACACATGCGCATGCACGCACAAGCGCACGCATTGCACGTGCGTCGTGGGCACACACACCCACCCACTATACTATGCTTTGACTACATCAGAGAGGTCAGAGCACGGGTTCAGCCCTCCTGGACCCGTTTTGGGGTTCAGGGCCTTGCTCAAGGGCACGGCACTTTGGCTGCTGATGGGCACAAGCACCAGCCACCCT
The DNA here is from genome assembly GCF_963280865.1 of Gymnoscopelus braueri. Lineage (NCBI taxonomy): Eukaryota > Metazoa > Chordata > Actinopteri > Myctophiformes > Myctophidae > Gymnoscopelus > Gymnoscopelus braueri. The sequence continues at coordinate 19,757,394 of NC_137605.1, forward strand.
CCACTCACCGGTTTACAGCTGGAATACGCCCTCCTGTCGGGTTCAGGATCGAACCAGCAACCCTACTTCTCAGAAATAACAGAATAAGATGATGCACCATTTGAATGAAGCACCACTGTAGCACAGATACAGTACAAGCTTCAGTTGTCATTGTTATGCCTCTATTCTTAGATTAGATTCTTAGATGGGAAGAAATCTCATATCTCCATATTTCAACCTTCGTAAATGGATGCCCTACTTAATCATACTAGAGTGTCACACAAAAGTAATGAAAATACCCAATCTACAAGCTCACAACGCATTGTGAGTTAGTAGATCGGCTATTTTAACTATTTTTAAAATGTTTTTTTTTTAAATAGTAGAAAACTTTTGATATACAAGGTTTCCACCCGACAGCGACGATTTCCAACATGGCAGGCAACTAACAATACAGAGTGCATGGTTCAATACTATATTCTCAGGCACCCGTTTGTCTCCTATAGTGTTTATGGCATGCTATTGAATAACATCTCTCTGGCCTACAGTAGAGGTTAATGGGAGTAGCGATCGAGCCTTGTGTTCACTATCCCCAGGGTGGAGAGAATGAGAGAATATGAGAGAGAGAGAGAGGGAGAGAGGGAGGGAGGGAGGGAGAGAGAGACTAGCATAGAGTAAGAACAGTTAGATAAAGTGAATCCTGTTGCAGATGAACACTCCTATTCAGTGGGCTCACTCATGTTATATACAACTGACAGACTGGCTTCCATAACTGAAGCCATATATATGTTTGCCCCTTGTTTATGGGATTCTGCATGTGTTTGCTGTGCAGGTGGGGTGAAGTATTATGTGGATCCGTCCACATATGAGGACCCCAGTGAGGCCGTCAAGGAGTTTGCCCGTGAGATCGACCCCACTCACCTCAAAATTGAGGAGGTGATTGGAGCAGGTAAGATTCCCACTGTTTTATGTGCAGTATTTATTAAAACATGTATGATAAAAAACATTGCTGTCATTTTCAGCATTTTCTGTGTGTTACTGTATAGTGCAGTGGCTCTCAAAGTGGGGTCCGGGGGTCCCCAGATAAATGATTGATAGGAACCAAATGGACCGTTACCAGTCTGTATCAATGAGAGTATACAAATGGAAACAAATTTGGTTCCATTTTTACACTCTCAGCGTATACTTGAGGTGAGCAGGTTGACTGCCATTGAATGAATTCTATGTCAGTTCACCTGTTTAAGGCTCATAATAGAGCCCCTAAGGTTTGACCTTTAACCTAATGTCCTCTGATCTCTTCCCCTCTCTCTCCACCGCAGCCCAGTTTGGGGAGGTGTCTAGAGGCCGCTATCGTCCCATGGGACGGAGGGAGGTGCTGGTGGCGGTCAAGACCCTGCGCTGGGGCGCTACAGACAGGGAGAGAGGTCAATTCCTCAGTGAGGCAGGGGTCCTGGGGCAGTTCGACCACCCCAATGTGCTGAAGCTGGAGGGGGTATGCACCCGGAGTCCCCCAGAGAGAATCATCACAGAGTTCATGGAGAATGGACCCCTGGACGCCTTCCTCAGGGTGAGACTACAATTATATGATAAAATAACTCCCATCTTCAGCTGTTCTGTAGTCACTCTTCTGTAATAGTGGATTCAGAGGAACTGGAAGTTTCAGTCAAGCAACCTAGTAAGAGAAGCGGTGCGATGAAGGTGTGAGGGCCGCGTACCGGCCCGAACCTCTAGTAATCTTATATTATCTGTTATTTGCTTTGATTATTTTATAAGAAAAGCAATCAGTATGCCTCACTATCTATTATATAAAAGCACATACTGTATTAAAGTTCTTTACGCTAGAGACTTAACCCTAGCAATGTTAATGCTTTTTTATCATTGAACAAAGAAATACTGAGTGCTCTCGATTACAGTTCCAAATGAACAACTCCAGTCCACTTGGGTATGAGGTGCTCACGTGAAAATACAGAGCCCACTTCAAGCACACTCATAATCAGGCCAAGGATATTAAAAGGATATTGTTAAATTAAAAGCCTTTAATGACTAGGCCAGGTGTAGCTAATGTAGCAATATTAAAAGGATTTTTCATTAAAAGGACTCTAACCGGATTCAACCTGCGTGGGTCTTCCTCAGGGCGTGGCAGTCGGTGTCCTTGGTGGATTTTTTGTTTTTTAATATTGCTACATTAGCTATGACCAAGACATTAAAGGCCTATAACGATATCCTTGGCTCGTTCGGATGTGAGCCGAAGGGCTTCCCTTTGTTCTGCTATTTTATCATTGTCACACACCAGTAATCACAATAAATGACTCCCTCTTAGGTATTGTTGCTAATTAACTCAGTTCTTTCATGTAAGGCAGGGGTTCCCATTACTTTTCCATGCCAAGGACTATAAGCTCACAACATTGTGATGTTATAGATCTGCTATTTTCGACAATGTCATGCCCAAAAATAGGGATGGCAAATTGATAGGGCTTTGGTGCCCACTTTGTAAACCTGTGCCATAACTTCAAACTCATTCTCATTCTAGTTACTTCACTTCTCCTGTTCTTCAAATCCTTCTCTCTCCATCAGGAGAATGAGGACCAGTTCAGTGTTCTCCAGTTGGTGGGCATGTTGAGGGGTGTGGGCGCGGGGATGCGCTACCTGGCCGAGAGGAACTTTGTCCACCGAGATCTAGCAGCAAGGAATGTTCTGGTCAATTCCAACCTGGTGTGTAAAGTGTCTGACTACGGCCTGTCGCGCCTCATGAGGGGCCTAGATCACAATATGCCCACCTACACTGCCTCACTGGTGAGTACCAGGAAATGATATATGATATGTAATCAGGGTTTGACCTTTAAAAAGAAACAGAGGGGGGGGGTTAAGTCTGTCTGTGGGTTTTAGAAATACTTAACCAATCAAAAGTATTCATAAGAGCTTGTTACTAAATAATGACTACATTGGATCCATTGGAAAAGTAACAGTTTTGGACAGGTTTCCGCCTGACAGCAACAATATAATAATAATAATAATAATGATAATGATAATCTATTCTGTAATACCATCCTATCTATTGAGCTAGATTCTATAGGTTGACGGGAACAGGTCTACTCGGGAACAATGCAAGACAGGAACGATGCAAGTTGGGAATGCATGCCCCACCCGTTTATGCAAAACCCATTGTACTTGTCATCAGTGTACCCATTCGTCAGAGGACGCAGTGCGGTACCCACTACACTACCATACAACCGATCAACTAAATCTGGAGACACAACAATCCCTGAAGCCTGCTGACATGTTAATGACGTACATGGGCATAAATGAGACATAGACGGACCCGCAGACATTAGGTGCATTGCTCTGAAAAAGAGCGGCACAAATGTGAAGCAAACCTTAGCCAATCCGTGAAGCCGATGGGTGGGTGTTACGTGTATGGGTTTGGGGAGACTGTATGTTTATGGGGAGACTGTGTATGGTGTTTTTCTCCCTGCTACTCTCTGCCTGCTGCTCTCTGTCACTCACTCTCAGGTCCAGCCCATTCACTCAACTCAACTCCGCCTCTCACCACCGGTTGGTCCTTTCCCTCATCACTCCACCAATCACCTCCATCGTCATCATATATAAAGCACCTGTGACGGCGGCCATCCTTCTCTCTTCCCCACCATGCTTCCAGCAGCTCATTTGTTTGCTCCATGTATTGTCCTAACTAATTCACCTCCAGTCTTATAAAGACTTTCTGACCTTTTGCCAAACGTTTAGTACAGGGGGGGGGCAGTTTAGCTCTGGGGTACCCTGTACATATTGCACGTAGGTAATTCCAGTGTTTAATCCCACTAGTCTAGAGGTGAGTGCCACCCATTGTCTTTTCTGTTCTTTGTTAGAGTAGGAAGGATTTGTTTCTCTTGTGAGTAAGTAATATCTTTATTTTGTTTAGACTGAGTTTTGGTTTTACTACATTCTTTCCTTTGGCACCACCTGACCCTCCCTGTATTGTTACTTGGCATTCATTTATTTTTGGTTCACTTAGTTTGTTAATAAACAACTTTTCAGTTAACCTCAACTTCTGTCAGTCTCAATTATATAATTTGGGTATATGTTACCGTCCCTTCCTCCTGGACCACCATCTGGGACGTAACATTTGGGGGCTCGTCCGGGAAATGTTACGTCCCAGATGGTGGTCCAGGAGGAAGGGACGGTAACATATACCCAAATTATATAATTGAGACTGACAGAAGTTGAGGTTAACTGAAAAGTTGTTTATTAACAAACTAAGTGAACCAAAAATAAATGAATGCCAAGTAACAATACAGGGAGGGTCAGGTGGTGCCAAAGGAAAGAATGTAGTAAAACCAAAACTCAGTCTAAACAAAATAAAGATATTACTTACTCACAAGAGAAACAAATCCTTCCTACTCTAACAAAGAACAGAAAAGACAATGGGTGGCACTCACCTCTAGACTAGTGGGATTAAACACTGGAATTACCTACGTGCAATATGTACAGGGTACCCCAGAGCTAAACTGCCCCCCCCCTGTACTAAACGTTTGGCAAAAGGTCAGAAAGTCTTTATAAGACTGGAGGTGAATTAGTTAGGACAATACATGGAGCAAACAAATGAGCTGCTGGAAGCATGGTGGGGAAGAGAGAAGGATGGCCGCCGTCACAGGTGCTTTATATATGATGACGATGGAGGTGATTGGTGGAGTGATGAGGGAAAGGACCAACCGGTGGTGAGAGGCGGAGTTGAGTTGAGTGAATGGGCTGGACCTGAGAGTGAGTGACAGAGAGCAGCAGGCAGAGAGTAGCAGGGAGAAAAACACCATACACAGTCTCCCCATAAACATACAGTCTCCCCAAACCCATACACGTAACACCTCCCACCCTAAAGACACAAACAAAATGTTTGTGGCTACAAAACACCACTCTTACAGACTGCGGGAGAGAGCGTCTGCTAAGACATTCTCGGAACCTTTCTTATGACGTATTACTAAGTTATAATTCTGTACAATAAGGGCCCAGCGCATGAGTCGCTGGTTCTGGTTATACATCCTGGCTAGAAAAACCAAGGGGTTATGGTCTGTGTAAGCTACCACAGGAAGTATACTGGACCCTACATACACCTCAAAGTGTTGTAATGCAAACAGAAGTGCCAGTGTTTCCTTCTCTATGGTTGAATACCTGAGCTGGTGTTTGTTAAACTTCCTAGAGAAGTAACAAACTGGATGGTCGAGTTCCTGGTCATCTGTTTGCAACAAGACTGCACCGGCTCCAGTACCGCTCGCATCTACTTCTAACTTAAAAGGAAGAGTAAAGTTTGGAGCTGAGAGGACAGGTGCACTACATAAGAGGGCTTTTACGCTCTCAAAAGCACTCTGGCACTCACTGGTCCAGACAAAGGGCCTAGAGATACTGGTTAGGGCAGTGAGCGGAGTCACCACTGAGGAAAAATTCTTACAAAAACCACGATAGAATCCGGCCATGCCTAGAAAACGGCGCAATTCTCTTCGAGTGGTAGGCCTCAGGAAAGCAGTGATGGCAGAGACCTTGGCATCAATGGGCCTCACTTTTCCTTGGCCTACCTCTTTACCAAGGTAGAGAACTGTGCCTTTCCCAAACTCACATTTGGCTAGGTTGAGGGTTAAAGAAGCATTTGCTAAACGACTAAAAACTTCTCTCAGGGTTGACACATGTGAAGTCCAGTCTGAACTGTACACTACAATATCATCTAGATATGCCTTACAATGGGGGACATCCCCCAATACCAGATTAATGAGCCTCTGAAAGGTAGCAGGAGCATTACACATACCAAAAGGCATCACTGTATATTGGCAGAAATGATCAGGTGTCACAAAAGCAGAAACTGTGGATGCTTGATATGTCAAAGGAACCTGCCAATATCCTTTGAGCATATCAAGCTTACTCACATAAGTAGATGGACCAATCTCATCAATACAGTCATCAATCAGTGGCAGTGGATGAGCATCTTGTACCGTTACTGCATTCACCTTACGAAAATCAGTGCAAAACCTTGGGCTTCCATCTGACTTGATGTCTAACAAACATGGGGAACTCCATGGACTGGAGCTAGGCTTAGCAAATCCATGTTTTAACAAATACTCAACCTCTTTTTTCATTGTCTCCCGCTTAACAGGATTAACCCTATAGGCCCGCTGTTTGATGGGCCTAGCAGTGGTTAGTTTAAGGTCATGTCGGAGAACTGAAGTTTGAGATGGAATATCACTGAATAAACTTGGAAAATCCAAAATCAGATTCTCTATATCACTCAAGTGATCCTCTGGCAGGTGAGACAGAAAGGAAGGTAGATTCAACAACATTTCAGAATTTGCTAGTCTTGCACCCTGTGGGGTTGCGTTGCGCAACACCAGCCCATCATCATCAGGTTGAGAATCGCAGACCTTAGAATTTAATGCTACACCTAAAACTGCAGGCTCTGGAGACCTAGTTGGAACTTCATCCCCAGAGTGATACAGCTTTAGCATGTTAACATGGCACACACGGGACTGGCGCCTTCGGTCAGGGGTGCGAATAACATAGTCTGTCTCACTGATTTTTTGCTCTACCAGATAAGGACCAGAGAAGCGAACAGAGAGAGCGGAACCAGGTACTGGCAACAAAAGTAACACTTTATCTCCTGTGTTAAAGGAACGAGCAACAGCTTTCTTGTCAAAGTGTTGTTTCATGGTCACTTGAGAAGAGGCTAATGCATTTTTGGCTAAGGAACAGGCCTGCTTTAAGCGTTCTCTAAACTGATTAACATACTCAGGGACTGATTGAGAAGTTGCTTCAACATTAACCAACTGCTCCTTAAGGACTTGGAGGGGGCCCCTGACAGTATGTCCAAAAACTAGGCTAGCAGGACTGAAACCTAGTGACTCCTGAACAGTTTCACGAACTGCAAACAAAACAAGAGGAATGCTCTCATCCCAACTTGCTTTTGACTCAAGACAGTGTTTCCGCAGCATTGACTTCAGTGTCTGATGAAATCTTTCTAATGCCCCTTGTGTCTGAGGGTGATAGGCACTAGACACCCTGTGTTTAATGCCTAAAGTTTTAAGCACTTGTGCAAACAGTCTCGATTTAAAATTAGTGCCTTGATCTGTTTGCACAAACCGAGGTAGGCCAAAGGTAGAAAAGAACTTGGTTAAAGCTTTAATGACCACTTTAGCAGTAATTGTGCGCAGGGGAATGGCTTCTGGAAACCTGGTTGCAGCACACATAATGGTTAGAAGATACTGATTCCCCGACTTTGCTTTGGGTAAAGGACCCACACAGTCAACTATGACTGTCTCAAAAGGCTCTCCTATAACAGGAATAGGATGAAGAGGTGCAGGAGGAATAACTTGGTTTGGCTTACCCACCAGTTGACAAGCATGGCATGCACGACAGTACTGAGCAACATCATGTTTCAGTCTAGGCCAGAAGAAGTTCTTCAGGACCCGGTCATATGTCTTGGTTACACCAAGATGACCGGACCAGGGATGGTCATGAGCCAAGGACAGCACCTTTTGTCGATACTGTTGAGGTACCACCACCTTCCTACTCTAACAAAGAACAGAAAAGACAATGGGTGGCACTCACCTCTAGACTAGTGGGATTAAACACTGGAATTACCTACGTGCAATATGTACAGGGTACCCCAGAGCTAAACTGCCCCCCCCCTGTACTAAACGTTTGGCAAAAGGTCAGAAAGTCTTTATAAGACTGGAGGTGAATTAGTTAGGACAATACATGGAGCAAACAAATGAGCTGCTGGAAGCATGGTGGGGAAGAGAGAAGGATGGCCGCCGTCACAGGTGCTTTATATATGATGACGATGGAGGTGATTGGTGGAGTGATGAGGGAAAGGACCAACCGGTGGTGAGAGGCGGAGTTGAGTTGAGTGAATGGGCTGGACCTGAGAGTGAGTGACAGAGAGCAGCAGGCAGAGAGTAGCAGGGAGAAAAACACCATACACAGTCTCCCCATAAACATACAGTCTCCCCAAACCCATACACGTAACAGTGGGGTTGCAAATCAGGGAAGCCGATAACTACACTAGAATGTACTCTATGTATGTTTATTGTGAGCACAAAGTGTTCAGTATTCTCCCATCATTCCTTGCTCTGTGCTTGGTGTCCCTCAGGGCAGTAAGATTCCTGTGAGGTGGACGGCACCAGAGGCCTTCCAGCATCGCAAGTTCAGCTCGGCTAGTGATGTCTGGAGCTTCGGTGTGCTTATGTGGGAAGTGATGTCATACGGAGAGCGTCCTTACTGGGATATGAGCAACCAGGAAGTGAGTATGAGGCGGTCTTGTTTAATTGATACAGCTAAATGATGATCTTTAAGTCAATCTGACATGATTACAGTATGTACATTATTGTATTTGCATGGCTTGTCATGACATCTGCCCTGTTAATATCTCAGGTTAATATATGTATATGTGTGTTTGGTGCAAGCTTATCTCCCTGTTGTTCTATCGAACTGTATATAATCAATCATTCAATTGTTCAGTCATTCAATCTAGGGTTGATTATTTTCTGAGCGATTATTCTATCAATTACTTTACAAACTGCATGTTTGCATATCAAAACAACATTTCGGTAACACTTGCTATGCATCCCACATCTATAATGCATTATAAGCATACTTATAATGCATTATAATCTGCTTACAACACTTTATAATTATAGTTTGTAAGAACTCATAAATACTTATAATGCTTTATAACAATAATTATAACACGTTATAAAGCATTCTATAAGGCCAAGTATTATAATACTTCATAATTGCTGGACACTCACAGACTTTTTTGGGGGGCAAGGATCATTGTGTATTATCATAGTAGTAATACATCAATAATAATCAATCAATCAATCGATCGATCAATTAATCAATCATCCTCCAGGTGATGAAAGCAGTAGCAGATCAATACCGGCTCCCAGCTCCAAATAACTGCCCTCCAGCCCTCCATAACCTGATGCTGCAGTGCTGGCAGGCCGACAGAGCAGACCGGCTGGGGTTCGACTCCCTCCTCTCATCCCTGGACCGCCTCATCAGACACCCAGCCTCCCTCAAGGCAGAGCAGACCCGGTGAGGTGGTTTAAACCCTTTATTGGCAGGACTGGTGGGACTTGGATTTCGGTTCAGCACAACGGAATGGAAAAGCTAATAGACAAATAAAAATAAGTAGTCATCAAACAAAACATAATCTGCTAAAGTGGTACTCATTCGTGTACCATGGAGATCCCAGTCCATCACACCAGACTATTTCACTATGTAGTTAAGTGTCGTGAAACCGTAAAACCACACAAGCCCTAGCGTCCCTATTCTGGGGGGGAATATTCAGCGAAAATAGATTTACAAGCTCACAATGCATCGCAGCGCAATGTAGATTCTAGCTTGCAGAACAGCTATTTTCGGCAAAGAGATTTTGTGTAGAGGGAAAAAATGAGGGTCCTAGTGCAGACCCCTGGGGGACTCCGGTCAGTATGGTTTTTAACACACTCCAGGTTGCATGATTGAATAGTACTGCTCTACTACTGACAACAAATGTATTATATTTAATCTTGACTTAGATTATGTCATATATTTATTATCAGATATATTTCTGACCACACTGTAACACTGTTGCTCCCTGTGAGACATGAAGTAAACAGACAAACTGTTAAACTGTTCATTTACCTTAACACTGAACAAATTCAGTGTCCTAAGTCTGTTCTGACAGAGCTTTCTGCGGTCTCTGAGCACAAACGGCAGTTTCTATAATTATTTTGTGGACAGATTAAATAGCATTCATATAATTTTCTAAAATAGCCAATCTGCAAGCTCACAACGTGTTGCATAGTGACCTTGTTGATTCGCTATTTTCGATATTTCTGGGCTAGATTTGATATAAGAAAGGGCTGATTACGGAGTGTATGAGTGACTGTACGAGTTGATGCAGCACAGTATCTCTATCTGCTCCCTACAGTATGTCACCAGTGCTTGACACCATGCCACACTAGTGACAGAACCACTCACTTCTTTAACCACTAGCCAGCCAGTGGGTGATGTTTCTCATTCAGTCTAAACCACTGATGTCAGGCTAGCCTGGCTTGATTACTCCAACCTGTTTACCAGCAGAACGTCGCTATAGTCAACACCCGTGTTTTTCTAACCTTGAACCTGCTGTTCCTGGCTCATCCCACAGAAGCTGCTCCCAGCCACTACTGAGCCCCACCCCCACAGACCTGTCGTCCGTGGCAACAGTCAGTGATTGGCTGACGGCACTGAGGATGGACAGATATAAGGATGCGTTTGAGCGGGCGCACCTGGACACGTTGGACAGAGTCAGCATGGTCACCATGGTGTGAGTATACGCCACACATACTGTATGTGTCATGCGTCATGTCATCTGTGATAAATGTGGGAGCGATTACAAACAAATAAAAATAAACTCATCTCAGTTTCCAAGTTAGTTAAATATCAGATGAGAGACCTGGGAGTTGAGCTGGACTAGATTTAAGATTCAATTATTCAGTGTAAGAGGCTTAGAACCTCCAAATTCCTAGGTTTCTAGGAATTTGCATGTGCTCATGACAAACACAGATACAACAGTAGGTACTGTACACAGTAAAGATTTGCATATTGGATGACCAGTGTTGGCCAAAACATAAACAAACATTACAGTGAAATCAAAACGCTTAAAATACATATTTCCTTTGTTGTCCTAAATCCCTGTCTTATATCTTTTTTCTCTCTTTTTATCAGAGATATCCAGAATCTGGGAGTGAACCTCCTTGGCCACCAGAGGAAGATTTTCAATGCCGCACAACAGCTCAGAGCCCACCTGAACCAGGGCCAGGTGGAGGTGTGAGACCCCCCCAAACACTCGCATGCACGGACAGCTGCAATGGATTTGAACGGGTTTCACTCTTTTCTCTGGCTGCTGTGTCTACTTTCGCTAATATTTGTTTCATTTTGATACGCATGAAGGCCAAAAACGTAAACAAAGAACCATCATTGTATCTTGTGGCAAACATGACGCTGAAGTCGGAAAAGGTGAAGAAAATGTATCGTCCAACTTTCTACGGCCGACCGCGTGAGAGGAACGACGAACATAGCACGATGAACGTAGAAGAGAGATATGCACTACGGGAGCTGTTAGTCCAGGTGCAGGACGAGAGTTGCCGTAGACAAGGAGAGGAGGACCTGAACTAAAACGTCTTCAATGTGTTTTAACGATATTTCACTTCATTGCTGTTGTTTGCCTACAGCTGTCTTCACCTTAAATCTGATCCTACCTCTGTCCTCACTTCCACACAAATTAAAGCTTTGTCGCACGGCCGCGTTGTACGAAAACTGAGGTATTTTACTAAAAAAATCGCTACATTTTTCGTCAAGGCTCATACGTCGAAGAATAATGTAACCGTCACTCCTAGACTTGTCTCACTGCTGACGCTTCCACACCTTTCACAGTCTCACGATCGACCCCATGAGTAGAATAAAATGAAATGAAAATTGAAAAGCCACGGGGATCTCCCACCCCCTTCACAAAGAATTGCGCAGAGACAATCAAAATACTTTTTATTTTGCTAATGTTGTAATATTGTTCTACAGTATATGGTGAAGACCGGTGACGAAAAGACCAGGAAGTTAACTACCAGTTACTTCCTATAGCCTATATTTGGTCCAATCATATCAAGAGAAGCGAAGCAAACCATTATGACTTAATGTGTCCAAAATGTGTATGGGAACATTCTATATATTTAAGATATCAATAAATTATGAAAGAAAATAATAAGCAAAGTAAATACAAGGGGTTTAATAACATAGGGTTTAATAATGGCTTCCATGTGGATCTCAGACGTCATGTTGATGACGTCATATTGCTGTGATGTCATATTGACTTCCAAATATGGAGTTATTTGCCTCTCCATTGACTTCCAGTACAAAATCTTAGTTTTAAAAAGTTAAATATTTCTAAAAGTATGAAACATGTGAAAAGTATTCAGGGATTTACATCATTGGCCTACTGGCAACGTGCACAAGACATTTGGCACTGATCGGTCCAGTGATTTGTGAGAGCCGCAGACAAACAAACACACACACAGACTCTCTTCTAGACAGCTCGCCCCCATAAGAACCACTGCATTTAAAAAATAAAGTTAGTTTAGATTTAGATTCCATTTGCGCTTAAAGGTTATTATAGATACACCTTTAAGATATCAGATATGGCCTATTTTTATATGTTGTATTTATTTATTTATTTTAATGGCCTATGAACAAAAAAGCTTAAATCTTGACAGTGGAATTATCTATGATGTTAAAGTATTTTCTTTTCTGAAAATGAACACACTGCATTGAAATGTTTGTTTCTCAACATTTTCAAAAGACAGTAGTATTTTTCTTGTTGTTAAAATACACTCACATAACCTAGTGTGCGTACAGTACCAGTTATATAGTGACGCTCACAGGGCCTATATACTGTTCATCTCTGCTAGAAACACAGGCCTCTCCCCAGGGTGGAAACCGAACAGCGTTCTCTCTCTATGACCCCTGTTTACATCTGGAATTCATGTACAACTTGCATCTGGTTTATGTCTAGATATACATTTTCTGGATTACATTTATGCCTGGAGTTTGGGAGTTTTATGCCTGGGCTTTGGGTCTATCTGAATATCTATCTGAATATAACCCGACCCCCTGCACATTAAAAAACATTGGTGTTAATTCATACATACCTGAGAGTGCACAAATGGAACCAAATGGACCCTTAGAGGTCCATTTGGTTTCATTTGTACACTCTCAGAGTTAAATTAACACTCAGGATAACAGTGTGGACGCATGTTAACCACAAGAACCCTAGTCCCTATTCTCCCTAACATTTGGGGAAAATAGCCGATCTTCAAGCTCACGTTGCAATGCATTGTGAGCTTGAAGATCGGCTATTTTCGACAAAGATATTCAGTGTGGATGCAAAAATCGAGTATACCAAGTATAGTGGTTATGGCTAACTGTAAAGGGAGTACATATGTATATTTCACAGGTCACCTCTTTTTGTTTGGTTGCTAGAGTGATGTCATTGTGAATGTGAGAGATGGGTTAAATTTTGTGGACAGTAACTGCCCTCACCTCCATTACAAGGAAGGAGGTGTGTGCTGGTTGCACTGTTCTTGCTAAAAGTGTGCTGTGCTTTATGTGTCAAGCTGTGTGAATGTGTGTGTGCTGTACATAATGCTGTGTGCGTGTGCGTGTGCGTGTGCGTGTGTGTGTGGGTGTGCGTTTTGAGGGCCAGTGTGAAGCCATGCACATGTGTAGTTGTGTTTGTTTGTATGAGTGTTCACCACTATTCCACTATTGTGCAAATTTGTAAAATAAATAATATGATTTTATTTAAATCCTTGCATTCGCTTGTTATTTCCCTCTCTAAATGTTTTACATACCTACATTGACAGGGAATGCTACTTTTCGTGTCCATTTTCAAAGAATCTTGAAAAAATGCGAAACGAAATGTGAAAAAGCTTTTGAAACATTTTAACAACACAAAAATCTTTGTGTGGGGTCCCTGGCACATCTTCTCAGATCCACAGCCAAATATATATACATTTGGGTGGCGATGACCTTCGACCTTTTCTACCCAAAAGTTAATTATCTATTCAGGGCAGCCTACTGATCATTCCTGTCATTCATGGTTGTAGTGCTACCATGGAGCCAATGTGAAACATTTGGGGTGGAGGTTCTTCTTTGGCCTACTGTGAGTGAGCAGCAATCGGGAGCTGCGTTCATGATTTGTGGCATTTTGTGCAAAATGAGCCAGATGACAGGGAAGAACCATAGGAAGCACCGTAGATGACAGGGAAGAACCATAGGAAGCACCATAGAATCTATGGCGCTTCCTATGGTTCTTCCTGTCATCTATGGCATAGATGACAGGGAAGAACCAGGAAGCACCAAAGAAGACAGGTAGGCACCATAGGAAGCACCATAGATGACAGGGGAGCGCCATAGATGACAAAGGAAGCACCGTAGATGACGGAAGCACCATAGGAAGCACCCTAGATGACAGTAAAGCACCATAGGAAGCACCATAGATGACAGGAAACCACCATGATTTGAAAAATTTGGGGTGGAGGTTCTTTCTTGGCTTACTGGGAGTGTGTTCAAAGTTTCTAACCGATCACTCCAGTAGTGCTTGTGGCATTTCGTGCAAAATACACGGACACGGACACGGACACGGACACGGACATGGACACGTGTTGGCCTGGCGGAGACAATAAACTACCACAAAGATATACAACCCTTTGTCGATCCTCAGTCGGGACCCAGGAAGACTATACATGAATAAATTAATTAATTAATACATATTCTGAAGTGTAATTACGGTGCATGCTCTATACTTTCAAGAATGCTGACAAAATGCCAAAAATGCCAAATGAATAGTAAAAGGACATGCAGTGGCCCACACAAAGCCTCGATTTGAATAGGACTAGAAATTGGAACAGGAATAGCGCACAGAAGTAACACATCACCCATTCAACCATTATGACAATAGGTTCTCCTTGCTAGTCTGAAATCACCTTGAAAAATGTGGAGGAGCAGCCTTGGCGGTGACTGTCTGGTTGTGTGATCAGCAGGTTTTGTGTGGAATCGTGGCTGAGGATCTGTTGAGTTCAGCAGATAACAGAGAGAGCAGACACCGCTCTCCCACATCCCCTGCTCCTCCCATCACTGATTCATTCATCAGATAAGATGTGGACAGACAGCCTGATAAAAGGCCCCTACACAACCTCAACGCTGTTCTGTCTGCCCAGGCCTGCCACTGTAGCTGTACTTTGAAACGACACATTTTAACCACATGAACCCCAGCGTCCCTATTCTGGGGGTGAACATTCAGAGGAAATAACTGTTTGAATTGGTGAGTCTTTAAAAGTCTTTTAAAGATGTCCTCAGAGGCCACAGTTTTAAGGTGGAAGCTCATGCCAAAGCTTATGGTAGTGGTTCTCAAAGTGGGGTCCGAGGAGGACCCTGGGGTTCCAGGGGGTCCCCAGCAAAATGTGTTAATAGCATCACAATCATTTTAACCACTTTATCCATTTATCAGTTGGCTATAAAAAAAATAGCAGATCTACAAGCTCACAGCGCGTCACTTTGTGCCGTGTTGCGAGCTTGTACATCTGCTATTTGTGAACATTTTTTAAATAAGTTTTTGAGACATAACTTCTCTTCTGGGGGTCCCTGGGACAAAAACCTTTCAGATGGGGGTCTGCAGCCAAATATATATCAGTTTGGAGGGCCTTGCCACGAAAACGTTTGAGAACTACTGTGTTATACTGTTGAGTTTGGAATTTGTTGAGTCTCTGATCTGATTCCCGTAATGCATACAAACTATTTTAATGCATACAAACTATTTTAATCGTTTAGACGTCACTGCCCTCAGTGCCCTGGTTATCAGGGCTGCAAACAATACAATCAAACATTAAAATGTGATTAATTGAAAGGAACTTTTACGGCTGCTGGGAATTTATATGACATATCGCAATCACGGATTCTTGGAATGTAAATATGAATGGTCCATGTGAATTTGAGGAAACAAAACAAGCAACAAAATGTGCTTAACTTGGCATGCTACAATCATTACAGTAAAATTGGACACACACACACACACACACACACACACACACACACACACACACACACACACACACACACACACACACACACACACACACACACACACTTGAATGGATGTGGCTTATTTGTGTTAATAATGAGTTACTCTGCAAAATCCGGAATGTTAATTTAACTCTCTGCGTACAAATCAAACTAAATCTCTCAAAGTGGGATCCGGGGACCACCAGCGGTCCTGGTGGGGGGGGGGGGTTCCAGTGGGTCCCCCAGAATAATTAGTTAATATAGCACTAACTCTGGTCCATAGCGTTAGAAGGAGTTCTCCTCCTTCTAACGCTATGGACCAGAGCTAATATAGCACCACAATAAGTTTAACCACTGTCTATAACCATATTTTATACGTTGGCTATTTTTGAAAAATCTAGATTTTCTTTTTCAACACAAATCTTTGTTTCTGGGGGTCCCTGGCACAAACCATTTTTGAGATGGGGGTCTGTGGTAAATTACATTGGGGGTCCTTGACATGAAAAAGTTTGAGAACCACTGGCCTAGGGGCGAAACTCGCAAAGGCTCGATCACCTTTAGTTTTTAATCTTGTGCGAGGACCAACCAGCAGGGCTTGGGATGAGGATCTCAGAGACCTTCTGGGCACATACAGTACATATGGAGGTGCCTGCTGGCCATTGAGGGCTCTGTGTGTGATTACAAGAAATCTTAAAATGTAGGCCTAGGCCTAGTTGACTGGGAGCCAGTGCAAGGAGGCCAGAATGGGGGTTATTATGTGACAGGATCTCCTGGACCTGGTCAGTAACCTGGCAGCAGCATTCTGGACCAGTTGCTGAATTATATAAGCAAGTTGCAACATAATAAATACACAATACAAATAAAGCTTTCAAATTTAATTGGGTGTTGGGCGGTAATGGTTAAGGGACCTGGATATTGGATGAGAAACACTGGTTAAGATGTCTTCTTTATTGGACTACAATGTGTCACAGTTAGATCTTTATCCAATGGCTGTGTGTAGTAGCTCTATAGTAGACTACAATGGAAAGAAAGTGTAACAGATGATGACCCACAATAAGCTTGGTATTCAAACACAATACAGGCTAGGCCACTGTCTACAATGCCCTGTCACTTGTCCCTGTCATCCTCAGTCCTCAGGAACTTTTCCGCTTTTATTCTATTTGTGTGAAGGCCTAAATGTAGGAAAACTGTGCAAGAAACCGGAAGATTTCATTTCCCTGGAGACCGAAGTAATCCGTTGACACACGTTGAGCGGTCGGTCAGATTAGTGCTAGATTGGATGGATGGGCCGGGGGGAGGAGAGGAGCACTCGTTTTGTTTCAAGTGACAGACAGGGCATTGTGGTGGCCTGATAATGAATGGTTTTAAGGGGCAGCGAGGCCGTGGGGCTCGATGTGAGGCGCACCCAAGCGAGCCGAGCTGAGTTGGCAATCCTTTGTGGAAGGAAAGGAATAGGCTATCGTCGCCAGTGGTGGAAAGTCTGGAAACAATAGTCCATTTTCTTTTACTTAAGTAAAAGTATCAATACTGCAATGCAGAAATACTCTGTTACAAGTAAAAGTCCGGAATTCAAAACTTACTCAAGTACAAAAGTATTGGTATCAAAATATACTTAAAGTACAAAAGTAAAAGTACTCATTATGCAGAATGTCTTCACAAGTTTTCAAATGTGTACAAATCTTTTGAAAATAGCAGATCTACAAGCTCACAATGCCTCGCGATGCATTGTGAGCTTGTAGATATAGGCTATTTCCAATGGCCAGAATGCTGATCGAATAATTAATGTATATGTTTTGTAAATAAATCTACAAAATAACTAGTAACTAAAGTTTTCAAATAATTGTAGAGGAGTAAAAGTACAACATTTGCCTCTGAGATGTAGTGGAGTAGAAGTAAAAGTATTTCAAATTGGAAATACTGCAGTAAAGTAAAAAAAAATACATCAAATTTGTAAAGTAGCCTACAGGACTTGAGTAAATGTAGACTAGGCCTACTTACTTTCCACCACTGTACGAGGCGCACCCAAGCGAACCGATCATCCGATGGCCGAGTTGGCAATCCTTGGTGGAAGGAAGGGAATTTGTGCTCCTCGCCGCTTTTATTATAGTGTCTAGTCTATGGTCACCTTTTTCAAAATTGCACAGGACATTGAGTGAAACAAAACGAGCGCGTCCTCCCCCCGGCCCTACCCTTCCCCGAGACACAAATTCCTCATGTTTTAAACATTTTTCGTTACAAGAGAGACCAGTTTAACGAGAATTTGGATAGGTTCTCTCCTGGTCAGCAAAAAGTCACCATTTACATTCTCCATTAATTGTGAGGTACAGTAGGCTACAGTGGGATATATCATACAGCAGCAGAATGAAGGGGACAGACCATGGCTGAATGGGAGAGACCCAAATCCTCACAGGAATACAAGTAAGGTTTGCGTTTGACTAATATCTTATCTATATTAATAATACTATAAAGAAGTCTGCCAGTAGGCCTAATCAAAAGGCTAATCAAAAACAAATGTTTGTCAAGTGTAATGTTGATTTGTTCCTCCACATTTCCAGGTTATCAGTAACTATTATAATGATGTGGTCAAGCAGACAAAGGCCTATATGCTTAATTTCCGTTAATAGCAGATCTACAAACTCACACTTGTGAACTGGTAGGCTACACTTGCTATTTTCTGCTATAGGCCTATAGAGATCAGGTGGACCTACACTATGTAGGTCTTACACCTGCTGTTCAGCTCTTCTGTGTTACATAGAACATACAGGTGAACAGCAGGTGTGTAAGTATGAGTGGTCAGGTTCATTTAGAAGAATGTGGAAGAATGAAAGGTAAAAGGTGTGGTCTTCTTGTTCCTTAACCCACCTTAAAGGGATACTTTCACTTTAAAACACTTCTGGTGTCATTTTAACATATACTCTGGCTTCTCTGTGCACCCCAGACACTTTTTAAGTTGCTTGATTCAATATTTAGATACTTGATATTCATTTTATCAGAAGCGCCCCCTCCTATATAGACCCATTGAACTTCTAACGCTATTTTAACCATCTTAAACTCATTGAATTTGAAAACACACATCCCTGGTTCTGGTGACTGATATTGTCTTTCTAATGTGTGAGGGGCCGTGTTTTTTAATTACTTTATTTATTTATTATTTTATTATTTTCATGAATAAATATATAGAAATTAATAAAAGTAACTGGAAAAGGTTATACAAAACACGGCCTCTTCAGGCATTAGCAGGACAGTAGCCAATCAGTCACCAGAACCAGGGATGTGTGTTTTCAATGAGTCTAAAACTCTTAAAATGGAGCTTGAAGTTCAATGGGTTTATATACAGTAGGGGTGTGTCTGATCAAATGAATATCAAATATCTAAATATTGAATCAAGCAACTCAAAAACTGTCTGGGTTGCTCACAAAAGCCAGAGTGGACATCAAAATGACCCCAGAAGTGTTACCCCTTTAAATTAACTTCATATAATGTAGCTACAGCAAATATTGCCCATTACTTTATACCAAAAGGCATTCTGTGGGACTGGAGGTCAATACTGAAAGTCATTTTTCTCTCAGTTTCACTACAGACACACACAGCACTCATACCAGACGGCAATGTTGTAACATGTCTGTGCCAACACAATAGAAGACTTCCCACCATTGATCTTTTAAAACTTAAGGCTTTAGTTGCTATTGGACTATTAGGCTGTGGCGTGCCCACTTCTTTTATTCAAAATGGACAACTGTTGTGACAGAGATGCCAGGGGACACATGTTCTGAAACAGTGGCGGAACCACAAAATCATGTTTTTATGTTGATATTGTGTCTCTCTAAAGACATTAACAGGATGGAAAACCATGGGTATTTATGACAACACTTAAACACCGTGCTGGGGCTCTGGTAAACAGCTATTATCCCAGCAATACTAAAATGACGGCCACAGCTCGAACCATTACAGCCAGGCTTCCTATAGCAGCCTGCTTAAACCCTGTTTATCCTGTGGCCAAACGGGCTCTTACCTCATAACCTATATATGGTACAGCAAAACAGCTGTACGGTACAACAAACCAAGGTAACTTCTAGTAATAGACAAGGTGAATGTTGTCCACTGATTCAGCAGTTTACCGGCATTTCAGTACTATTGTGGTGAGATGTGAATTTCAGTTTCAGCCGGTTCACTTTTTTCCCCAGTCACTCTGAAAAGTGGCTGTTTGGGAGAGGCAAATATTCCCTTCTGCCTTTGTTATTGTCGTGTGAATTAGAGTAGCATAGCATGTCCTCATTGGACAACATGTGGCCAACCTCTGAATGATCATTATGGACTTAAGAATGTAGCAATTAACCGTGTTTGTGTAGAGTCCCGGGTTGACACATCAATGGTGTTCGACATGTTAAATCATTCTGAATGAAAGCTAGTTTGTTATGTGTGTAAGTGTGTGTGTGATTGAGTGTGTACAAGCAAGGTACAGCATGTTGGAAAAGCTACATCATCACCACATTTGCTTTGACAAAACACAGCAAAGTAAGATGATATAGCAACAGATTCATATCACAGAGACGAGCCAGCACAACATTTGGGTGCAGCAAATGGAAACCATGGAATGAAGATGGCTGGAACTTCACGTCTTCATTTCTGGGTTTGGTTACAGATGGTGTTCAGATGTTCTGGCGTTGGCAGATTCAGAACCAGTTTAACCTTAACGGTTCACTAGAAAACAATGACAATTATGCGAGGACTGTCATGATGTTGCACATTTTTCATGGGGGCCATGAAGGTGCAGAATATGAACCTTTGATGGTACATTAGCAAGTAAATAATGCTGACTTCATTTTTTTAATATCTTTTGTATAAGAAAAGAAAAGAAAAAAGAAACACCCCACTTAACCCATTAAAACCATCTGTGTCATTTTAGATTTTCAGAAAACTCTTAGGATTTAGAACAGTGATTTAGAACAGTGGTTCTCAAAAATAGCAGATATACAAGCTCACAGCACGTCACTTTGTGCCGCGATGCGAGCTTGTACATATACTATTATTGAAGATTTCAGAAAAATATCGAAAGTGTTTATTTTTTTAATAATCTTTAAATGTTTACACAAATCTTCTCTTCTGGGGGTCCCTAGCACAAAACATGTTCAGATGGGGGGGTCCACGGCCCAAATACATTTAAGGGTCCTTGGCACGAAAAAGTTTGAGAACTACTGATTTAGAAGACATTTGTAGAATCGGCCTCAGGTCTTAATGGGTTAAACAGGGGTGATGTCATGGTCTGGTCCTAATCCCTGCTATGGACAGTATCAGTTATAACTATAAGGGCCAGACGAGTGACACCTCACTCTCAGGTGACACAATACAGGGAATTAATTGATATCTGACCTGATAATAATACTGTCTGGTGTAACGGCGGATCAAACCTCAAAGGCAGACTTTTCCTGTGGGATTGTCTGACCGCTCCTGGTGAAAGTAGGCCACGCCCCCTCCCTCCTCCTACCTGTCCGTCCCACCTCTCTACCAGTATGTCTGCTCTGTGCTGGGCCACTCCAACTGTCCCCTCCCTTGCACTGCTACCCATACAAAGGCTAAAGGTGACTTCACTGGCGTTTCACTTCTCCTCAGGACATCAGTGGGATATTCCTTTATGTGAGGCTGCATGCCGTCTTCAAACAGTGTGTAATGACTGAGCAGCACTGGGAATTAAGGCCCATCCACTGCCCTGTGTTTTAAAGGTAAGCATGACAAGATCATTTCATTATATGTTATTTTCATTCATAATATCAACTTATTCTGTTGTTGTTTAGTAAAACCTTGTTGATAATGTAATCTAGTTTAAAGTTGAATTTAACCAGATTCTATGTATTTTTATTTACAGAACAAAGAGAACAGAATAGAATACTGTTGAGCCTTTTAGAGGTGTCATTATTCAATGAAATATCTGAAGAGTTGTGTGTCCATCTGGTAACCCATTGACATACCCTCCCACTGTATATATATTGTATACTGTATGTATGATGAATAATGTAAGGTTTTTGGACCCCAGGAAGTCTTGGTGCCATTGGCATCAGCTAATCATTAATCATTAATCATTTTAATGAATAATTTAATTAATTAATTAATTAATATGTACATACATAAACCCCCACCTGCCTTAACCACTTAAACCCACAGGGATCTACGTATGTTGTGAGCTTGTAGATCTGCTATTTTTGCTGACTGTTCACCTCAGAATACGGACACGGACACTATAGAGTTCATGTGGTTAAACGCTATCACCTAAACTACATTCATTGTCACTAAAACAAGCAGTAGTTACATCAGATCCTTCCTTCCATCGCAAATGAATGTGTCTGCCTGTCTGGTGCTCCAAATAATATCAAAATCGTAACTCTTGGTTTTCAAATGATGTGGTTTGGTGGTTTTGTCATGACAATTTGACCATTGACTGAATATTTCACCTGTTGTTTGATCAGGGTGGTTCTACCTACATCTCATACCGTCTCCCATAATCAGTCACATATTGGTCCCCAAATGACGCCGGCTCTGGCTAGATCTGCTCCGAGCGAGCTCAACCATTGGTGGAGCAAGCTGAGGTTCCGTCTCCAGAACAAGAAAGGATGGAACGAGATGTTGGATGAAACGTTTCTGATGCAAACCAAACAGTGAGTCTCCTGCTGACCGCAACATCAAACAGCAACCTCAACACATAAATACCTATACCTCATAGGCAGGCTGAAGCCTGATTTATACTTAGCTGTGCGCTGGTGTCATGCACCGAAAATAGCCGATCTACAGGCTTGACGCGTTGTGAGATAGTATTTTGGCTATTTTGGGTGCACGACACAGCACAACAGTTCCTAGGTGTGAGGGAAGGAATTCCCTCATTGCCTTTTCTACCCAACATTTTCAACCTATGTTCATATAATTGGTCCTCACTAATACTCATGATAAAATGGTAAAAAAAAAATCTACTCTGCCTGTGTCTCATAGAAGGGATGTGGACAGTCCAGAAACCTGTCTACCAGTGACATCATCGTTAGGCAGATTTCACAAATTTTATTTAGATTTTTGTTAACGCGAGAACTATTATTGCATTGCAACTTTACAGGAATCGAAAGAATGCAGTTTCTATTAGCTTGGATTCCCAATCGATGATGTCACTGGTAGACGGGATTCTGAACTGTCCACAGCCCTCCTCTGAGACACAGAGTAGATTTTGTTTTACCATTTTATCATGAGCATTAGTGAGGACCAATTATATGAAGATAGGTTGAAAATGGGTGAAGTCGTTGTTAAAGCCAGAGTGTTAATTTAACTCAGTTTAAGTCAGCTGCCTCTAACTTGCTGCTGATTGTTGCCCCTGACAGCTTGACCACACCTCACCTGTTCCTCTCTATTCAGAAACTTCAAGAAAGCAGTTTTAAAACCACTGCTGTTACTAGAACTTGTTAAACCTACAGTACATCCCATTGTCCGAATAGGCAGGGCCGTTATGAGGAATTCAGGACCCCATGAAAAGATGTGACACCAGGCCCTTTAAAACATATACAGATGCTTACATTAATACTGTGGACCCCTCATGTATCACTTTTCACTGCTTTATGATGGCTCTGCCGATGTGCCACCAGTGCCTCTCTCCATCTCCCAACCAACACCTGCCCCTCACCCCCACCTGACCGACGAACACCTGACCTAACCCTAATGTGTTCACCGACTTGGACAGAGTTTCAAATAATATACTGTAGCGTCAACATTCAGTCAAAGTCAGTGAAGTCAGGGTTAGCCTGGACAGATTACTTGTTGTCAACATCCCTGTTTTTCTGCAATCCTCCCTCCTTCAGATCAAATAATATTCCTCTCTTCTTCGCGGCTCAAAAGAATAGTGTGGGATGCATCAAGAAACTCCTGAGCTGTGCGTCCACGAATATCTTCGAGAGAGGTTAGTGCAAGCAGCCGGTTTAAGCACCGTTAGATTGTCACGTTTGTGGAAATGTTGTAAGCCAAATCTTTGACTTCCCCTCAATTTAAATACTCCATTACAAAAGTCCTAAGTTTTTGACCACTTAAACCCTATATATTTCATTGACCGGTGTCCCCCAGGGGTCTATACCCACACCTTTATTCCCTCTACACAATTTTTTCCCCCGAAAATAGGCAATCTACAAGTTCACAAAGCGTCACACTGCGATGTGTTGTGAACTTGTTGATCGGCGATTTTTGCCAAAAGTTCGGCCATGAATAGGGACACTTGGCTTCACGTGGTTAAAAGCTTTGAAGCTCATCCTACCATTGTGGCCTTGAATGTGTTTATCAGCTAAACCAGTGGTTCTCAATCGTTTCTGGATCATGGCCCACTCGAAAATCCTGAAAGCGTTCGCGGCCCACTCATCTGACCACTTAACGCGCCAGCCGAATGGCTGCACGTGTTAAGCATGTTAATTCTAAGGATCAGCCAATCAATTGTGTTCTGGCTTGGATCAATGTAACCAACGTAGCGTACTGTAAATTCTTATTTACAGGTATCACAACGAAAGCTGATTTTTCAAGGTCTAAAGAAAAAAAACATTACCATGTCAATCATAGTGTTTTGTCAATTATTTGGGGGCCCACTTGAAATACCCTCATGGCCCACTAGTGGGCCGTGAGGGCTGAGAACCACTGAGCTAAACATAATGTTCCTACAGTGTTGACTTTACGTGTCATGCAGGTGCTCTGGGAGAGACAGCACTACATATAGCCGTGATGAACGACAATGTAGACGCTGCTGTGGCGCTGATGGAAGGCGCACCTGAACTCATCAACGAACCCATGACCTCCGAACTCTTCCAAGGTAGAACAACCACATGCCCGAATAGCCACGCCTAGTTGTTGTCGTGAAAGTAAAAGGCTGTTATTTAAGCGATGATTCACACACACGGTACTTCTGTTTTTGAGGACCGATGAATCACAGGCGTGATTAAGTTAAATATTTTCGTTTTGTTTGTGAGTGTGTGTGTGTGTGTGTGTGTGTGTGTGTGTGTGTGTGTGTGTGTGTGTGTGTGTGTGTGTGTGTGTGTGTGTGTGTGTGTGTGTGTGTGTGTGTGTGCGTGTGTGTGTGTGTGTGTGTGTGTGTGTTTTGTTTCTCCAACGTCAGTTTGAGTGTTTATAAAAAGTGCTGTTCATTCCAACAAAACACCTCTGTAACCACTTTTAACCTGGCATCCCTATTGTTTAAATTATAAAATAGGGCTTAAGTGGCTTAACCTTAAGTCCTAAAGGTAAAAGGTTAAAGGTTAACCACTTAAGTACTATTTTATACTTTAAAAAAATGTTGAACATTTTTGAATATAATGACACGCTCAAGATGGAGATGCCAGGTTGTAAGTGGCTGAACGTAGTGGTAGAGTTGTTAACCTTTAACCTCCAGGCTCTAACCTGTCTGTCTGTCTGTCTGTCCGTCTGTCTCTCTCTCTATCAGGTATGACTCCTCTCCACATTGCAGTGGTCAATCAGAATGTCAACCTGGCCAGACATCTCATCAGTAGAGGAGGCGACGTGGTCTCTCCCAGAGTCACTGGACTCTACTTCAGGAAGAGGATAGGAGGACTCATATACTATGGTGTGTGTGTGTGTGTGTGTGTGTGTGTGTGTGTGTGTGTGTGTGTGTGTGTGTGTGTGTGTGTGTGTGAGTGTGTGTGAGTGTGTGTGTGTGTGTGTGTGTGTGTGTGTGTGTGTGTGTGTGTGTGTGTGTGTGTGTGCGTGTGCGTGTGCGTGTGTGATAAGATCAGGACAGGACAAAGGTTTTAACATTGTGCTGTTGTATACGGCAGTTGCTGACTGTAAGTGTTTTTGTAGTGTGTCCTAAAATGCTTCCCGTTCATATTTCTTCACATGTATAATTTGGTCCGCAGGTGAGCACATCCTGACGTTCGCTGCCTGTGCTGGAAATGATGAGATTATCTCCATGGTGATAGATGCAGGAGCTAGCACCAGAGTCCAGGACTCTCGTGGTAAGGAGTTCCACTTCCTTCCCCCTCACTAGAACAGTTTGTTTTTGGTTTTAACCCATTAAACCCTATAATTGACCAGGATCCCCCAGGGCTCTATACTAGGTCTGCACCTTTTTTCCTTCTACACAAAAACTCTTTGCCAAAGTACAGTAGCTGATCTACAAGCTCACAGCACATCACAGTGTAACACGTTGTGAGCTTGTATATCTGCTATTTCTGCTGAATGTTTGCTCCAGAATAGGGACACTAGTGTTCATGCGGTTAATGCATGAGGTATTATTATTAATAATATATTTGTAGTTCAGTGTTCACTTCAGGACTCAAGTTCAGCTATACAAGACAAAACGGCATGTTATGTTGTGTCATGCACAGCAAACATGTCCCTAGTCATTAAGCTTGAGTGGTGTATTTTGTCAGGCTACAAAATTACATATCGTACATAATGGTACAATTTAAAAAACAATCACATATTCAGAAAAGGAATATAAAATAATCCTCCACCAATAAATTACTCAACTTGTCGTCACATAAAGGACAATAAAACATCAAATCAATTTCAAATGATATAATAAACAAATTCTATATTCTAATGGTGTGCCGTCCTGTTTCTATATTGTAGATAATTTGTCAGATATTTGTCGTATTAATTTCTCCCAATGCTTTTACACTTACCCTCTCCTTCCTTCCTTCCTTCCTTCTTTCCTCCCTCCCAGGTAACACAGTGCTTCACGTTCTGATCCTGCAGCCCAACAAGTCCATAGCGTGTCAGGCCATGGATCAGATTTTGACCCGTGATGCAGACCTGGACCAGGCGGTACCGCTGGACATGGTGCCCAACTACCGCGGGTTGACGCCTTTTAAACTAGCCGCCAAGGAGGGAAACACAGTGGTGAGGCAAATGATGGGACTAACTGGTTCAAAACAAAATGTCTGATTTATACTTGGTCGTGTCGGGTCTCGCACCGAAAGTAGCCGATCAATAAGCTCATAACGCATCACAATGAGTCTTGTTGTGAGCTTGTAGATTATCTATTTTCTGTGCGCGACACGGGTACACAACTAATTATAAATTACCCGTATTGAGAAGGGTACACACACACACGCACGCACGCACGCACGCACCAGAGGTAGGGGGAGAATATTGCTTCTTTGTGCCTGTGTGAAATCTTATGAAATCTGTGGCCCTGTGTTTTCAGGCCTTCCAGCACCTGGTTAATAAAAGGAAAGTGGTTCAATGGAGCCTGGGGCCCTTGACCTCTAACCTCTATGACCTGTCGGAGATTGACTCGTGGGCTGACGAGATGTCAGTATTGGAGCTCATCGTAGGCAGCCCCCAAAGAGAGGTACAGTACATGACAGTGTGGAGCAGAACTATGCTTCATTTATATCAGTGGTTCCTAACCTTTTCTGGATCAGGGCCCACTTGAAAATCTCAAAAGTGGTCAGATGGGTGGGCCGTGTGCATTTTCAGAGCATGTTTATTTTAATGATCAATCGATTGTGTTCCGGCTTGGATCAATGGGACTAACATAGTAAGTTCCTGTTTATCGGTATAAGACACCAAAAAAAAGAATATGATCAAGTCAATGACAATGAATAATTCTCCTCCCCTGATGTTTTATGTGTAGAATGTGTTTTATGTGTAGAAATAGCTTATTATTTCCATTGATATCTACAGTTTTAAAGGACTGGTTCCATGAAAGTAAAGCAAGAGTTACTACTGAAGTTAAGAAGACGCCTCTTAAGACATTTACCCCCAACTTGTTTTTGATGACAGAATAATCTGTGGTTTTGAAACAATTTACTTTGGACAAATGTCAGATGAAAACAGATACAGTTTTGTATTTGAAACATTTTGATTCACTCTATTCTACAGGCTAGAAGAATACTAGAGGTCACTCCTGTTAGACAACTGGTCAGCCTCAAGTGGAATCTGTATGGAAAACATTACTTCAGGTAAACACACGACAATGTATGTTTGTGGTCCTAAACCTTGAAGTGACCGATTTACAATGTTTCCCCCCCACCCATAGGGTTTTAGATTTCTGCAGAAAAGATGTTTTTTGGTGAACTGATATCTTCACATTTTGTCCTATGACATAATTTAAACTTGTTAATATCCCAACCAATTTTTAAGCAGCTAAGTGCTTTTTAAAACGTATACAATTGTTTGTGTGTTGATTTATGGAGATTATCTTGTTGAGCAAAATGTGTTATCATAAATGTTTCTTTTAATTTATCCAAAACAGCAAAGGCGTGCCATTGGAAATCTTGCATAATGTGAAGAAATATGAGCCAAGAGAGGCTACTGTAGAAAGAGGGATAGAAGGATTATTTTAAATATCTGTGAAAACATGGAAATGAAACATTTCTAGTGTAACTGGTACAAATTGTCTTTCCCCAGATTGCTGATGATTGTCTATCTCCTGTACATCGGGACCTTCACACTGTGTTGTGTATTTCGCCCCCTGAAGGACGCTCCAGAAAACTACAGCGACTCAGCGATGGACAAAACCATCCGTGTTCAGAAAACACTTGAGGTGAGTCACAGACTCAGTTATGAATACACAACGTGTTCATGTTGTGAGGGTTTTTATTTTCTCTACCAAATCGTACTGTTTATTAATTTATAATGAACCCTTCTCATGGATGTACTGTATTAATATTCAAGTGTTTTCCTCTCCGCCCACAACCCAGGAGAGTTATGTGACATATGAAGACAACCTGAGGCTGGGAGGAGAGGTTATCAGTGTCCTGGGAGCTTTTGTCATTCTATTGCTGGAGGTCAGTCATTATGATACATTTAAATATTGATTTAATTCTCCTCTCATTAACAGCACCTTCTCAAAGTTCTACAACACAAAGACAGTTCAAAGCGAGTGATAATCGGCAGTGCCAGTAATTAAGGGAATTCATACATAGATTAATGACAAAAGGCAAAACAGTAGGGGTAAAGGGAACAGATATTTGGTGTTTGAGGCTGATATTAAAATAGCTCAGGGTGGGAGGTGCCCCCTTGTGGTCAGGCAGTGTGATTGGCTGATTGACTTGGAAATTCATCCAGAATAGAAGTGTAGTGGATCATGATAAAAGCAGTAGTAGAAGTTTTATTTTTTTAAAGATGTTAAAACAAGAAACACTTGACCCAAGATACTTGTAAAAACATTTCACCTCAAAGCAAAGAAAAGGAAACATAACAAAAACGATGTCTTTCTGCCAATCCCACAGATCCCTGATATAATTAGAGTTGGGGCCAGGCGCTACTTTGGCCAGACGGCTCTGGGAGGCCCCTTTCATGTCATCCTGTAAGTTCAAAATGATTGCACTGAACCACTGACCATATTGCTTGGATTAAAGGCATTTTATGAAAACAAGGTTTTGTTTTCACACATTTTGTACATGACATCTAATACCACTAACACCTTTTACTGTTTTACAATAAGGTCTTCTGAGACTATTGTCCCATAGGGATATTATGAATAATATTATAATACTATATAAATAGTATATTAAAGACACTGACAAGCAGGATTGCTAACCCTGGTTGTTGTTGTGTGGTTGCTTCCAGTATCAGCTACGCGTGCCTGGTGGTGCTGCTGTGTGTTTTCAGGGCCAGTGGTCTGGACGGGGAGGGTGTGCTGATGGCTGTGTGTCTGGTCCTGGGATGGAGCAACGTCATGTTCTTCGCCAGGGGCTTCCAGATGCTGGGGCCCTACGTCATCATGATCCAAAAGGTACAGGAAATGCTCTGGTTCCAGTTTGGCACTTTAGTGTTCTGAGTAGCCTTTACCTGCCCTGGGTGAGGTGAGTGGATAAAGGACCTTGTCAGCCCTAATGCTGAAAATAGTTAGAGAAACCTGAATGCCCACATCACTCCCAAAATAAAGATTCTTTAGGTGCACGGCCAAGGAATGTAACGTGTAGAGAAAGAAGCCAGCAAATCTGCAAATGTCCTTTCAAAAGTGTATTTGCCTCACCGGGACAAACAACAGATGCATTTCAGCTAATCAGCCTTCATCAGTGTTTAAATAGTTATCAGCACACTCTTCAACATGCTTCAATAATTGCATGACATAGATTGTTTGCACCACTAGTACCAACTCACACCTGTACACATGTGTAGATTCTCAGACCATCATGTGTTCTCTCGTTTCCTCCTAGATTATATTTGGGGACCTGACCAAGTTTATGTGGCTGAGTTTCATCGTCCTCATCGGCTTCTCCACCTGTGAGTATATTCTGGACATTGTGTAGTTCTGTGGAAATACCGAATCACACGTTAGATACGTCATCCCTCCTGGTCCTGCTCTGTCCTTCTCACGAGATGGGGAAGAAATTAGGTATCGAAAAGTTGGTGTTTATTCTGTTACCAAAAAAGTACCAATGCTAAATAAGTTGTACACTGTACAGTATGTCAAAAATGTTGTCTTAATCGTAAGAAATCCATCATAAAAATGGTCTAAAAGAAAAAAGAAAATAAGACATTTGTCTCTGTTAACCCACTCCCTTCTCTCTGTCTCCATCTTGTGGTCTCAGCTCTGTGGATGGTGTACATGACCCAGGACCCAGAGTCCATCCCGTCCTATCGCTCCTTCCCCATCACCCTCTTCTCCCAGTTCGAGCTGAGCGTGGGCCTCATCGATCTGCCCGTGGACCACACCATCGTGACGCCCCCTATCGTCCACGTGCTGCACTGCACCTTCTCCGTGGTCTCCTACATCCTGCTGCTCAACCTGCTCATCGCCATGATGAGCGACACCCACTGGAGGGTGGCGCAGGAGAGAGACGAGCTCTGGAGGACTCAGGTACTGACTGTGTGCCCGTTCGCACAAAATCACAAGAGCACAAACGGTAGTGTCTGTAGGGCCGTAACTATCGATTATTTTCTCAGCAATTATTCTATAGATTACCTTTTAGATTAATCGAATAATCGAGAAGTGCGTTTTATATGAACAATTTGATTTTAGCCACTTAAGTGTTATATTACACTTTGTCACGCAACAGAGTCATGCAAAAATAGTAATGATAGCTGGTCTAGAACGTGTTGTGAGCTTGTAAATTGGCTATTTTCACTCATTTTGACATTTTAAAAAAAATGTTTGCCTACAATGACATTCCCAAAATAGGGACTGGTTATTCATCGATTATTTTATAAAATTATTATAAATTATTTTTGATAATTAAATCAATATGTTTGATTAAATATAGCTCCCATAGCTGTCTGCAGCAGTGTGGTCTAACGGTCAGGTCTATATATGCTGTTCCGCAGGTTGTAGCCACTACCCTGATGTTGGAGAGGAGGCTGCCCCGCTGCCTGTGGCCTCGGCTGGGGGTGTGTGGTCTCAGCTATGGGCTGAAGGAACGCTGGTACCTGAGGTAAGACAGTACTGCAGCACCATTAGACACAGACACACACAGAACACTATAACTTCTGGCTTATTTATTTTGATTTACACGTTTCAGTTCTTCTAACTTTCAGCCTTAATTGTTGTCTTTTATTGTGTAGACTAATTCAGCTGGGACTTTACTTAACGTTTTTCGTTTTTGTTTGAGTGTCTGAACACAATCATTAATAACCATATACCTGTACCTAACCTTAACCATGTGAAGCGTGATGCTTAAACACAACAATTTGAGCATTATACCTGAGGTTAGGTCATTATGGCTGTTGTGCAATGCATCATGGGTATGATACTGGCATTTCAGGAGCCACTATGTTATTGTTTCTACCTCAGTGTAGTAGTTTCTCTTTTAAACACTGCTCGTGTGTTTTATCACAACGCAAATAAATGAAACGCAATGTTGCAGGGTTGAGGACCGGAACGACCCGATGTTTCAGAAGATGCGACGCTACGTGAAGGCCTTCGCCAGAGACGACGATGGCGGTAAAGAGAAGGAGGACCCCGAGAAGATGCCGGGCTCCCTGAGGCTCAGACCTAAACACAGGGGTGGACTCAACCTGAACAGGAAGTCTCTGGCGGGCTGGCAGATGATTCGGAACAGCGCTTTAGGGTTGGACATGGAGCAGGATGCACTAGAGGATGACCAGGACATCAGATATGTCTAGAAATCGATCCTGTTTAAAAAAAAAAGCTTTATCCGTCCACTGACTGAGCACACGGTATGCTCTTTAACAACAGTGCCATGTTCTACGAAGTCTTTGGCTTTGCTCAGACTGCAGGCAAATCCGATTTGTTTCTGAAATATGACCTTTGGGACTGACTGTCCACACTGTTCTCAGATCGGATTTGTGTATTAAGACATCGTCGACCTATCTGCATTGGTTGCCGTGGTAACGACGTAACGACATAGGAGTGAGCATGGCTCCTTATTACGCTGTCATACGAAGATGCTGCTCGCCGAAAATAGAAGATCTACAAGGTGGCAACGTGTCGCGATGTGATAAAGTATGAATCTGCCTTCAGATGTGTGGAACACATCTTTAGTTTTGAATCGCATTTCAAACCACCTAGGAATGTGGTTTAAATCAGTTTCCATGTTGTTTTTTTGCTGTTCAGACAAATCTGATTCCGTTCTGGATAGGTAAAAAATCAGAGATGGGCTGATATGTCTGAATATAGCCATACAGTTACACACATGCATATGTGGGCTGTGTCCAATGTGTTGTGGTGGACACCTAGCAACTTCACTGGATCAGTGAGTGGATATGTGCCTTGATCATGGACACTTTGATGGGAGTGGTTGAGGGAGGTGTCTCCACGATCATTCTGTCTCTCCTCGCTACTTATGGGAGAGATCTCTATAACCACTGGTCTCGTCTTCTTACGTTCACCACATTTAGCAGTTATCTTTGCTACATTAACCACTTGAACCCTAGTGTCCCTATTCTGGGCATGTCATAGTAAGTGAACATTCAGTGAAAGTGGCAGATTTGCTAAGCTCACAACATGTTGCAGTTGTGACCTTGTAGATATTAGATCTTGAGTGGGGAGAAAAAAGGAGCAGACCAACCAAGTATAGAGCCCTGGGGGACCCCAGTCAACTAAGTATATAGGGTTTAAGTGGTTAAATGCACTGAATTACTCAGTAACCATGCTTTGTCAGAGTGCAATATTGTAGCACATGCTAGTAGAGAAAATTGCTCAACTGGTAATGTCTGTATATACTGCAGTGTAGTCCATGGTGCAATTATTTATGCAGTATTATGCTACAGAAAAAAGTGTATTATTTTGTATAGGACTGTGTATGCTAATGCTAATACAGAATAGAGTAATAATTAGTCTAACTTTGTATGCATATATATTTATATATGTATACAATACTGTGTATATACTGTATAATGTGTATTACATTTTTATATGATAATAAAATCTTGAAACTACTTTATTGAAGTCAATTAGTACTCATTCAGAGATTCAAAAGAGAATTTATCAGAACATACAGTGTCAGCTACACAAGTGCAAATTGATTGAAATGAAACACAATGACATTTTAAAATATACAGTCAACGCGTGTAACTAAAGTACAAGTACCACAACCTGGCCCCTTCACATCAAAATAAGCATAACAATAATTCAGAAACCTCATTATCTAGCCCATAGTTGGATAGCATGTAAGCTACAGAGTACAAAAATGTACAGAAGATAGAATCAAGATCAAACAATTTAATTATTAAAATAACTGGTGTCCCTTCTTTGGGCATAGCATTATAGGCAAAAATGTTTTAAAACTTTTCAAAAGTTACAACAAAAATTCATAAATTGCAAAAGTAGCGTGTCTACAATCTCACGAAGCGTTGCAAATGCACCGTGTTGAGAGCTTGTAGATAGATGTGACACACTTGAGGCAGAGATAGAAAGCTGTGGAGATGTGGGGAAGATACTGAATGGGATATTGATTTGTGTGGTACCAGAGTCAGGACAGACCTTCTTCACACCACCTACAAACATGTCTAATCTACCAATAGAAATATGCAGTAGAGTAGATATTATCATTTGAATTGTTACTGTGGAAATGATCTGTCAGACTTTAAATGAAAAGGTTGTGGTGTCTTTGTAGCTGGATGTTGTCACAGCGTCTTCTGGCAGATGTAGTAGGTCATGCCAGTGCAGTCAAACCTTCTCCAGTTCTTGTCTGTTGGCTGCCCTTTAGCCAACATCACGCAGTCATCATTGGAGTTGTCCTCGTCCCAATAACTGCCAACGACAGAAGAACAGATATGCTTTGAAACTTATTTCTTATTTATCAGGCTTATTTTCTGCTTATTTATTTCTTAACCCAACAGATTTATTGTTAAGAGTTTTAAGAGTAAAACGAAGACTATGAACTGCATGATGGAGACCAGAACACATGTCCCTACGCCTACGGTGATATTAAATTCTATCTTATCTTATACTGTAGCACTGCTCAATAAAGACAGTTTGTTGTTACAGTTTTCCCTGTTCCTCTCCCATGATCACATTATAGTTGTTTTTATGTTAAAAGAGGGAGTGGTCCACTCCTTTTGTATTTCTACAGTAGGAAAGCTGAGAGACACAGCTCTCATGGGAGTCAATCAATCCCGGGCCAGGCATCAGTGACAGACAGATACAGAGGCTCTGGTGTGCTTCACTCCGATAGGCCACAAAGATGTCAACACAACACTAAGGTGTTACGTGTAGTAATGATAATGAATGATAATGAATTTATTTGTATAGCGCTTTTCCAAACAAGGTTACAAAGTGCTTTACAGAACAAAATAAAAGAGCAGCATGATAACCATAAGAGCAGATAAAATCATAACATAATTAAAACAAAAATAACAGAGAAGGGCATACAAAACAATTAAAAAACAAACAACACAAAAACTGATAAAAAGGCAAAACCACTAAGAAAAGGCCTTAACATAAAAGTTTGTTTTCAGAAGTGATTTAAAAGAAGACACTGATTTTGCTAGCCTCAGTTCCTTGGGCAGGGCATTCCAAACCCTGGGTGCCTGGACTGCAAAAGCCAGATCACCCCGGGTAATGAGGCGAGACTTGGGGACTTCCAGGAGAAGTTTACAGAGGCCAGACTAGAGAATAAGGAGTTACAGAAGTCCACGGGGGTCTCTCTCTCACCTCTGTCCCAGCCCAGTGTTGTCCACCCAGGTCCAACGACTTCCTTGTTGACTCAGCCCAATCCAGTAAAGCGACAACGCCTTCTCAGACAGGAAGTTCTGAAAAAATGACAACAATGCAAGTAGGATGAGAATAAAAGTGACTATTAAAGCAACTAAAGGGGCACTCCGCGGAGCGCATTTCTCTGCCAGGCTGGGTTGCTAACCTAGGGCTGTGTAAGTTGTGGGCTGCAGCCAACAGGACCCGAGGAAGCTACGGAAAGGGAGGAAGGGAGGAAGGACCGAAGAACAGGAGGAAGGATGAATAGGAGGAAGGTAGGAAGGAAAGGGATATGGGGTGGGACAATGTGACCCTACCTGAACTCTCTGGTTGGTGATGACAGCCAGGTGTCCCCCTTCCTCCTGGCACTTGGCGTTGCTCTGATTCCAGTTGCGTCTGTCTCTGGACAGGTAGAAACAGGAGCCCTCGAAGTGCAACCAGCCTTTACCACACTGGCGACACACTGCGGAGGAGATTCAACATTACAATACATTTTAACTGTCCTGAATCCTCACGCACTGATTATAGTGTCTGTGAGACGGAAACATTTACCTCCTCTATCCAGACTTTTAGTCTGATCTCTTTATTTCCGTGTGCACGTCCCTCCCTGCACTCTCACTAGTAACTATAGGGTAAGAACTTAATTTCATGTACCTCCCATGCAGTACTCAATATCATGTACGAAAATACAGTATATACAGGGAAAGGTTGTCATTACCTGTGTGTAGAGCCACTGAGATGAATTGCATCAATGAGGGGTCAGAAACACTACAGGTCATTTGGTTCCTATACTGTACAGTATATGTATTGCGCATGCTTCATCAACACCCATTACGAGGAGTGAATGTTTGTAACTATACAGTAGTTTTTGGAACTATTGGCTGATGGCAAGCGTTCCTTCTTGTTCTTGTTGTTATCTCTGAGCACACTGAAACAAATTCCAAATCAACTGTAAGTTGGTTTTGGCAATAAATGATTGAATATTTAATATAATATTAATATTCTTCATTTACATGATCTGCCATTGCTGTAAAAAGAATTAGCTCGATGGAGTGAACGGAGATGACTCATCTCTTTCTATTTCAAAGCTCTGCCTGTGTGTAGAGCCCTATACAAGTACAAAAAGTGATACAGTAAGTGGCAAGAGGAAAACTAATCACAACATAGAATTGAGAAGTCAATTCATTCAGTTGGAATAAACAAGCCAAAAAGAAAATAAATCCTCCCCAATTTAGTTGTTATGTCAGTTACCCTGTTTCTGTGGTGGCCAAATTTGAGTATACATGGTGAAACTAGATTATGATTCTAAAAAGTGAATTTAATTATATTCTTATATTTTTTAACAACTAACAAAATAATATTCTAATTCTAATTTATAAAGCAATGTACCAGCAGTTACACAGAGCTACAGCTATACTATAAAAATAGAAATGAGATGGTGTTGTTTTGTATTGAACTACGGTGCGTTGGTCAACCTGACAGAACACTCACGTCGAACCGTTGGGAACGTAGCCTGGCACGTCTCATAGTTGCACACATGACCTTGCGTGGCTTTCACCTGTTGGGTCACCAAAGCTTCCTCAGTCACCCGGTCCAGTCCATCGGAGCAGCGTGTGTGTTCTGCTTCAACTGGAGAGGATGGAGAGGTGAGAGACCACTAGACATTTTCACACCCACATCAATGTCTGCTGTCACAATTTACTGAAAATATGCAAAAAATTGTCCACATGGATCTACATTCAATTAATAATCCACTTGGGTTTGGCAGACATGTTGTTTTCACTGTGTTTAAATCCGAATATAATGTCTGCAGATACCCACCCTTCATAGACTGGAAAATGATGATGAACAACAGAATCAGACATAATATGCTGAGGAACAGACACACAGCCTGATACACACGCACACTCCCCTTGGTGGGCTTGTCCCCTGGGCAGGAGAGAAAGAGAGAGAGAGAGAGAGAGAGAGAAAGAGAGAGAGAGAGAGAGAGAGAGACAGAGCGAGGGGGAGAGAGAGAGAGACAGAGACATAGACAGAGACAGACAGAGAGACAGACAGACAGACAGACAGACAGACAGGGAGATATTTCCAGTGAAATCAGTACACAGCTAAATCCTCTTAGCTAATTTAACTTGGGGGTGTTACATTGAATTAATCCTGTAGTTCCACGATAGCATGCGTCAGGGGAACTTGATTTGGCAATAAAGACTGACTAAACACCTGAACAGTGGTTTGTCATTGTCCATGATGTACACAGTCAACTTAATGACATTTCCACATAAAGGCAACAAGTACAGACAAAGTACTACCACGTGCATAAGGAAGGAGAGGATCACATTACATTCAAGAACCTCTTTCTCCTCTCTGCAGTGCAGCCTCCAGGGCTGCAAAACATTCCGACCTACCTTCATTCTGCTTCAGCTCAACCGATAGCTTGGACTCAGGTGACAGCTTTCTGTCTGCCTCATCGGATGGCTTATCCACGTCATAAATGCGGCAGAATTTGATGTACATTCCTTCCTGTAAGTGGGTGCGTGGATGTGTGTGTAGGCTTGTTTACGACGTCCCGTTCTGACTTCCAGTGTAGCCGACTCCTACTGTAACTCACCACTGGCACTGGCGCTGTTCTGAGACGGTCTCTATGGCAACCTGTGGTGTTCACTGATTACTGAATTATTTATGGGGGGATGTTCCTTGAGGTTGCCCTTCAATTCCGAAATATCTACAGTATCTCTCTGTCTCTCAGAAAGTGTGTCTGATTGTCTTTCTCCTGTTTAAGTGTGTGTATAACTATCTATTTTACTCTTCTCTGTCTCTTTCTGAATGTTTGCGCGTGTGTGTGTGTGTGTGTGTGTGTGTGTGTGTGTGTGTGTGTGTGTGTGTGTGTGTGTGTGTGTGTGTGTGTGTGTGTGTGTGTGTTCATGGCTGAAGGACTGATTGACCCTGAAAAGCAATACATTGTATTCCAAAACAACAGATTGGACTACCATTCCACTTTCTTCTCTGAATTAGTACGTTGTGTGTGTGTGTGTGCGCACGCTCCTGTGTGTGTGCGTGCATGGGTATTAAGACCTTGAAAAGCTGTTAATATTGCTCAAAAACAAGTGCAGTCCCTTCAGGCCAAATGTGTCTCTAAAACAGAGAAAACCTCTGAGAAGTGTGACACAGTAGGCAGCATTCATTGTGTGACATTTGGAGGCCACAGGCTAGTTTGCAGGCAG
Source organism: Gymnoscopelus braueri (assembly GCF_963280865.1). Lineage (NCBI taxonomy): Eukaryota > Metazoa > Chordata > Actinopteri > Myctophiformes > Myctophidae > Gymnoscopelus > Gymnoscopelus braueri. Next base: position 19,795,281 of record NC_137605.1, read on the forward strand.
CCCACTGCTGGACACAGTGCAGAGACCGGAAATCTGTGGCACAAACTGCGCGTCACTTAATCTTGCTTTCCTATTAGGGCTTTTAGGGCCATATGATACATTGTGACAACCTTGTTTCTCTTTTCCTCTTTTTGTTTCCTCTGCACTTTCAACAAAGAATGAGCAAGAGCATTTTAAGACTGCTATTTACACGGGAACCACATGCTGTACTAAATAGAGAAAATGACACCAAAACTCATTTGGTCTTATTCTATTTCTGGGAAATGAAATTACTGCATTACTACATGAACGCAGGCAGAAGACAAAGCATTATGTCACCAAAACAAGTCTTTTCACGTGCTCTTATTTCCTCTTGGTCAACAAGAACTATTTAATTATACAATGTGCCCAGACCTACAGTACATGACTTACGGTTAGGCAGAGATGTGTCAGGAATAGCCTGTGCATAGATGTCCTCAGATGGACCCTGCAGGCTGGAGTAGACGTCCGCTTCTGTTGCCTCTGAGACCACACAAACAGGCGTTAAAAGATAAGACAAACAGTCAAATAAAATGAAAGAATCCACTAATCTGTTCAAAAATGAACAGATTATATATTAAACTAGAAAAAGTGCTCCTCGGAGCACAGGTCTCCGCCAGGTCAGGTACGTTATTGTGGCCTCCTGGTGGCGCTATAATAGGCCAATGTGAAAAGGGTGCCATTTATTCTTAGGTCGTTCACGGCAATCGGACACTGCATTCATGATTTGAGGCATTTTGTTCCAAAAATGTGTTTCGCTAAATTAGACCTGCTGGTGGCGCTATAACAGGCCAATGTGAAAAAGGGTGTCATTTCCTCCTTGGCCTAATGGGAATGTGTTTGTGAAATTTCACGGAAATCACAAGCTGCGTTCATGATTTGAGGCATTTTGTAAAACGGACCAATCCTGCAAATTTTGGAAGCCAACCTTAGCCAATGAGGATGGAATACGGTAAATCGGACAGATCCGTGTTGATCACATGACTATAGAGATACTGTGTACCGATTTGCATGACGTTTGGATAAAATCTGTAGGAGTAATATAAAATAATTGGTTTTGCACAAATCGGCCTCCAGGTGGCGCTATAACAGGCCCATGTGAAAAATTCTTTCTGAATTGGCATCCAGGGAGTGTGTGTGCAGTTTCGCAGCGACCGGGCCAACGGTGCCGGAGATTAGCTGCTAACACACGGACAGGACACACGGACACACGGACACACACACGGACGGACGGAGGGTAAAACATACTCTCGCCAGGCCGAAAGACAATGAACAGTATGTGAAATATTTTGAGCATTATGGGAAGGTCTCCTCCCATAATGCCTGAGGAAGGTCGCCACTGACCAAAACGCTGCTTCAATACATTTTCTCAAGGAACGTGCAAGTTGGGCAGTGTGGGGGTAATCTTTCATTGCAGATGAGCAATATGGGGGGGAAATAACAATACAAACAATATTTGAAGAAAATTACTCATTTTGTGATCACGTCATACTTATTGTTTATTGTTTATTGTTTATTAGGATCCCCATTAGCTTTTGCCATGACAAAAGCTAGTCTTCCTGGGGTCCGACACAGACAAACATTTTAACAGAGACATTCCTTACATCAACTTTACAATCACTATAATCTAAATAAAAATAGGAAAAAAAAAAAAGAAAAAAAAGTACAATCAAGTAGTACAATTAAAACTATAACTAAATCACTTATTACACATTCAACTTTGTGTGTCTGGGGATTAGTACAGGCATGTTTTCATCAGGCGTTCTTTTAACTTTTTCTTAAAGGTGATTTTGTGTTTGTATTTGTACTTATAACTACAAAGTAAAATCCTCAGAGCCAATTTAAATCTGAGAGCATTAAAAAGGACATGGATTTTTCTGTGCAGTGATCTCACATCAATATCAAGATTTCTTTGACCGTACCTGTAGTTCCGGCCTCGGTCGTTTGTTCACTTGTTCCCTCATAAAGTGGCTCTTCTTCCTGGGCTCTGGTGATATCCTGCAGCTCCATCATGACTGCGGAGACCCTTTCTTCTGTCCCTCTAACTTTCTGTTTCCCAGGAAAGTCTTTCAAGTCCGTCAACACCTCTTATCCCCTATTTGTTCCTCACTAGACCGTACGCAAATTCCAATTAAGCTCAGAACTGCAAATACAATGTGCCATTTACATAAAAGTGTCCCCAATACATAAGGTTATTTGCAAATTAAATTGAAAAACACATTTTGCTCAAAACCTCCGCAAATAGTCCAGCAGTCTTCTAATTTGATGTCGGAACACTTCCCTATGATGATTTCTCCTTTCTGTTTGATTTCCTCCTAGACACACTTATAAAGGATGTGGCATTATGTCACACCCAGCCCTTACAGAGCAGAAATTAAGATATCACATTTTAGAGTATTGATATGTAAACAGTTCATTTACAAACAAATTGGGCACACCGTGTAGAAAAAACTAAACAAAACAAATGTAATTCATGCATTTTCATCTTTATTTTCCACAAAAGTATGATATTAATTTACAAAAAAAGAAGAACTATTTGCATTAAATACAGATAATTGAGAGAGAAAGATGACAATGAAGAGAGCTTAAGTATTTTGCTTTGTTTTTTAACTTTCTTTCTTTTTTGCCCTCCCTCATTCCATTATGATAATGTCTCTGCATATTATCAAAGCATCCTTAAACACATCATGCTCACCCCAAAATACTGACAGACGCAGCCCCTGTGCACAACCTTTGTGCCACCTGTTTTCAACCCAGTATCTATCTAAACAAGACTAATAACATAAAAGGAATAAAAAAGGTAGTACAGCATTACAAAACACCCTTAGCTTTTCACTCAGCCAGGCTCTCCCTCTCATCTCCTTGTTCTCTCTTCCTCGCTGTCTTTCTCTCTCCACACACACACACACACACACACTCCTCTCTTTTGTCCCATCTCAGGCACCGTAGACACTCTCATTGCTATAGGTCATATAGAGAAACAGGTCTTCCTCGTGGTGTTGCTGGACAAGAGGAAGACAGAGAAAAAGACACCATTTACCATCATCATTATACTATTATGGTTATTAAACACACATTAAGAACAAGTCTGGTTGACTTGATGCAATCAGTAGATCCAGTCAAATTCAACTGATGGCTTTCGAGCAGATGTGAGCAAACATATTGTTTTGTAGATCGACTTTTATTGGCTAAGAGATTTGGTGTAGAGGGAACAAAGAAGGGAAGTATAGACCCATAGAGGACACTGGTCATATAGAGCCATCATCATGTAATTTCCCAGAATGCAGGGCTTGGCTGGGTTTCCCCTCGGCTCAAGTTCATGACCGTATCGTTTTAAATAGGGAGACTTGTCTTGCAGCAAGTCATAAAACTTACTGTAGAATTAGATACACTAAACAGAGAGCAAAATATTAGTGCAAACCAACATGATGTGTAACCGTGTTATGTGTTTTTCATGAGATACAAAGGACAGGCTAGCAATGATGTAATCAGTAATGTCAGTCATTCATCGGATGGAAACAGAGACCTGTCATGACTTGATTTAAATTGATTGATGCACTTTACTTAGTGAGACATGAGAAACAGTACATGGAAGTACAATTCACAATACAAGGTCTACTAAACTGGAAAACTCATAAAGCACTAAGATTGTTTAAAATGAGATCCCCACGCACACAAATCATGATAAATATCTGCTTCATATCGATTTTGAGTATGCAAGTGCAAAAAACTATTTATGTCTGCAAAACACTGTAAAACTCATTCTTAGCTGTCAGAGTGAGTCTTCTTTTAATCTATGATTCAGTCCACCAAAGCACCAGGCAAACAAAAGCCAACAGAGCAGCGATGGTGCTTCAGCTAAATTACAAGCATTAGGCACCGCCCCTTTACAGATGGAATGTTTTTCTTTTTGTCTAGTAGTCTATTGACTTACTGGCAGGCTATCTGAATATTTCTATAGATAGTGAAGCAACATGTCGTCCACGTGACTTTTGGTAGTGTCTAGTACACGGGTTGCTTGGTGTGGGGTAAGGAATGTGTGTAAGTTGAAACTTAAACATCCTGAGAGTGCAGGAGATATAGGAGACATATGTTTGTGTTTATGTTGGTTGGGGGTGGGGGCCGGTTGTTCCCGAAGAGAAACGTGTACGTGTGTGTGTGTGTGTGTGTATGTGTATGTGTATGTGTATGTGTATGTGTATGTGTATGTGTATGTGTATGTGTATGTGTATGTGTATGTGTATGTGTGTGTGTGTGTGTGTGTGTCCATCTTGGGAGAAGCCGCCGCCAGCAGCACGTGTGAATTAAAGTGTTAACATGTCTCCAACTCTGGAGTATGCGGAGGCGGGGAGTGTTCTTACCTCATAAACAGCAGAAAGAGGGGAGCTGGACGGAGGGAGAGAGTTGTTGACGAAGAAGAAGAGTGCCTCCTCAGGCCGCATTGACACTCGCTGCCGGATGAGGAAGCACAACTGACCCACTGAGAGAACGGAATGAGGGAAACAGAACAGAGAGAGAGACAGAGATTGTCGGTGACATATCTGACTTAGAATAAAAACGCTTTCATTTCATCTGAAGTGGAACAAAACAAATCACAGCATGTGAGTGTGAGGAAGAGCCATGCTCTGTGTCGAGACGTCTTGCGACATATAGAGACAAGAGAAAAAGAAAGCTAAATGCTACGCAAGCTGTGGAATAAACTCCCCCTTGCAGAAACCGCAGACTCACTCGCAATTTCCCGCCATAGTCAGAAGACTGACCTCTTCAGACGCTACCTCACCCCCTCGCACTCCTTTGTCATTGTACTCCTTCTTGTCCCCCTTTTTTGATGGATGCTAGTTTGCTATGCAGATATACTGTATGTTGGTTACTATTTAGAAAAGCATGTTGTTTGGACAGATGCTAGGCTCAATGTTTACCTGGTATCCTGGTTTCTTTGAGGCACTACTACACTGTTCTCTTTGCACTTATATGACTATTGACACTGTTGTTTGTTGACTAGGGTTCATGCTTACACTGCTTACCCCAATCTCGCACTTGTACGTTGCTCTAGATGAGTGTCTACTAAATGCCTAAATTCTAATTGTACACAATTTATTTGTAGGAAGAGGACTGCAAGGAAGTGACCTCAAATGTTAATTCAGGCGGAAATAAAGAGAATAGAATTGTTATTCTCCAATTAGAAATAACCGAGTTTGTTTACCCTAAAAGTAAATAAATAACAGAGTAAAAAGTGAAATCCTGAAGTTATCCAAGATAACACATCTCTGTTTAATGAGAGAGTGGAAGAAAACAAAAAGAATGTCAATAATAGAAATCACACACAGATTTAAGAGAAACTCAACCTGCTAAAGAATAATAGGGCGAGCAATAAATGGACCGGGGGCGTCCGGCCCTTTGACCATCTCAATCCGGCCTGCCAAGTCATCAAAGAAAAACAAAATCCCCAAAACAAATCTACATTCTAAAAGGCTGTCATGTGTTAATGGTTTTGAGACAAATTAATGTAACTCAACTCCAATTAATAGTAATTCATATTTAAAATTTTAGTACATACCTGCATTCCTCTATACTTATGTACTCAAATGTTTTATGTCTATATTGTAAGAGTGAAACAGTCTGCCTTGAGTCCATATTCATATAACTAAAACACATTGCAACATAATGCAATGTGTTGTATCAGTGACCTATGGAGGAGTGGTGCATATCAGATAAGATAAGATACTTTATAAATGTATAGGCTCATTTAAAAGTTGATACGGCATTGACGTGGATTGTTTTATGTAAGTAATCTTTTCATTGTAACTTCAGGGTATACCAGAGTGATACAGTATGGTACAGCTGTAAACAAAGAAAAAGAACATTTTGTAACTGAAAATTCTTGTTGTGAAAGCAAGGACCTTATTGTAAAATAGTCTGGCATGTCTACCATATTCACACAGTTTTAACATAATTCAGCACTATGTGTTTCGAGTTTCAATTGTACAATGTGTGGCCCTTCACTCACTTTATCGAAGTCAGTATGGCCCTCTGGAAATAAAAGCTGCCCACCCCTGCTTTAGATGAACAGCCCAAAGATTTAATGCTTATTAAAGGGACACGATTTTGAACCTAAATCTCATTGTTCTGATATGAGGAGATCATGTGTGTGTGTGTGTGTGTGTGTGTGTGTGTGTGTGTGTGTGTGTGTGTGTGTGTGTGTGTGTGTGTGTGTGTGTGTGTGTGTGTGTGTGTGTGTGTGTGTGTGTGTGTGTGTGTGTGTCTGTGTCACCTGTCAAGTCTGCAGGCACAAGGTATTTCTTCTTGTCCAAGTCAGGAGCTCTTGACCTCGCTGCTCTCTCCACAATGATCTGGTTTACAATAAACACAAAGGAGTGAAACCATGCATTCATTATCCCACATGATCAAACTGTAACTGGGTGATATGTTACATCGAGTTAAAAGTTGCATTCAAGGCCTTAAACGACCTCACTGGACAGCACCAACATATTATAATCCGATACCCCTTTCTACCATTCCTTTTAACGTTTTCATTTATGAAATAGGGACAGCTCACAAATATAAGGAAGCATGATCATACTTAATAAAATGATAATGCTGGTTACAAGATTTTGTTTTTGTTAACAAGGTCCCCATTGCTAATCACAATTATTGCAGTTTTTCAATGTTGGTCATTCTGCATTGCAGCAGACATTCCAAACTGAAAAGAAAAACGTTGCAACGTATCAACAGTACACTTGTGCATCCTGAATGTTGTATGAAGTCCAGCCACATGAGTGGCTTAGGTAGCAGTTGGATGTACTCACTGGTATTTTGTCAGGATGCTTGGCACGCACTCTCTCTCCCTCTGCCCTCCTAACCTCTAGGGGTACTGTGCGCTGGTACTGACTGCCCATCTTAGAAACACATATTCAAAACAAATATTAAGACTGGTATGTTAAAATCCCTACATTGCTGGTAACAACCTTCAGCCCTGTAACAGCTCCTTCTCCTTTAGGAAAATAACACCTGCTGAGGTCCAGGCTGCCATTAATAATCTGAAAGTGAGTAGTGGTCCCGGGTTAGATGGCATTGAAAACAAATTTCTAATGTTAGCATCACACATTATCAGTTATCCACTCTGTGATCTTTTCAATTTGCCATTGACTAATTTTGAAATACCTTCTATCTGGAAGTGGTCTCGTATCACCCCTTTACACAAAGGGGGAGATTTACTTGATCCTAATAACTATCGGCCAATCTCAATTATCTGCTCTACTGTTAAAATATTTGAAAAGTTAATTTACAACCAATTATCTCATTATCTAGATGAACACAGTATATTATCACCTTATCAATCTTGACTTATCAATCAGAATTATCATTTAAGTGCCATATTGATAACATTGTGAGGAAAATAAATCTCAGTATTGGTATTCTCTACCGTTCCAGAAACTATCTTACATTTTCTGTTAGAAAGAAACTTATACTTCAACTCATCTTACCAATAATGGATTATGCAGATGTTGTATATCAGGTAGCATCCAAAACAAATCTTATTCCTCTCAATACAGTTTACAATAAATTATGCAGATTTGTTCTTGGATGTTCTTTCACAACTCATCATTGTTTAATGTATGAAAGTCTGAATCTGCCCTCTCCCACTGTAAGAAGACAGCGCCACTGGTTACAATTTATCTTCAAATGTATTCATTTCAAATACCCACAATATCTAAAACAATACATGGATCAATTTTCCTCCAATTATCACTTGAGGCATTCCAGCCAACTCTACTTTACTGTTCCCACTTTTTCAAAAGCAACAGCCAAGAAAGCCTTTATGTTTAAAGCTCCTTCAGATTGGAATAACCTACCGGCAAATATTCGTTCCATTTCATCTTATTATCTGTTCAGAAATACGCTGTCTTCTTACTTTGAGAGTGTATGTACATGTCTATAACTAATTCATAACTATAACATTGTCATATAACCTCTATTAATCACTCTAAATATACTGACATTCACAATATTGTTCTGTCTGTGTTGACTTAATGTTCCATTTTTATGCTTTACATGTTCTGTTGTTTTATGTGTTTGTCCTGTCTGTCTGTCTGTCTGTCCTGTTCTGTTGTGGTTCCTGTCATCTGTCTTGTTGTTTGTTTACTTGTTTTGTCATATCTGCTATTGTTTGTTGTAATTGCTTTTTGTTGTTTAATGTTTTGTTTCCCCCTCTGTTTTTTTTTTGTTTGTGTTTGTGTTTTTTTTTTTTTTTTAAATGTCTATACAGTGTATCATGTACCTAGGATCCCCTCTAAAACGAGATGCTACATCTCAAGGGGCTATTCCTAATAAAGAATTTCAATAATAAAATAACAAACATTTATAAAGTTAAAGCCAGGGGGAAAGGTTTGCTTGCGTGATGCAATCAAGTGCATCCAGTCAAATGCAACTGATAGCTTGAAAGAGCATACAGATCTACTAGCCCTAGAATGGCTGTGTTATTACATACATTTCGTGCATTCCAGATACTGAAATGTATGTAATATCACAGCCATTCTAGGGCCAACAGATCATGCAGCCTAAATAAGCAACACTGCCTAGGAACATCTAACCTTTTATTATGGATGTTGCCTGCAGGTTTTATTTATTTGTTGACATGATAAGCTCAACGATGGAGGCTACAAAACAGTGAACAGGGGGGATGACATAATGTTCTGGTGACATTATTGTTGGTCAGGTCATATGGAGCCATCATCATCACGAGTTGAGGAGGTGACGCCACGTCATTTCCCACAATGCAGGGCTTGGTTCATGGGTTTCCTTCGGTTCATGTTCAAAACCTTATTGTTTTAAATGTGGAGGTTTGCAGCCAGGTATAAAACTAACTGGAAGTTACTACACTACACTAGCGTAGATAAATAAGCTAACATTAGCTCTGGTACATAGCGTTAGAAGGAGTTCTCCTTAACGCTATGTTACTTTCGAGCCAGGCTGCGCAGCCTCTCGTCTGTAGTAAAACAAAATGACACCTTCTCTACTCACCAAAACAAATACGGTTTTAAGATGTTGAAAGCCTACTTTCCTTAGTGGGGACACTCGGAGCCCCCCACCTCACGTCTAAAATACAATTCTTGGCCAGAAAAGAAAATATTTAATCTGAAGGAAAAATCTTTTAGTTACTCCACTGCGCCCTCTACAGATCTTGTCAATTGAAAAGAATACATTGACCAGATCTGTAGGGGGCGCAGTGGAGTAACTAAAATATTTCCCCATCCAGTGGAATATTTTCTTTTCTGGCCAAAAAGTGTATTTTAGACGTGAGGTGGGGGGCTCAGAGTGTTCCCACTGAGGAAAGTAGGCTTTCAACATCTTTGTTTTGGTGAGTAGTAAAAGCGTATTTTTTTTAAATATTTACTACAGACGAGGCTGCGCTACTGGGGGTGTTCGGGCATGCTGAGCAACGGCTGAAAAGTAACATAGCGTTAAGGAGAACGCTATGGACTAGAGCTAGGTTTAAACGAACAATGTTATGGCCGTTGTTCCAGGTGAGTCCAAAACGAACCAGAATTGGCACCAATCAATAATGTTGGCCTGTTTATTAATATTTTAACGTCCTAGTTATCAAACAAGTGGCTATACGGTGACTTGACGTGTGGCACTGGTTAGTTGGAGAACGATCGAGTAACGACAACGTCAGTTAGCTGCTGCATGTCAGCCTAGAAAACAACACAACACTCACCTTTAAAGAAAACACAAAAAAAGAAACAAAAGGAATCTTCGAATGTCCGCGCAAATCCCGCCTAATCCCAATGGGTCAGTTTTATTATAAAACTCCCGTTATGGTCAATAACTTTCTAAACAACGATCATCGACCAGGCAGAAGCCTAAGATGTCGACTGGAGGGGTCTATTTCTTCTGCAGAGAAACAACAACAAATACAGCTAAGGCCTCCCCTCCACACTATTTGGGCGAATCGTATGACTGTGTACGACCTGTCCAGACAGGGATCCATTCACTGTATAGGTTGCTGATCCGGTCTGGGTCTAGAGCAGATACGGAAGCGGTACATCTATGTTACGTAATATTGCAAATTGCCCGATATAGTAGGCGGGCTCTAGACCGGATCTGAGCACTGAAGAATAGTAAGGAACCAGGCTTTCCACTGGTACTGTGGAATTTATGGTGACGCGAGGTTGATCTGTCCATTCAGACAGAAGCAGAGGCGGGATCTCAGTTTGTTTACAGTGCATTCATTGGCTTGATAGCTACAGATCTAACTGTCATACGCCCTTTTTGTCCCACTTTCGGCCATGCGGATCAATGGCAGGGCTAGGAAACTGGGACAAACCAGCCCAGGGCCACGCCCTAGGGGCCCAGACACAGATTACGTGCGTGTCGTCATGTGAGGCTACTCAGGCAAGCCAATCCTGTCGATCTGTAGTACAATTTATACTGAATAGTGAATACTATAATATCAACAGGATACTGTATATTCAGTGGTTGAAAAAGTACTCAATTTTGTTACTTAAGTAAAAGTATCAATACCATCATGTAGAAATACTCTGTTACAAGTAAAAGTCTGGAATAAAAAAATCACTTGAATGAAAGTACAAAAGTATTGGAATCAAAATGTAATTCAAGTACCAAAAGTAGGCACCGCTGGCGTAGCGGTTCAGGCACCTAAACTCAATGTAGCCTGGCAGCACGTCGCAGGTTCAACTCCCGATCCCAATGGCCTTTGCTGTATGTCACTCCCCTTCTCTCTCCCCATTTCCTGTCAGCCTACTGTCTTGTCAAATAAGGGATAAAAGCCCATTTTTTCCCTTTTTTTAAAGTACCAAAAGTAGAAAGTACTCATTATGCAAAATGTCCCATTTCACAAGTTTCTACAAAGTAACTAGTAACTAAAGTTTTCTAATAAATGTAGTGGAGTAGAAGTAAAAGTACTGAAAATTGGGAATACTAAAAAAAATACCTCAAAATTGTACAAAAGTACAGTAATTGAGTAAATGTACTTAGTCACTTTACACCACTGACAGCATACTGTATACTTGAATTATGCAAGCTAGAAGCAAGGCTGGTTATAGTTGTGAAAAATAGCTGTGCATACACTATACACATCTATTTACAGTAGTCTGGGCCTGAGGCCCTCATCATAAATAACCACTTATAACCTGGCGTCCCTATTTTGGGCATGTCACTATAGGTGTGATATTGAAAACTTGGTAAAGAAGCTCAAGCTCAAGCTGGTTTTATTTAAAAAAAAATAAAGTGGTTGAGGCTACATTCCTCCCTTAACTTTTAGTGATAGGCCTATATGTTTTTCAGGCATGCCTCTGCAAAATGCTTGCATTGTTAAGCAACTCAGAGGTTTGTCACAGGCTGCAGGTTTCTCATCTTCCATTGCACCTTGTATGCCAGAGTTGTGTGGTCTTCATTGGCCTTGCACAGATTCACTCATTGGTACTTACACAATATACATTTCATATACCTCAAATAAATCATTCACGGCTCACTTAGAATAGATCATGCACGTGTCTGTCCAAACGCATGCTTTTATTTAATACATTTGAATTTCATTAAACACTGTCCACTTGCTATGCATAATATTACTATAATGTTCTGTACATCTTGAAATTGCACTTACGGTTTTAGGAAGTTGTATAGTTTGCATGCTGTCTGTGTTCTTCTCAACACCTAATCCACCAAAAACCAATACATATTAAAGTTCTATTCAATATACACAATATAAAACATTTTGCAAAAACTGATGTTTCTCACAAAAAGCTATTTCCACTTTAAAACACATTTTCTCAAAACAGCCCAGTGACATACACATGATATGTTAGGCTACTTATATTATCTCAATACAATTGTCAGATTGTCTCAGTCTGAACCCACTTTTCACAGTCACAAAGCCCTAAACAAAAAAAATGCAGGCAGCTCATACGATGTCCCTCAGCAACGGTTTCTGCCAGATTAAGGGCCCAGCATGACCAAACACTGCTACATCCATCCATTCCTTACAGTACTTTAACCCATGCTCTTTTCTAACACAGGGAGAAGGGAATCCACATTCCCAGCATTCCATCATCCACTATCCAGAACTGCACCAGCTCGTAGCAGAGATCTTTGTTTCAGGTCCAATACGTCCAAATCAAAGGTTTGTATGTCCACATTCACACAGCAGCCGTGGCGGTTGTAAGTTTGAGAGCATCTGAGAGGTTGCGCTCTTGAACTTTAGAGTTAGTTATGGTCTCCAGGTGAGACTCGGGGATCCAGCCACGGTTCCGGTCAGACAGCCTGGTCCCCTCCACCCAACCTAGGGGAACAAGAGAGACAGAGTGTTGTTTAAGAAGATGATTTTGAAGACACTTCTATTGTGTAGACAAGAGCCATTTTCAAAGAAAGGCACTTCTTTCCATGAGTTTTAAGTAAATTCATATTTTAGTGCATTTGAGCGCATTGCCTCTACACTTCAGTGGCCATCGGACGTTTGGTTGTTACTGCTTCAAAGCAAAATACATGGAAAAGCTCAAGATGTGGTGTCAGCTCTCCCTCTAGAGGACAGTTTAAAATATGATTGTGTTAAGACGGCAATCTTTAAATCGCCTATGAACTGGTGGTGCCCGAGGCATATAGACAGAATTTCAGGAAACACAAAAAAGCATCAGTCAAGCTTTTCTTGAGTTTGCAAGGGAGAAAGATGAAATGGTGCACTTCATGCAAAGTTGATCATTAAACACGGCAGGAGCTGGTTTTACTTGAAGAGTTTAATGTTTACGTGCAATGTAGTGTACCACCTGAATGAATAGTAGATGACTTCATTGTCTAAGCAAGGTATACATTTTAGCTGACAAGTTTGTCCTCACCCACTAGTCTGTGTTTACTGCACCAAATAGTGAGAAAAAACATATTCCTCTAGTTCTGTTCCTACGGCTCATAATAATAATAATTCTCCCAAGTCCCCGCCTTCGCATATAGAGGACCGGGAATGTTCTGAATTGTTTGCAATTGAAACATAAGGAAGAGCAGCGGCAGTCTTCTCACTCTCAGAGTGCATAACATTAATGGAGCATTCAGTTCAGGTTAAAACGTACAGCAGATTAAAAACATGGCAGGCTAGTAAGCACAGCTGCACTGTATTGTATGGAGGCGAAAATTATTGATATGCAAATGCGAAATATGGATATTTGCATGTTGCAACTGCTGGAACAATCAGGGGAGAAACCACTGACCCTGCAAGTCACACACAAATGATACCTGCTCCACCACAACCATTTTCCCACAGAAGGGGGTGAGAACGTTTACAACCTTCTGTGGCTTGGTGAGATACGAAACAGACTCCGTTGCCTTGTTTACACAGAGAGAGAAATCCTCTGGTCAGCAAATTAAAACTGGTCAAAGCCAGGATACCAGGATATCTGGACGAGTCCAGGAAATCCCCTTCAATGACAGAAGACCCTGACCTATCGAGATTATATAGAGGGGGTGTTAAAGAATAGAGTAATCCTAAAGCTGTCCCAGTGAACTGGTGAACCAATTGACCAGGAGGTGACCTGAGTCTTACAGTACATGATGAAAATCAGAGAACACACACAGTCACACGGACCCCCAATTGTTGGTGGATTCCCAACCTTTGTGGATCTCTGTCTGTCTGCCTCTGTATCTTTCTCTCCTATTCTTTCTCTCTACCTATCCACAGGAATGAAAGAAGATGATTACTTTCTAAATGAAGTTGTGATTTGATGCGTGACAATTTATATAAATATTAACATGTTTACAATAAGTAAATGTTTACTTTTGTAGGTTTAAAACCTATAATACTGCAGGCTTTCCATTCCTGGAAAGTTAGCATGCTATAATAGAAGCCATTATTCTTGCATTAATAAAATAAAAATAATTAATCTTGTTTGAAATGACCAAACCTGCCTAACACTGGTAGGCGGCTTTCTAGCCTGAGGCTACGAGCTCAATCCATGGTCTTGAAGGTCGGACCCAAACACAGCCGCCCGGATTTGTGCGTGGCTTCCTATTGCTTCACCAATCTATGTCCCCGCCTCCCCTCCCCTCCCCCCCTCGGCCTGTGCACGGAGCACGCTGACGTCACCAAATTTAGAGCGACGCCCCTCTGCACTCTGATTGGTTAGGAGATAACAAGGTCCAAGACCATCGTTCCTGCATGGCTCCCCCAGGCTTTTTTTCTTTTGTAACAAAAAAAAAAGCCTGGGTTTCCGAGGCTAGCGGCTTTCTGACACAGACCATGTATAAAAATGGTACTGTATTATAATGAACATTAGTGAGGACCAATTATATGAAGATAGGTTGAAAATGGGTGAAGTCTTCCTTTAAGAGGTTGAAGGTAGTTATTTTTGTTTTAAGACTTTTCACTTTGGTTTTAAACCAAACGTTTTTTAACATTTCAACTGTAGCTTTACTTCTATCCAGTTTTATCTGACAAGAGTAAAAGGCATCATCTTACCAGTTAAGCCTCTCAATCAGGCCCGATAAAGGCTGAGTTTAGAACGTGAGCTTTTTTGGTGCTGAAGCTGAGAGAATATTTCTACTTTATAAGTTAACGCTCCTGGAGCCATCACCGTGGATGGCTCCAGACCTGGAGGAGGAGTTCATCTCAGTGTGAACTGACTAAACCCATCGTCCGCTTGGTCTCACTTCTGCAACTCTAGGGGTCACCAAAACCCAACTCCGTGATCCGCCCAACACTGTGCCATCGTGCCACCAAGAGGTATGTGGGACCCCAGACACGGATTGAAGCTGAATACGTCACTGCATCAGCAGCTGGTAAATATGGTCCAGGTCAAACTGCATTCTCTAGTGGCAAAGTAACTACTCAGTGGTTCTTATTCCTTCTGGCGTTGTCCACTACTAATCGATCCACTTTCTTCTCTCTCCAGTTTCTACTTGGCTCACCTCCTTTACTTGACTTGTGTCTGATTTAGAACGGTTTAGCAGTTTCTCATACTAGGATGTAATTCCATTTGGTCTCATAATCTAAAGGCTTGTGAGTTCAAGCCCATTATTTCATTATTGAACGATTGTATTACTCTTTCTGTTAATAAATATGTTTCGGCATTCTTTCTCTTTAAATTGCAGAACGCATGTCAAAATAAGTGAACATAGTTAAGATTTATTGATATAAATATGTGATCTTTTCATATTTTGATATCTCATATTGATATTAGTACGTCTTAGACGTATGTACACCACAGGAGACACCGGTAATCAAATTAACAGGTGTGTCAAACCACATAGACACATTTCAATCTAACACACCCATTATTCATTTGATTAGCTATATAAGGTCAGTCTTATGCAGCCTGCCATGTTTTACCCTGAACTGTAACAAATTCAACGTGCAGCACAGTGGTACAGTAGGTCAGTAAGATGTTTGCAAGTCCCTCTGACAATCAATTTCTGTGCTGTACAGTGGCAACTGTAACTGGGAATCGTGGGAAATGTAGTCAGAGAGTCTTACCATCACTGCTCTGTTGGTGCACCAGTATGATGTCAGCCTTCTCTAAGGACAGCTCATCTGGTTGATGGGCAACGATGGCTCGGATGCATTGCATTTGCTTGGAATCTGGGAGGACAAGAAGAGAGAACAGGTCAGACTCACAGCTGTAAAAGATCAATAGGTTACGCTCCAATTCTTACTCCAACTATATTTTCCACTGCACATTCATGCAATAGCTGAAGATCTAAGCCTTTTTCTTTTGCAGCCCAGCCTTATTTTAATTTTCTTTTGACACCATTTTATTTTATTCTAACATTATCCTATTTTAATTTTTTATCTCACGTTTTTACAAATGTTCAACTCTAAACTCGTACTTTTTACCAGCAAGCCTTCTATAGTGGCCCACCCCCTTTTTTTTGTGTTATTTTTACATTTTTTACATCATTTTGTTTACTAGAGTTTTTATTTATGAAGCTCTTCCAGATTTGTATCAACAGATGAGAAGCACCATCAACGTAATTTATAACTAACATAGTTAAGGTGCATAATGTATAATAGCTGTATAATAGCTCTATATTGTGAGAGTAATCATTGCAGGTCAGGATACCAATTTCATCCAAATTGGAAATCATACAGCATACACAAGTGAAATGGGAAGTGATGACAAAGAAATGAAAATTGAAACACTATAAAACTGATAAATAGGTACTCTTTCTTGATGGATGAAATTGGCAACCCACCTGAAAGCTTGTAGATCGGCTCTTTTCTGCAGGCAACACAGTCACACCACAGAGTATAAGTTAAGCTTAAGGCGGGATGTGCGCTCTCACCTTGTGCAGCAGAAAAATCTACTTCGGGATGCGGCCGCGACACAGCCGATATCCAGCGTAGCTTATCGCTCCTGAAACAGAAAGGAAGTTCACAGAAGATTTCCATAAATCCTGTGTTTTGCTGTGATGAACTAGAATCATGGTTCTCAACCCCCAGTCCTGTGGACCCAGAGTGCTTTTATTTATTTTATTTGATATGTTACTTTAGACTTGTGATACCAGGTGAAGGCATTGGTACAGGAAGTAGTGGTAAGTAATGAAGGCCTAGTAGAATATAAAACTGGCAAGGGTCTGTGTTCTCAGGACCGTAGATGAGAGCCACAAGTTCAAAGGTCAATCATCATTGCTGTCTCTTTGTCTTACTGTGTGTCTGTCCTGAGCAGCAGGGCTTTGTTTGAGAGATGGAGACGGAACAGATTCTTCTGTAGGGAGTGGAGCTTGACGCGACAGTTCTCAGCACGCAGGTCTGATACCGGAGAGTGGTCGATCACCGTGAACCTGCCCCCTCTGGATGCAAAAAGAAGATAAAGTCAAATCGAATATATCTACAAAGGGATTTTTTTTACTTTACAAGGGATGTCTAGTACTCCCATTTTATGTTGGATTTATTCTTTGAGACATAAACAAAGGAAAGTTGAAAGGAAGAGAGCATACTAATAGAGGTCCTGCTCTGGTGGGGTAAGGGTTTGGACCGGTATTTTCACAATTTATTGTATAATGAAGGCAGTATTATATTTTTGTTATATTTGGCAGTATTATTGCAAGGTTCTGCGATTGTGAACAAGAGACAAACCTGACATAATGGGCCCAGAGCTTTGGTGTTCATGACAGAGTGAGCATGTTCAGAGAGAGAGAGAGGGGCATAGAGCAAGGGAGAACTTAAGTGAGAGATGGGGAAGGTAACTGAGTGGAGGATAAAAGAAGTGTGATTTATTTAAGATAACAAAGAGGAAGGCAGAGAAACATTCAATAAGAAATAGCAAGCAGCTCAGTGCCTAACATGGAAATCTGTGGTTCAAATGAGCAGTGTGCAGAGACTCACTCTTTGTGCAGCGAGAGCAGCAGGTAGTCATTGAAAAGGTGCAAGTAGACGGTTCTCTCTGTCTCCTTTAGGGAGAAGTCCATTAACTCTGTCACTGGACCCTCTCTCACCAGCCTCCGAGACTGACTCACCAGGGGGAGAGTCTGGAATATACACATGCACACAAACACACACACACACACACACACACTCCAGTTAGGCATTTAGCTGGCAGTGGCATTTAGCTTTTAGTAAGCGAGGTAGACATTCTAAATAAGTGAGTTAAATGCGAGTAAAAAATAACATTAGAAAATACAATCAGGTTGTTACAGATTTGCATAGACTTCTTTTGTTGATCCGTGACAACATCACCCAAGAGGGACTATGGGAAATTGAGTCCTTACTTACCCGGCATTCAAAGTCGACCTTGGCACTGAGGGAGACCAGGGACTCTATACTCTTCATCTGAGTGATGCTGTCATTGCTCTCCTGAATCAGCTGAGGAACGGGGGAAGAGAACGACAGGGAGAGATGTAGAGAAGGAAGGGAAGAAGAGAAGTGTGAGATAAGGTTTTGGGGAAGTGATGTAAAACTTCATGGAAGAAGTGAGAAGGAGATGGTCAAACAGTATACCTTCTCTAACATCCTCAACGCTTTGATGGCATGCACCACCTCCTCAGTACCAGGTGCTGTTCTCTTCACTATGTTCTGGGCAGAAAGAAACAATGTGGAAGTAAGACAAACGAAAACAGGGAAGACAGCACACTGGAAGATTCAGGGGGTTATCATCACAAGTATAATAATACAAGCACACACACACACACACCTGGACCAGTAGTTTTATGCGTGTAATCCTCTGGAAGGGGAGGATAAGGAAGGAGCGCAGAGGAAGTCTCTGACAAACAGGACTCCTCTCCAACTTCTCCACAACCTGCTTGAACTTCAGATTCTCATTCCTGAGATGCAAAAATACAAAGTAGTGAGTTTGTGAGAGTGAGTGAGTGAGTGAGTGAGTGAGTGAGTGAGTGAGTGAGTGAGTGAGTGAGTGAGTGAGTGAGTGAGTGAGTGAGTGAGTGAGTGTGTGTGTGTGTGTGTGTGTGTGTGTGTGTGTGTGTGTGTAACATTTGTGCAATGGTATACAAACAAGTATTTGATAGGATTGCTCTAAACAGTTCACACCTCCATCTTTCTAGTCACGTTTCCCTTCCTAAAGGCAAATGTATACTTCATTAAACGACCATACAGTAAACACTTTTTTCAGTTGAAAATGCAATTGTTGGATATACAGTAAATACATAATAATCCTGGATAAAATACCACCAGAAAAGGTTTCCTTCTATGTCTACTCTATGCTGTCTAATAATGCATACAGAGTAGTCAAGCACATCCAAATACAGTTTAAGCTCTGCTGGACCAACAGAAGACATAAAAGAAGGTCTGCACACTGTAGATCCTTTAAGTGAAATGTACTGGCACATCCTCAAGTGACTCAGTACGAAGAAGAACATTAGCTTTAACCGTCAGTTTTAGATGTGCCAATAAATTGCACTCAAAGCCTGATTTATTCTTATTTGGGTGTGGGTGTCGCACACCAAAAACTGCAGCTCAACAAGCTCACAACATGGCGCAGCGCAATGTCCTACTGCCTGACAAATAAAATGTCCTACTGCCTGACAAATAAAACATCCTACTGCCTAGAAAGGGAGTGTACTGCCGCGCCTCAGCCAAAAGAGGGCAAGCCCGGTGCGTCACAGGAGTAGGACAACAGCAACAACAACAATTAAAGCCTCTTTTATTAAGGTGCCAAGTACACAAAATAATGACTGAAGTTTCGATGCTACTGCATCTTCCTCTGAGTCCTACTGCCTGTCAGTAAAGGAAGGTAAATAAAATGTCCTACTGCCTGTCAATAAAAGGAAGAAAAATACAAAGTTGACTCACATGAGTCTCTGGTAGGTGGCGTCCTGATACGACTGGTTGGTGAGGTAGGGCACGTAAACCATTCCGAAACGCTTACAGTGGCGAGCGATAATGTCACACACAGAAAAGTGCATGGTGTTCGTCTCCACCCTCTCCTCTAGCTTTGACAGAAAACTGAAAGGGAAAGGACAAAAGAAGCGTGTCAAACATCTGTCCAACCATACTGTATATCCATATGTATGAATAAATAACATAAATTATCCTGGTGAGGCAAAGGTAAGGTAGTACATGTGATATGTAACAAGTTGTCAAACAAGCACATATTGTAGTTAGTTTAGTTTTAGAAAAGACATAGCTGTACTACAATCTCAAAGAATATAACAGTGATTATCCAGCTTGATATGCATTAGAATATGGACCCCTATTTGATGCCTTTTATTTTATTATCTCAGGGACCCCAATCTGCAATGTAAACTCCTCAGAGTTACAAACTGGCAATTGTCCATTTGGTTCTTTACTACCACAAATCATTTAGATTGGGACACCTGGTACCCCATCAAGAACCTCTAGGGGTCCCCCAGGCCCCATGTGGAGTACCAGTGGACTATAGAAAATGCAGATATATCACAATGGAAAATGCTCTCACATTATGTATCATCTGATATATAGTCTGACATTCAGGCTTATTCTGAGGAGGTGAAAGATGTATCTATGCAAGTTGACAAGACATTCACATTAATCAGACCTGTGACTGATGGCACGGACGTCAGCCAGACGAGAGAACAGCCAGTTCCTGTCCTGAATGGCCAACAGCGCCCCCAGCTGTTTGGACTTGACAAAGTTATCCACCACGATGTCCAGACTCCTGCAGTAGGACGCCTCCGATGTCACCACCTCAAATCTCACCTGAGAAGGAAGGAGACAGGAGAAGGATGGAAAATAATAAATAAAAGAACATTAAACAAGCTTTTAAGATAAATATATCATCCATATAATGGAGAAAGAAGTAACCGAACATATTGATCTGGAAAAAGTTAGGACTTCTGAAATGTAGAAAAGTTATTTTGTTGGCTTGATGCAGCATGATTTTTTCCCCCAAGAATTAGGCCGTGCCATTTTACGGTATATATACTATATAGCCACATTTGGGCTAAACATTTACCATACCTGCTGTTTTTACATGTATCTAATGCATAATTATAGTCAAGATTTCTTACTGTAAAATCACTTATATTTACAATGTCTCTATTCTGGAATTTCCCTTTGCATAATTAATGACTATTATACACTACAGATCTGACCCATGTACACCCATGTACTGCTGGCTGATTGTAACGTTGAACTGGTAATCCAACCTCATTCTATACTTATTGTACTTATTGTAAGCTTGAACAGGATTGTCAACTACATTCCTAAAATGTCAGTTACTAACAACAAAACAGAAAGGACCTCTCCTTCTCTGGAATCCAATCACACGAGACGGTCTCAGAGGAATACCTCAGGCAGGGCCAAAATACGTTATAGGAAAGCAGGAGATAAAGAAAATGAAACTCAAAGAACAAACGGCTCATAAAGCAACATTGAGAGGTGAACGATGACTAAGTACTTCTCTAGAAGCACGGGGGGGTTTAACTAAGATGACTAGATATAGTTTGATGTGAACACATAAAGCGATCCAGTTAACAGATGGGATTTCCATGACAAGACCTACAGCAGAAAACCAGCTATGCCTTCGGGCACTTCTTGATTGCTTTTCCATGAATTTTACTTGTACGTCAGGAAATGTTGCACCAGTCATTTCTGGTCAATGGTGCGTCACCTTCAGTCATTTATATAATGCCTAATTGCAGCTGTATACTTATAGCCTTAATGATGATTAAAATGCTATTAATGCAATTATCAGTCTCAGTGATGTGGGTAACAACAGCCATCAACCTTTTCCTAACTGCAGAAGATTAATCATTGAGACAATCAAAATGTTAATTTATGAAACAATCACTTGAGTGGCCCTACTGCATACATTTTAAACAGATTAATCTGATTCGATAATAATAAGATAAGAGAATATCATTAATTATTGGTACATTTTGTGGTACTAAAATAAAAATGTGTCCTGTTATTTCCCTCAAACATGACATTTCTAGGACCAAAGCAATAATTACTGGGCACTGTGTGCATTTTAGGCTTAATTTATACTTGATTTATACTTTGAAAATAGCTGATCTACAAGCTTGTAGATCTACTATATTCAGCACGCAACATTGATGCACAACTACAGTAAGTATACATCACACTTGACTCTTTTCTGACATAGGGAATTTTGAAGTTCGTTCTACGCTTGCGCTTCTTCTCCTAAGTGGCTCTGGGGGTTACCTCCTGCAGTCGTCTCTGGTCCTCTGTGAATTCGCCCAGCTCGGTGCTGTTCCTGACCCCGGGCAGGTCCTGCCACAGCGTCTGGGTGTTCGGTGCGATCGAGAGGCGGGGCGAGGATGACCTGCGCCCTTGCGACGCCGGCAGCTCTGGGAGTGGCAGACTCTTGATGCTGGTGATGGAGCCCGTGTGGGAGAGGGAGTGCGGGTGAGGGACGGGGGGTAAGGGAGGCAGGGGCCTACGGGCGGGAGGGGGCGAGGAGGTCGGGGACGAGGAGGTCGGGGACGAGGAGGTGGGGGACGATGGAGGAGATGACGAGGACGGGACCGGGATGGAGATGGTGTCGGAGCGAGCCTGCCGCAGGATCTCAATGTTCTGTGCATTGTCGCTGTACTGCTGGTAGAGCGGGCCAACATCTGAGAGAAGGAGGTAGGGAAGGACGGATGGAGGGGAGGATATAGGGGGGGAAGGAAGGAAGAAAGGAAACGTGAGAGAAAAAGGATGAGTGAGAGTAAATGGAGGGAGAGAGACGGTAAAAGATTGAGTCGAGAGGGTTATGTTTGTGTTTCACATTCCCTTTACACGTACTTGTCGGAATGCAAGGTCTTCAGCAGCAGCTGTTTTTTTCCCCCCACAAGTTAAGAGAATATGAATAAACCTGCAGAAACCTGTCTGAAGCCCTGGAGCGCATATGTACACAGACACACACACGCACAAAGCACAGACTAACAAATCTCACAGGCTCACACATTAATACTGTCTCTCTCTCTCTCACACACACACACACACGTGCGCTCGATTCATGAGCACACACAGACATACACACACACACAAGGGGTCTGTCCAATTTCATGCAATATCCCAGTGACTCATTGGTCCAGAAAGCTGCTGCCATTTTAGGCTGTTTTAAAAATACAAGTTTGTAGAAGGAGCCGTTTCCTGCCTGTATCTCCCTTCAACAACCAAAGTATCACGTAAACAACTAGTGAGCCATTGACCGCACACATATGAATCACACACAGTGATGCAAGGGAAATGCTCTCTTATCACGCCATTCATTCCCAACCACAGCAAGTCAAAACCAGAGAGCCAGATTAGATCTGTAAACACGTCACTGTTCCAGGCCATTATGTTGACCAGTCATAAATGTTTTATGGGTTTTTAAAGGGATTATCCTCAAATGATGATTCATATCCACCACAGGTTCAATAAGTAAACATAAGACCACAAATGTTTGGGTTAGCTTAAGTCAAATTATGACTTTATACGCATTCCAGAAGAACATACAAGTCATGCATGAAGCCCATGCTGAAATTTGAAGAGTGAGACAGAACAAGAGTCTGTCATATACCTCTAAAGACCTTTTATAATCAGCATAAAATAATGTCTGAATGCCAGGTCATAGGCGGCAGTGATGTAGAGTGGTCAGTATAGCAGCCAAGTGACAGAAAGGTCATGTCCTGAGTCCCTATACTGAATGGGAATCCTCGGACGCACATAGGGAAGTGGTCATTTAGTAATTGGCAATTCCCCATGTGTGCTGTGGTCCCTGTCAATCCTCCACTGTTGGCCTGGGTACTTGGCCACTACTACTACTACTACTACTACTACTACTACTACTTTTCACTGCAGCAACCAGCCAAGCATTGTGTCAGGAACCAAACCCAGGACTCTGTGGAAGTGTGCAAGTCTATTCCACACAGATGCACAGACAATTTAAAATTATTAAAGATAACAAGAAATACTTGCTGCCTCTATACTGTAATGGTATGCTCTGTAAAGCAACTTTTAGTACCTAGAAAAGCGCTATATAAATCCTATGTATTATTATTATTATATGCAATAACCTTAATACCCACTTGCTCCCCGTGGAACAGCTCAGTGGTCAATAGGAATGTAATGGTAAATGGTGCATTTATATAGCGTCTTTATCCAAAGCACTTTACAATGTCCATTACATTCACATCAGAGGACACCATGCACGTCACCAACCATGCTCATGGGGGGCAGTTGTTTTGTTCAAGGACACTTCGACACTAACACAGGGGGAGGTGGGGATTGAACCAAGAACCTTACAATTCCCAATCACCCCATACTGTAATGGTATGAAATTTCACAGTACGGTATCGACCAGTAGCGTGGTAAACCATCCCGGTCGCAAAAAGTGGAAGAGCCAATCAGCGCTCAGTGTCAGCCCTGAACGCAGACGCCCTTTTTGTTTTCTGCAAAAAGCCCACACAGTGCTTGGGGCCAGACCGTTCTGCAGAAGACGCATGATAATGTGAATTCATGCGACCGGGATGGTTTACCAGGCTAATCAACCAGAATACCACGGTATAATTTTCTTCCCCTCCTTTTAATTAAATATACTATGGCCCATTGAAAAAAGTATCTTGCTTTGAAAATAAATTATTGCTTTATTGAATGTGTGCATGCCTGTGCATGTATCCGTATATAATTGACTCTGATGCATTAGCATTGTAATACATTTACAAGAATATGTACGTTATTATCCCTAGTGGCAAGCAGTATGATTCTGTTTCTGTTACTTGATGTATAAGTGACAAGTACAGTGCTAACAGTGGAAATAATGAAGAGATACTCACTGAAAAACTTGGAGTTTCTTTTCCTTCTTCCAATACTTCCAATATTATCCAAAACATTCCTGCAGTGGTGAAGATTGACAAAGACACAGAGTCTGAGAATTGCTGATACAAGTGTGAATATCAAGTTAAATCAACCTATAAACACTCAATACTGTATGTATTAAATGACATTTTTGTACAACAGTGTTTCTCAAACACTGGGCCCAAAACGCTTCACACGATGTTCAGTTCTTTGAGAAAGCTACAGCACACTCCCAAATAAAAAACAAAAATACAGAATAAGCCAGACACAGCAGTCACAGCATTTAAGGTAACTTTACATTTGAATGTTCTCCTTTTTTTAACTGATTATTTACAACTCCTATGGTATCAAAAACGTTTACTGGACTCACCTCAGGTCCACTTCTCCCCAGCTGTCACTTCTACAATCCTCCCCATCTATAAGAACAAAATATCTGTTAGATCGACTGACAACGTAAGTCTTCCATTCTTCACACAGCAGCATGGTTTGGTCAAACCCGTCCTTGTAATGCCACCCTGGTACTACCAACGTTCAAGAAACTAAAGAATGAATGAATGCTAGCAGAAAAAAGTGAAAACAAAACAAATGTGACAATATGAAGAAATAAATAAGATAGATAAATAAATAAAATGTATTAATAATGTAAAATAAATAACAATTAGTAAATAAATAAAGAAAATAGAAAACGAAAAGTTTAGCGATCGAGCGTCTGTCTGTCATTTATGTGTTCTGCCAGAGAGGATGTGAGAGACCTGTTATAGACTCAGGTTTTAGAGGGATTTTTCTGCTATCTGATCTCCACCCACCATCCACCACCGTCACTGACACACTGATGACTGACGTGAAGCACACTCCCACTTCCAGGAAAAGCTTGTTTATAAGAAAACTGTAAATGTGAGTATGATGAAATGACCCCTATATTATTAGGAAACATAGGCTGCGACAGGACAAGACACGAGTCACAACTAGCCTTTACAAATGAAAGTAGCCTTTTTGGGTAAAGTATTGTTCTTTAGAGTAGTGAGTGAGTGCACATTTGAAGTGATCAAATCTGTCATTTCCTCTCTGTGGCAGCCTATTTGTTATTGTTGATACAGTTAGGTGATTGGAAATTATTTGATCAAAATGATTAGTGGCTTTGAGGCGATTATCAAAGCTGTGAGTTGATTTGGTAAAATGAAATTATTAGTGGCCCAGTTTGGAAGAGCCAACCGCCTGATTCTGGCCACCATTTTTGCTCCTTGCTTTACCTGGTGTGGTGAATATTCGGGTTGTGCGATCCCCTGCAACACCTTCCTCTTCGTCAGTCTCCTTTAAGGACTCCTCTCTTCGTCGCTCTGTTGTTTTGCGGATCCCCCTTCTCCGTATGCGCACCTCAGGGCCCATATCTCGGAAACTGACGCTACTCTTCACCAGCACTGCCTTCCTCTCTGCCGCCACCTCCCCGCCCTCTTCGCCCTCCCCTTTCACCTCCCCCTCTCCCTGGGTCCTCATTCTCACCTCCTCATCAGCAACCCTCTCAAATACCTCCTCTTCCTCCTCCTCTTCCTCAGTTTCCCCCATTCTCTCCTCCGCTCCCCCCTGACCTCCGACTGTTATGCCTGATCCAGGCAGCTCCACCTCACAGTCATAGCTGAGACTGGGGCAGCTGCTGGGTTTGTACAGGGTGTTGCTCACCGAGAGATACATCTCCACCTCTCTCGCTCTGCTCTTCTCCTCCTCAGCCCCCTCTGCTCCCCGTTTCCTTTCCCCTGACTCTTCCCTGATCTCCTCTGCCTTCCCCCCGTCCCGCGTCCTGTCCTGCGTCTCTACCACTTCTGCCTTCTCTACCTGCAGTTGTCTACTAGACGGCTCTGTGTTTGTGTCTGTGGGAGTGCTGTACGCATCCTCCCGCCCTGTGTCTAACAGTGTGTCAGTGTGAGTGTTTGCGGGTGTGTCACCATGCATGTCTGTGACCTGGTCAGCATGCATGTCTGTTTGGCTCTGCCCCGTACCTCTCAGCTCCTCCATCTCCAGTGGCTCGGCCTCGCCCTCACCCTCTGAGAGCTCAGTCCCAGAGTTCTGATTGCCTGCTTTCTGCTTCTGCACCGTGGCGTAGACGGGCATCTCTCCGGCCCCTTCTCCAACCATCTCCTCCTCCTCTTCCTCCTGCTCTTCTTGCTGTTGCTCTCCCTCTGGCATTTCGTCAGGCTGATTGACCTCCTGACCTTCCTGTGACCCTGGCTGGGGGTCATCAACGATGGCGTGCTCCTCAGAGGAGCCCAGGATCTCGAACACAACGTTTTTGGCCCACTTGAGGTGGGGGGCCTGGGAGTGACGCTTGGCCTCCTCTGCCAGGCTCCACGCTCCGCTCATGCGGATCCGGATGGCCACCTCCTTCTCTTCTGGGCACATATTTATGGGGCCGTTTTCATCGGAGGGAGCTGAAACGGGTGCAGAATCCCCCTGGTAGCCAACCTCGTCGTAGGGATTGATGGGGCTTGCCAGACTTCCGCCCTCTTTTTCTGTCTGGTCCGTAAGCAATGTCTCTCTCTCTCTCCACGCCGCAAGGAGCTTTTCAGTCTCTGAGTTTTTCCTTATTGGACCTATCTCGGCATACGGGTGCTCCACCTTGCCCTTGGCTCCTCCACCGGTCTCCGATTCCTTCGGCTCTGTCGTGTACCTGATCACTCTGGACGTATCATCCGTGTAAGCTCTTGCCTCGTTCAGCACATTGTCCCCCTCTCTCTCAGCCTCAGACTCTTGGTCTGGGTTGATGTTGATGACCGGACGTTGGTCAATTCTGCTCGGAATAGGAGGCGAGTCACTGTGGCGTTGGTGCGTGATGTTGTCACCACACACACTACTTCCTGAACTTGACTGCCTGGTGTCCACCGACAAGTCGGTTGACTTACTGGGCCTATCAGAGCGAGGCAGGGTTTGGCCGATGACACAAAAGACGATGGTGGTTTTTTTCTCTGTCACCTGTCTGTCCCCTTCTCTACTGTCTCCCTCTCCATGGACCCTATCCTCACTCTCCTCTCTCCATCCCTCCTGGGCTTCCCTCTCCCCCCCATGCCCCTTATGGCCACTGTTATCCTCGCCTTCCCAGGATTCCCTAGAGTCCCTGTACAAACGTTCGTCCTCCTCATCCCCACCGCTGGAGGCAGTGACAAAACCGTCCTCCCCCGACAGCATTTTATCCCTCTCCCCGTCGGTCCGACCCTCTCCTTCACTACCTGACCATTCGCTACTGTCGCAACTCCCCCCCTTGTCCCCCAGTCGCCTTCCTTCAACCCGTCCTCTATCTTTCCCTGCCCAGGCCTCTCTCACCTCCTCTCCGTCTACGCTCACACCCTCCTCCTCTCTCTCTCGCTGCTCTAAGTATGTGACTCTGGCCGCTCTCGGGTCAGAGTACCTCTCATCTAGTTCCTCTTTCACTTTGTGCCCCTCCCTTCCTGTCCCTGTGCTTGACTCTGTTCTCTCCTCTCCTACTTCGTCTTCTAAGGAGGAGCCTTGACTGTAATTTCCTCTCCGTGGCTCCAGCCACATCTTCCTCTGCCTTGTCCTCTCTTCCCATCGTTCCCCATCATGTCTCCCACCTCTCTGTCGCTCCTCGTGGCCTCTCTCGGTTCCTCCTCCCACCCCCCTCTCCACACTGGCACTGCCCCCCTTTTCCTTGGCCTCTCTCTCGCTCTCTGCTGTGCTCTCTCTCCCAGACTCCCTGTCCTCCTCCCTTACCCTCTGCCGCTGCCTGTCGCTGTCCACATCGCTGCTCCACTCCCCACTGCTCTGGGCTTGCGGCGGCCCACCCCCATGGCTACCCCTGCCCGCTGCCCTGACCCTCCTAGGATCTGCCTCTCTCTCACTCCTCTCGTTGCGCCTCCTCCTCTCCTCCCCCTCCCTGTCTCTGTACCGCTCTCTCTCCTTCTGCCTGCCGTCGCTCCTAGCCCCCTTCGCCTGTCGCTCGCCATCCCGCCGTCTCTCTCCCTCCCTCTCTTTTCCCCCGTCCCTATCCCTGCCCTCCTCCTGCCTCACGTGTCTCTCCGTGTCTCTCCCTCCGTCTCTCTGCCTTTCTTCCTCCCTGTACCGATGTCTGTCTCCGTCTCTCTCCCTCGCCACTCTCCCCTTGTCGTCTCCCTCGCTCCTGCTGTGCCTCGGCTCGTTCCTATCTGCCCTCTCCCTCTGCGTCTTCTTGCTCATCTCCTCATCACTGTTTCCTTCACTCCTGGTGCCCCTCTTTTCCGCTCTCCCCTCTGCCCTTTCTTGGCGCTCGTCGTCCGTGCAGGGGTCCCTCTCTGGTCTTCTGCGTGGCGAGGCCCCACGAGGGCCCTGCCTCTCTCCCATGTTGGGTTGCAGCCTATCCCTGTCTCTAACCATGTCCTTCTCTTTTCTGTTACATGGGTCGTTGACCTCCGGGTCTCTTTCTCTCCTCCTTTCCCGGGAGCCTGGATCGGTTTCCCTCGGTCTGTCCCTCTGCCTCACTGTCCTGTCATCTATGGGTCTGCCAATGTTCTTATCCCCGTCTCTCTCCTTGTACCTCTCTCCATCTCCCTGCCTCTCTCTCCTCAACATTCTCTCCCTTTCTCTCTCCAAGTCGTCGGTGGCTGTTCTTTGTTGCCGTTCCATCGGCCTCCTGTCACCTCTGGCTGCGTCTTTCTCGCCAAACTGGTCTCTCCTTCTGTCCCTATGGTCATCGACCCTTCTCATTCTGGGAAACGTGTCACCTTTGTTCCGTGCCCTCTCCGCCTCTCTGTCGAGGACCCTTGTCTCAAAGTGCGAAACAGGCCTTCCATTGGGCCGTGTCTCGGCCTCTTGCCTCCCCTCTCTGTCTCTCCGGTCTCTCTCCCCCCGTCTTGCTCTGGGTGAGGGAGCCCTCTCTCTCTCAGGGTACCTCTCCCGAGGGTCTGTGTCTTTCCTTTTGCTTCTTGCCTTGTCTTGCTTTAACCTGTCCATTTCTCTTTCCCTCCATTCTTCCTCTGGGGTCCTCTCTCGTTCCGTGGGGGCAGTGGCTCCCGGTCTAGGGCTGGGATCCCGGGATTTCCGTCCAGGCCGGTGGCTGCGGTCGCTGGAGATGTGAGCGGATAGCGTGTCAAACAGAGTCCAACTGGGCTTTTTGGTACCCATTGTGTCATTATTTATGAGAAGCTGAAAGACAGGGAGATGCAGAGTGGTCAATAGAGAAACAATTTTTATAATATTTAATTTGTTTTTGGTATTTTTATGCTTTATTTTAGGTCAGTGTAGAGAGACAGGAAACCGAGGGCGGAGAGAGGACGTGAGAAAGACGGGGGTCGGATTTGAACCCCGGTACTCGCACTCACTATAGGAGCACATGGTCTGTGCAATAACTGGCTGGAGTCACCAGGCACCCATTCTCAGAATATTCTTGAAATAAGGAATCACTGGCATTGTCACTAATAAATCATTGACCGAAAGGGAGCTGCAAAACTTAACCAAGAGGTTTTAGTTGGGGTTAATTTGCACATAATGCAGTGGGCTTCTCTGATTGCCTGTGCTTCTCCAAAGAATTCTACCTCTGAAAACTGTCAAAGAACTGACTTGCCCGCTACGACTGGAAAGTCAGCGTATTTCAGCTTCAAAATAGAGCTGTGTATTCACATATGGGATATATATGGATGTTTTGTAGTATTATAAACATCCTGTTTCTTTAATATGGGAAAGCTTCTCGTGAACACACACTGTGTGTGTCCCTTTGTACAGTAATTGTGGCTTGTGCCCTGCTGGAGTTCACAGAACCACAAGTCGATAGAGCAAACATGTATCCATTGGAAGAGGCATTAAGAAACATTAAAATACTATAAGATTGCATAACATTCTTGGTCGAACAGCATACCAAACGCAGAGAGCCAGAGCTCATGACACACACTTAAGGCATTTTAAACCACAACACAAAACCACAAAAAAATCAATCTGTGTTCAAAGTTCAAACTCGACAACAAGAACGTAGAACAGTGTGATTTGGAAACACACCAACAGTAAACAAGTAAACCTGAGAGACTCACCTGAATAGAAGAATCCTGGAGAGATCTAGTCCCCCCTCCCCTCCCTCCCTCCTTTCAAACTCAGAGGTGGAAGCATGAGATTGCACAACTCACAAGCATTCCTTCACCGAATTCAGTCTGCCTAGGTGGCTTTGGAAAGAAAACAACGAAAAAACGTTGCTCTTTTATAATGCAATCCTGATGCTCTGTCTCACTCACTCTCATTCGATAGCTTTGACTTCAAATGTGTCGCTCTGGAAAAACCTAATGTTTATGCCTTAGCACTAATGTTGCTTTCAATGCTGCTTTTTCTTCTCTCTCTCTCTCTCTCTCTCTCTCTAGCTCCCCCCGCCCACCTCCCCTCCTTCCCTCCTCGAATTCCCAAACAAGTTTAAACAGATTGACACTTATCTTCCCCCTCCTCTGCTTCTCTCTCCGTCTTCTTCCCTGCCCACCAGTCCTCGTTTACAGAACGGGGCCAAATGCCACAAATCAAGTTGAAAGGCCGCCAAGTAGAACCACAAATCACTGTCCTTTCCACACCCCTAACGCCAACGTGATCACTTCTTGCATTTGACCCCCTCAGCAAAAATGTAGACAAGTCTCTTTTCTCTCCTGCCCCATTCTTCTCTCTCACCAACACAGGAAGTACAACACCTCCTTGGAGGGTGTATCTTCCCGAGACGTGATTGGTCCATATTGAGTAGCCGGGTGTGTCTGCACACACACACACCACAGCCAGGTAAGAGCTGTGATTATACAATGGACAGTAGTGGGGGAGGGGAGATACAGAAAACAGACACACACACGCAAGCATAAACACACTCACACAAATGTGCACTCACCACTTTGGAGAGCTAACTGAGCTTTCACTGGGGCCTATAAAAAACTCCCCAGACATTCCCCTGAGAAGTAATAAATATGGGAAAGAAGTGGAAAAACAACAGAATGAGGCACTTGCACAAAAAAGGAGAGCAGAGGAGGAGTCTAACGCTACTGTGCTGTATGAGTACAGTAGGTGATCTTACCCCATGTCACTAACATAATACTGGTTCATTTAACCACAGACTGTTATCACCGTTTTCTGTTGGCTGGGCCCTACTGAATGAGAGCAAGAACGGTTACACATTCCTCAGACATAGGCTAGTGGGTCCCAAAATAGGGTTTAGGGGACATATTTATTTAAATGTTTTATTCACTCTACACTGTCAAATATGTTATGGTAGGGTCATTATGAAAAAGTATATATATTTTTAGTACTATTTCTATAGAATCAATGTAGATGTTAGTTTAATCTTTAAATATGTCACACATGAAAAGTAGTCAAATCACTGCAACACCAAACACAATGGGTCCTTAAAGACATGGGGGGCGTCATTAAAATAGCATAAGAAATATAATTGAGGAATGTAATTTGACTAATATTATGTTCAGCAGAAGTTAGAATGTATTGTCTGATCACAGGTCTCACACTATTTTCACTGACAGTATTATAGACCAATGATGGGTCGGACTCAGAACCCCAAAACAGGTTCTGAGATGCTACGTTGTGGACGGAAAGCTTTTATACACCCGGGGTGGAGTATGTCACACATCTAGAATATTGTATTAATTTCTAACCTACTCTATATCAAGTCAGTGCAACCTTGCATATCAGCAATGAGCTTTTGCTGACTGAAAGTGCTGCATTCATTCTTTCAGATCAAGGATGATTTTTTTTCCAATATTGCACCACAATAATATGTTTCACTAAAATCACTGATAGTGTGTAGTGGCTTTAAGAGCATCTTTAAGAGTAACATGATGGTAAACATTAAATTCAGGTCCCAGTACAAAGCCAGTTGATAACCAATGGTTTAGACAGCCGAGTAGCTCTACTGAATCTAACAATAGCCTCTGGGACAAAATCTTACCAAATGGTGGTCATTGGACTAATGTTGTGTATTTACCTGGAGGGTCATTGACTTAAGCGGTTGGGAATGCCTATTCTAAAGTGCAGCCTTCATTCCTTTAAGTTTATGGTAAAGAGTTCAATTCCCAAAAGAGAATTAACTCTAAGCTATATCTGGCCCATACTCAAAATGAGCACTATAATGACACTTAAGTTGCTCACTATTCCCATGTGTGTCATTTATACTCATTTGGAAAGATTTTCTTCCACTTGAGCAAGAGTTCACCAGAAATACTGTATTTTCTTCCACATGAGCAAGTCCACCATATATAGCCACGGCTGTAACACACAGCCTGCATGACTAAGATGAGAACCCTGTGATTTTGTTTTGATTAATGACAATAATTTCTAAATTAAAATAAAATATTAATAATAAATACAGCTTTTATGATTGATAATTGTGAGGAAAAAATGTATGATATATACAATGGAAACTATTGTGCTGTAGCCAAAACTAGGCCAACTGCAGCCTTATTATAACTATTGGGTGTAGCCAAAATACATCTTGCAAATAGGATACAAAACAGGCTTCTCGTGCATTGTTGACCCAAGCTAATCTTGTCACACTATGTTAATTAACAGTGGTATCTGCAGTACCAATCGGTGGTTGAGACTTTGTGTTGGCCAAAGCACAATTATCTCATCAAACACCCGAGAGGATCTTAATCACACACTGTATGTACATTTGTCAGATATGTAGCCTATTATGTCATCTTTAAGCACAATGTCTGTTTTGCACTGCGATACATGTGAGGCCTCAATGTACTCTTACTGTACTGTGACTCTCTTGCTGCACAAGAATTTCCTGTAAAAGACATCAATATGTAATCAAAGCAGTGTGAAGACAAAAACAAAGAGAAGTCAACAGTAGGCATGCGTCTGTCTGTCTGTCTGTCCACACCGTGTCCTGATCATCCCCAGCAACACACTGGTGGTGACAACACACTGACAAGGGGTGGAGGCCTCTGTGTTCTCTGTTGGTGTTACAAATAATATTGACTGGCTGTGACTCAATCACAAAAAGCATTGTGTGGTTGATGAAGCATATCTATTTTTACCATCTTATTTTTGATGATCTTGCAGTAAAGTCAAACTCCTATCACGGTCAAACACACTTTGGTGTGTTTGACATGTGACTTTTATTAGAGAAATGCTACACATACATAAATGTATGTGTATGAAAAAAATGCATAGGAGCACACAGGCAGTTAAAGCCTTTTTAATATTACATCATCATCAGAATCAAAGACACACAGAGGCAAAGGTTATATTTATAGGCTGTTGGTAATCACCTTCCAGATAAGCCTGTCTGTGTGATCCAGCAATAATCAATGTGGTTGTTGGCACGAATTGCCACACCACAAGTGCAGCCATATAGAAAACACATTATACACTGCAACATTTGCACAAACATTTGGTCATCAGTAGGAAAAAACATGAGTAAAACTAAAAGTACTTATCTGAAGAACACTAAAAATACTGTCAGAAGACACCATAACATTACTATAGCAACAATAAACATCTGGGCACAGCGGGGCCTAGTTAGCAGGTTCCTCCAAAACAACACCTTCTATACAATGCATAACGTCGCATCACCAGATACAAAGCATGATAATTTAACGACTTCATTTACACCAGATGGTTCAATAGTACCCCAGATTTTGTTTTAGTTTTTTTTCCCTAGGGTATTGAAAAGTTTCAGTTACTTGGGAGGAGGTGGTGTCATAAAAACTAAAGAAAATACTATGCAGAGAAGCATCCAGGATCCACACACACACACACACACACACACACACACACACACACTTGAGCTTAAAGGGATATTTCACTTTCAAAAAAACTTTAGGTTATTTTATCGTCTACTCAGGCTTTTGTGAGCACCCCAGACCGTTTTTAAGTTGCTTGATTCAGTATTTAGATATTTGATATTCATTTTATCAGACACGCCCCCTTCCTATACAAACCCATTATAACTTCAAACTCAATTTTTAACATGTCAGATTAATCAAAAACACCCGTCCTTGGTTCTGCTGACTCACCCTGCCCCCCTAATACACGAGGGGGCCGTGTTTTTTCGATAACTATTTTCATTTATTTTAAATATTTTTTTTGAAAGAAATAATAAAAATTAATACTTTTAAAAAATGTAATAAAATAAATGGAAAAAGTAATCGAAAAAACACGGCCCCTCACGTATTAGGAGGGCAGGGTGAGTCAGCAGAACCAAGGACGGGTGTTTTTGATGAATCTAACAGGTTAAAAATGGAGTTTGAAGTTATAATGGGTTTGTATAGGAAGGGGGCGTGTCTGATAAAATGATTATCA
Organism: Gymnoscopelus braueri; assembly: GCF_963280865.1. NCBI lineage: Eukaryota > Metazoa > Chordata > Actinopteri > Myctophiformes > Myctophidae > Gymnoscopelus > Gymnoscopelus braueri. The sequence goes on from NC_137605.1 coordinate 19,829,782, forward strand.
AATATCTAAATACTGAATCAAGCAACTTAAAAACGGTCTGGAGGGCTCACAAAAGCCTGAGTAGACGATAAAATGACCAAACTTTTTTTTGAAAGTGAAATAATTAATATGGAAGGTTAAGAGAAGAGAATAAGGGCAACCATGGGAGGAAGGAATAGATCAGGGTAAGGAATAGGAATATCAGTGGTTCTAAATCCTTTTTTTTAGCTCTGGACCACTAACATATCTCAGTTAAATAATGACTGTAAAGGGCTTGATTTAATTCACCTCGAATTAACAAATTAAATTAAGCCCTTAACAGTCATTATTTAATTTCAGTCTTTTTCCCCCCCCCCACACCATGCCCATATCCCCCCTTCAAACACAACAGGGGTCCCCAGGTTGATTCTTAATCAGGATGGTGGTCCCTGGTTCATAATCAGTTGAAAACCCCTGTTGTAGTGTATTACGTGTTTTTATATGGCTGCACTGTTGTGGTGTGGCATTCTGCCAACCACATTTGATTATTGGTGGATCACAGACATACAGTAGATAGGTTAATTGAGTGCAGTGCCTCTCTCACCCACCTCGAAGGTGTTTAACAACAACAGCCTTAGTAGAAATATAATCTTTGTTCCGTCTGTTTGACTCTGATGAAGATGTACTAATAATTTAAATGTTAGTCTGAACCTGCAATTAAAAAAAAACTTCAACTGCCTGTGTGCTCCAGTGCACTTGTCTTCTTTTTGCTACATGTCATGCTCCTGAGATGCACTTTTTGGCCTGTCATAGCTGGGAGGCATGAAGAGATAATCCTTTGTGTTCACATAAATGAACATCTCTTTATTCTCTATATAACAAAATATTATTGTGGAGTTGGTAGCCTGCAATAGATATGACCCCAGAATACCTCGCTTTCAGGCCAACAATCTCTTTGTGATCTATAAACATAATAGATTTCATAATAATAAATGTTTGGGTCATGGACTGAAAACATTTACATTTCATGGATTTGGATTTAATCCAGAACAGGGGGTTTAGTAGGAGTGTCCTGCTCAAGACTCAAGGACACATTGACAGGATGGATGGATTGACTGTTATGGGCATTCAAACTTGTGCCATAACTTCAGCATTTGGATGGTCATATGATCTAGAGCTGAATTGCGTATAGGCCTACTGTAGGGGTGCTGCTCTTCAAGATATTAAACTGCTAACATAATGCAATTTTTCATTTGTTTTAATTTAGTTGTGACAATTGTGACCATTATTAAGTTACCCTCCTCTTTCTCCTTAGCATGGCTCAATAAATTAATTCTGATAGCTGACATGTGGGTTTTACTGAGTGTCCACAAATCAAAAATATATTTTGTCACAAACACTGCACTTCCAAGATAATTGATGACAGATTAAATCCTTTTCTCATTTTGTTTTCAAGCACCTTGGCTTGAAATATCACTGTCCCACAGGGGGCCCCTGCCCTTTTATCACAGATTCACTCACATGTTCTTTAATGCTTTAAATTGTGAACAAATTATGCACTGGTGATACCATGTGGTTGTATAAAGATCCAAATGATACCTCAAGAAGACGGAGCAGACAAACATCATCCACTTCTGGTCGTATATCTCCTATTCAGACTCCAGTCATTCCTCATTTGACACACAACGGCTGTGAAGCATGTGTGAACTCTAGTCCCATACCCTGGAAGGACAGGACGACTGATCTGTGATTGGCTAGTTGGTTGTCCCGTTGACGACTGAACATCAGAAGACACAACAATCTCATATAATAATAATAATAATAATAATAATAATAATAATAATAATAATAATAATAATAAAAATAAAAATAAATTGGTGTCCACAAATAATAATAATAATATTTATGATAATATAATTTTACGTTTTGCCTTTTCACAGGTAGGCTACCTTGTTTCACACATGAACTTTGTAAGGGATCTACATTTTTTGTTCTGTTGCTGTGTTCGTCGTGTTTATGCAGTGGTGTAAAGTAAGTACATAATACTGTACAATTTTGAGGCATTTTTACTTAACTGGAGTATTTCCAATTTTCAGTGCTTTTTTTCAGTGCCAGAGGCAAATATCATATTATACTTTTACTCCACTACAATTATTTGAAAACTTTAGTTACTAGTTACTTTGTAGATCTTTATTATTACAAAACTAACGAATTCAGCCCTATTTCGGCCATTTGAAAATAGCCAGTCTATAAGATCTTGTAGATCTGCTATTTTCAAAAGATTTTATTTTACATTTGAAAATGTGTGAAATGGGACATTCTGCATAATGAGTACTACTTTTGGTACTTTAAGTACAAATTGATACCAATACTTTTGTAGGCTACTTTTACTTGTAACAGAGTATTTCTACATGATGGTATTGATACTTTTACTTAAGTAAAACAAATTGAGTACTTTTCCACCCCTATGTTTATGAACATCAGTAGGGTGGACTGGACCCAAGCTGCATGTTGCCTGGCAACGCAATTCCACTGACAATGTCCCTGTCATGGGTTACAGATCAAACATTGCACAGCTCTTTAACAATATTACTCTGTAGACAAAAACTGCAATCATAGATTACATGTTTGTTTAGAGAGATAATAATAAATTTCTTTGGGGGGGTTAACTAATTTGGGGCAGCAGTGGTGTAAAGTAACAAAGTACATTTACTTCTACTACACTACATCTCAGAGGCAAATGGTTTTTCTACATTTCAGCATTGACGACTCACATATGTGTTCGTTTAAAACAGCTGATGCCCGATTGCCCGTCCCTCCGGGCTATGGGATCCATCCGTTCATTGGACGCCAGTCACATGGGTTTGTGTGTGTTTAGTTTCACTTCCGCATTGACTATCTGTTACTCTGTTACTACCCTAGCTGGCTGCTAACACACTGGATGCGACTTGCAATTATCTTATTTTTTCATAATTGATCGCAGCCCACATTTATTGGAAACTCGCCAGCAATCGCTACACTGTTGTAACTTGTATGTACATGACAGTAGGATCATTGGTCCTGTGTCGCTAGCATTGATGCACTGACTACTACAGCTAAAGTCAGCACATTAGACAAGACAAGCTAACAGTTGTCAGGTGGTCCACCATCATCATCAAACTTCATCCTGAAACTGAATGCTGTTCTGTTAATATCTAAATAACATTCCTCGTGTCTGAAGGTAGGTCCATATGTGACCTTATTCAAACTCAACGTATTTTTTTAAGGTGACTTTTTTTTAACATTTTGAACCCTCTTTCTGGGCATGTCATTTATATTTTTTGTTTTAAAAAGTCCATTTATTACGTTTTTCTAAAATAGCAGATCTTCAAGCTCACAAGGCTGCTTTGTGAGCTTGTAGATCTGCTATTTTCGCGGCGCGACACCACTGCGTATGTATGTTATGTACCACGAAATATAAGCAGGTCTTGTGTTTATTTACGCGCATAACTTCTATCATCGTCTATTTATTTGTATGTTTTTTCAGTGTGTGAGGAGGATTGGATGCAGTTTAGTTCTTTGTAGCACGCAGAATACAGTGCAGCTTTATGGTTTTCATAACTGTACTTCCGACCTTACAACTTCCTGCTTTCGTTTCGATTGTGTGCGCCACTTATTTTCATAGAGCCGTTAAATTATTTTTATTTGTATTATTATTCCATAAACTTTTTTAAATATTTTTTTCTTCATCACTTCCTTTTGTTCAGTTTTATTTAATAGGAAAAAAATACATAATAACCATATTGTACTGGAGAAGTTTAGAAGCCTATAGAGGCTTATAGATAACTATTTAGAATCAAAACCATACATCAAACATATAAAAAAAAGTATACATAACATTATTCACAATAAATACAAACATACATACGTACACAGTACACACATGCATAATACTACATACATAATAACCACCTATCCACCTGCCTACAAACCTACACACCCACATAACCAAATGCACACATACATGTACATAGACCTATTTATCTACTGCTTTTTGAATATGAGCATTTATTTGTAGTTTTCTGTAAAGACAAGCAGAGATGGAGATTTTTTCAGCTTAGGATCAGCTTCACACACATACATTATACATACCTACGTATCCTTGCCACACTATATAAAATAGATATTATTCAGTCTGAAAAGGTGATTAGGTTATATTTTTAATTGTTTTGTTTTTTTAGACAGGATAAGAAATAGGGAAGAGACCGTACATGCAACACAGATCCAACAACTATCCAGTCAGCCATTATTACCAGCTCATTGTGATGTTTTAATAATGTTTTATCACGGTTGTTTTCATGTCTTTGCTTCTTTTTGCATCTAAAGTGAAATCTACAAAACTAAGTGGTTACAGCTTTTCACTATATTTGAGATTTTTTGAATTGTTTGGACTTTGGAAATGAGTCGAATAAGCAGTTGAAAATGGATGGATGGACAGACAGACAGACAGACAGACATAGAATGCAATAAATGGGGATAGTTGTAAATGTGTCTGACTCTGTAATGTAGGATAATAACTCAAAGTCTCCTACTGTAACTGTACATGTCTTTTTTTGTGTGTTCCTCATTTTACTAACATTCTTCCTCATATTTAGCAGGTGTCATACAGACCCAGCAGAATGGCTGTACTGCTGCTGAGCCTGGCAGTTCACGTGGTGCTGCTGAGCGGTGGAGGACATGCCACTGCCGTCACCGACAACTGCAAACTGTCTGACAGTCCGAACGCATCAGAACGCAAAGTCCTCAGTCTGCTAGAGCCACTTACCAAACAGAAGTAAGAACCTGATTCACTGTACTGTGATATCCGGGAAATTAACCACTTAAGGTTAAGCCCTATACTTCACACGGCGAATAGCTTACACAGTCTTTCGATGCGACGCGTTGTGAGCTTGTAGAATGACTACAAGTTATTTTGGTCCCGGCCTGTTCGCGCATACTGGTACTTGCATCTATAATGTACATTACTGTGACGTTTTTCTCATGAAATGTAAATATATCCCTGCCAGCAGCATTTAGCGTGGTCGTGTGTCACCCTTCACTGCAGTCCCTTCTCTCTCTCTTTTTTGTGTTTAAATCTATAATACAGAATTTATTACGGGGCTCACGTTTTTGCCCCATTCTGCTTGTTTGTCTGTATATTCTCAAAATGTATAACAGATTTGTATTAAAATTTGTTTTGAAGGTTTATCATGGGGCAGGAATAACTGATTAACTTTTCACACCAATTCGCCAAAAGGGGTAATTTCTGGGGATATGGATGTTTTACGTATTAAACAGGCTTGGTTTTCTGGTTGACAGCTTCACCGTAGAAGAGACAGATGATGCTACTAAAGAGAGCTACACCTACACACTGCAGATATGTGGTGATGCAGGGGGTGTCCCAGGAGCTGGGGTTATTCAGGTGGACAAAGGAAAGAAGAAGACAACCATAGTTGGCTTGTATAACTCAACGCAGGCCATTGGCGGAAGTAAGTATTTGCCAAATGATAAAATTCTGATTTATGTCATTGTCATTTGATGTTCCTTTATGTTTTATGTCATTCTCTGACCTTAAAGGACAACTTAGTTTTTTTTACAACAAGGGTTATTTTATTAGTTTGTAATGATAATAATTAAAAGATGAGTGTTATTTTATTTTTATTTTTTTGTCTTTCTATCGTTATAGTGATTACTGGGGGCGGGGGCATTCGGGTAATTGGTAAAAATGCAACACATGCTTACACAATAAGCCGGCTATTTTTGTCTCCCTGAATTTTTCACATTGGTCTGTTATAGCGCCACCAGGAGGCCGATTTTTGTCCATGGTCCACTCCTGCAAATTTTGGAAGCCAATCTTAGCCAATCAGGATGGAATATGAAAAATCCAACAGATCTGTCTTGATCACATGACTATAGAGATAATGTGTACCGATTTGCGTGATGTTTGGACAAAATTTGTTGGAGCAATATCAAAAATATATATTTTTTGCAAAAAAAATGCCTCCTGGTATAACAGACCGATGTGAGAAATTTGGGGCAGAGGTTCTGCCCTGACCTCCGTGCCTTCGGCCTTGCAGAGACAAAATTAGCTGGCTTACTGTTTTAAAATGTTTAATTTTGACCAATTACCCGAATGCCCCCGCCCCCAGTTAAAAATGCTATAACGTTAGAAAGCAATAAACGATTTGTTTTTTAACACTAATATTGTAATTATTATCTTTACAAACTATTAAAATGACCCTTGTTGTAAAAAAAACTAAGTTGTCCTTTAAATGTAAAACATGTTGTAGAGCCCTAAAAATCTACATCTGGTTCAGTTCATTGAGCAGTTAAGCTGTATCTTGAAACAATTCAAACGTTTCTCATCCGTTGAATGACACTGAGTACAGTAAGCTTGCATGCCATCCCTTTCTCAAAGGAAACCTCCAGAGTGGATCAGCCGTTTCATTTTCAAACCTATTCAGCTTGTTCCTTCTTTTGGCCTTTCTCTCTGACACTCTGCTTCCCCCTGCAGGTGACTGGGTGATGCTGATCTACAAAAACGGTGACCAATACGGTGTACACTGTAACAAAGAGATGAGGAAAGCCATTATTATGATCTCTTGCAACAGGAACGCGAACCCGGTAAGACAGTTGGCGGTTTGACCCACTAAGATTTGTGTGTGAAGAGGAGGGGGGTGGCTTCAGACACATTGAGGCTCTCTCGCCTCTTTTTCTTTAAACTATCCTCTTTAAAATCTATGACTGTATGTTACTTGCATGTCATCTCTCCCTCACCCCACCTCTCCATACCCATCTCCATTGATGCCTTCCATATTGTGTTTATTTGATATTCACTTAGCTTTTTCTCTGTACTTTTACTATGTTTATCTTGGTTTTATAAAGCACTTTGGGACCTTTTTTCTGAAAACAAAATCAAGTTTGTTATTATCCTATCCCTCCTCCACTCCATATCCATCCCTTCTCTCTACCGCTAATTTGTCCTCTTTGTACCCCCACCCCTCTCCTACCATCCTTTTATGTCTCTTAAACCTGTCTGTCTGTCTGTCTGTCTGTCTGTCTGTCTGTCTGTCTCTCCCTCCCTCATTCTCTTGTTCTCTCTCTTGCTCTCTCATTCTCTCTCTCTATATGTCTCCTTCTCATTCTCTATCTCTCTGTCTTTCCCCAGGAACCGTTGGCGGTTGTGCTTGAGGACAGGGACAGGCAACAGGAATGTTTCTATCTGTTTGAGTTGGACTCGGCCGCTGTGTGTCCAGCTGTGGAGTCACATCTCAGCACCGGTTCCATTCTACTCATAATGTGCGTAATGGCACTCAGTTAAAACAATATCCAAGCATCCCCTCTCTACACACACAACGTTTGAATAGACCCCCCCCCCCCCCAGGATTCTGCGTTTCCGCGATCGCGGAAATTATCGCTGATTTCTCGGCCGCCCGCAGATTTCTCGGCCGTCTGCCGAATACAAGGCATGGTGCAGAAAACAAGCAGAATGACGGAGAATTGTTGTAATTTCCATCCCGGTCGCGGTCCGGATACGGAAACGGAAACGGTTGTGTGCAATGTGCGTGTATGTGCTGTATTGTGTTTGTGGATATAGTTTTGGAGAAGCCGGGTTCTAGCTTTTCAGCGAATTCAGCACGAGTCATAACACCGGCAGTTTGACAGCAATGGGCATAATGGATCGATGCGTGTGTGTGTGTGTGTGTGTGAGGGACAGACAGACTGAGACTGTGTGTGTGTGTGTGTTTTAAAACCTTTATTATGATGGTATGTTTTTGTTGCACTTACAATGCCTGAACTTATGCTGCAAAATAAATCTGCCCAAGAGGGACAAAGAAAATTATAATTAATTTATAACCAGTTATATTGGCTCAACTACTACTGTAGGTGATTGTATCTATTTCATTAGTTTTACTTGATTATTAAAACAAAATCTTTTTTTGCTTGATAACTGGTCATTTTAGGTTGTTTTTTAATGTACGCCGAATATTAACTATCAAGCCGTGGAATCAAGGATTTTTCTCCGCAGAATCAAGACTTTTTCTCCGTGGAATCCTGGGGTTACTATTTGAAGTTGTTGGACGGAAATCGAGATATGCAAGAGACACAGGGGCGGGGGACACATGGACGCAGAGATTTTGTGCAGATAGATGTTTTTAAAACAGAGTTATTGGCAATAGAGAAGTGTGGTATCGAAAAATCCCACTCAGTTTCAGTTACAGATAGAACATTTTGAATCCAGATTTATTCTGAAGGCCCTGAATTGGCGTCAACACTACAGAGGTCTATACCATCACTCCCATTTAGGCCTTAAACATTTTACTCCTTGTCTTGTCTTGTCTGCATTTTTCTAGAATCACCTTTGCACTTAGCTGCTGTCTTCTGGATGGGAGTGTTTGCTAAATGTCTAAAACATAATATGCAAACGATAACTCCTCGTGATTTGTATCTTTCAGTGGCATCTGTGTCATTGCTGTGTATCTCATCGGAGGATTCCTCTACCAGCGGTTGGTGGTCGGAGCCAAAGGGATGGAGCAGTTCCCAAACTACACCTTCTGGGCGGAGGTCGGGAACCTGGCAGCGGTGAGGCTTTAGCCTGATTTATACCTAGTTGTACACCGTCGCCGTGTCATGCGCCGAAAATAGCAAAGAGAAAATATCTCTTTTTGCGCTAACACACAAGATGACCGATTCAACTGTTTTCACACAGGGACCAAAATTTTGTGTTGACCTCGAATTCAGTAACTAGTAAATGTATTATTTCTGTTTAGTATCAAAGTTTATTCTGTGTGTGTGACCATGTCAGAGCAGTCTATTGTTAGACCCAACTATGTACTTCGCAGTCTGCTGTAAGGGACTGCAACGTGATTGGGGTTCCGCAGGACACAACACAAATGTTGCAGAGAGATTTTCTTTCTGCCTTTTATTGATAGTACACAGTAGCGAGAGACAGGGAGTGACATGCAGCAAGGTCATCGGGCTCGGCAATCAAACCTGCAGCCCGCTGTCAGGCTGCATCAGAGCCTACAGTATATGTGGTATGCGCCTTAACCATTAGGCCAGCGGTACACCGAGAGAGAGAGATTTGAATTGACAATAGTAAAAAGTCTAATTGTCAGGGATGAAATACACAACAAGCAGGTAATCCGTGATAAGCTGCTACCAGCTCTCACAATCTACGCTACGGGATGTAGATTCCCAAGCCCAGTGCACGCCTCTGTTTAACATAATATTATCTTTATCACATTATTTGTCATATTTGTTATCGTTACTAATGCATTTCAAGATGGATTTGGCAGATTAGCACCATCCGTATTTAAATATGACACTGTCAAGCATGTTGCTGTTGTAAGCTATTTTTAATTTTCTGATAATGACCTATAATACCGGTTCAGCTGGTTCACATAGAATCAAACCAGTTTAACCTCATACACTGAACCGGACCGGGTAAACCAGAAATCCACCCAACTCTACCTAAAGGTTTCTCTTGAGGAAGGGAGATAGACTACATCACTGTTTCCCAAACAGTGGGTTGGGACCCATATGTGGGTCGCGGACACATTTTTATGGGTCGCAAGTAAATATTTATTTTTGGTTTCCTACATTTCGTTTTTTATTATTATTTGTCCCAAAAAACCCTCTTATTGAATGGTTTTAAAGCTCTCTGATGGGATTAAAATAGCTGGTGGGGACGAGTTTCTTGTTTTGCGCATTCTGAAGAATGTGTTGTGGAAAACTGCTATACCAGAAGGTGGCAGCATAATCAAACTGGCATTTAACTAATGCCCCATTTAAAGTCTCTCATGTTGACTTGTCCAGCAGTAGCGATTTCATATATAAAAATAAGGCATATAATATATTATTAATGGTCTTAACCACACATGTAAATGCATAGTCCTCCAGCAAACAGAATGCATCCAAATCTGATCAACACATTGGTTAATCAAATTTACGATATAAATTACCTCTATTTTGATGGTTCTGTTCAGTTTCGTAGCCAGCAAACAGTAAGTTTGTTAGTTTTAGTTTATTTATGTACAAGGTGATAAAATACAGGGCCAAGAGACAAAATAATGCAGGTGACATTTTCTTTATTTTATTAAATTACAACATACAGTATTTTAGTGTGACAGACTAATCGATTCGACTTTTCATTCCTAAAGTAACATTGTCCTCCCTGGTTATCGCACAGGATGGGTGTGACTTTGTGTGCCGGTCGCGGAGTCGAGAGGAAGCACCGGCCTACAGGAGTGCACCTACTACAGAGCCCTTGGATGAGGGGCCAGAGGAGAGAGATGACCACCTACTACCCATGTAATGTGGGTGGCCCCCTCCAGAAGTGGGAGAGAAAGAGTTTTGCACTGTGTGACGCTGTTTTCAGCCTAAATCCCAGATTAGATGAAGTTGCCGCTAGACACCGGCCTACGGTCAGTTCTTCCCTACTGGTTTAGGTCTCGACCTGTCGACACATGCATAGTCTAGACCGGTGCCTAAAGGCAACTTCTGTGCTGAATTGTTACTGCCCAGGACACGTTGATGAATTCTCTGACCCCACCTCTCACCCGTCCAGCACTTACTGTAATTCAGTGATATAATTCCATGTCGATGGATTCATCCCAAATTACAAAGTGACCACACAAAAGTGACTTTTCTGGCACAAAAGAGAGACGTAGTGATGGACACAATGCTACAGTACACAGACAGACATTTTGTACACCAGTACTTCCGTTGAATCATATTGTGTAATACGGATGTAATTACAGTTTGACTTAATGTAACAAAAGTGTGCATTAACTAAGCAGTTACAGACAGCGCAACACTCGCCTTTACTGTGGCCGTATTTCAATGTATTGACCTTAGAAAAGTATTGTAAGTGAACAATAATACTTGTAAGTACTATGTCATGATGAAATGCGATTGAGTTTTGTTTTGTGCAGAGGTCATCGTGCTTCAGTCTGTACTGATGCAGTATTACAGTCTACATTCAATACTTGGCGTAATGCAGAGACTAGTCGTGCATTGATTTGAGGACATTTTAAAGGTTTAACTTTGTGAATGTAATTTCAGCCTTACTACAATAATGGCATACCTTAACATAATTATTTTAACCATAGTTGGTTAATTTCTGCTACCAGAAACGTACATACATACACCATTTTCAAGAAGGGTTGGGGTTCAAACATGTCCACTACCTAGCAGGACATGTGTCTTAACTCATTCACTGCCTAGAACGACTAAAACGACTTTTGTCCTTTAAGCCCCCTCTGCCAAGAACGACTAAAACGACTTTTAATTTTTTTTTTTTTTTCTTATTTATTTATTTGTTTTTTAACCCAAAGACCAAGGAGATATGATTTGTTGAAGATCTAGACTCCCATCCACTTCCTTGTTAACTTAAAACTTAAACATTTTGTATCTCGGCTCCTGAGTACTTTTTTTTTTTAATTAAAGATCTCTGGCAGTGGGCAAACGCAAAAAAAAATAGTTCTGGCAGTGAATGAGTTAAGAAGTTGAAATAGATTGTGGTTTTCCTCCCTTTATGTCACTCATGTGATGTATGCTTATAAATGTTAATGCACAGGGACACATTCATACATAGTCTGTGCATCTGTTCAGGTGATCTCAATGAATGGTGCGTAAGTATATACTGTATGTCCTGTATGTACTTGTATTTTAGTAAAAGGAATACACGAACATTACCAAATCAGAGACATTCATAACCGCTCACACACTATTCCGTAAAGAGTTATACCAAGTTGCACGTGGGTGTCGTGCCACGGAAATCGCAGATCTACAAGCTCACAATGTGTCGCAGTGCAATGCGTTGAGCTTGTAGATTTGCGGTTTCTTTTTTTATAAATTGGGTAAAACCCTGATCTGTATATCTGTCCTTAACACTGATATTACTGACCCAGATAACGGCTGCACTGCTAGGCGCACGCTTGAACACAAACACACACACACACACACACACACACACACCATGAATTGCTTAGAGTAGGATAGGGTAGGATTCAGACTGAGCTCTGACCAAAAGTAGGTGACAACCTGTCTGCTACTTGTTGAGGATTGTAGAGCTGTGTGGGAAGTCATTTGTTTTCCATATGTCGCTTAAATTGATCCTTGCCTTGGTTGGGCTGCACGATTGGCCATATTCACAATAAAGGATGGCCATTTTGCTCTTAGGTCATACTTGGGGGAAACTCCATCCTGGCCACTGTGTGAATATGGCGATCAATTAATTAATGCTAATCCTTATCTATATTTGATCACAATAAATGTGCATATCAATGCTTTTGCGCAAAGTTTTTAGTACACTCTTTGTGCATTATGTAAACATTGTGACTGTTCAATTGCAGTGGGCATTCTAAATGAATTGACATGTCGCTTAAATGCCAAAATGCATTGAGGAAACTAAAGTAATAATTATAAAGATAATACATTGTGCAGCCCTAAACCAGATGGTAAGAACATGCTTTGATACTGACGTCAATGTTAATAAGTTATGCGTTATTATTAATGCTGTGATTTCTTAGGAAGAAGTAAGCTTTTTGGACAGTAAAATCAGTAACTTTAGACATTTTCCTAAATGTGACAGATTATATTACAAATTAATTTTTTGGTTTGTTTACTGGCTCCTTATTTGCTTATTTGTGGTATATTTTTTAAATGTTGGCATTTATATGGTCAGTTCATATAATATGACAAACTGCACTTGTTACACCCAGATCTGACTGCTGGTTTTTACAATGTAAAATGGAGCGAGGAAGCAGCTCTAAATAGGTGTGTTTGACTTGACAGCCTGTCAGTGTGAGATGGATTTCTGTTTTGTTTTTCCTTGTTTGTTTTTGCTATTTGTTGTTGCAAGAAAAGGTCAAAGAAAAACGTATTTGTTTTCTGGCTTTTGCATTAAAAAATGAAATGAAAGTATTATCTCTTTATTACATATAGCTTATTTACTGAAAAGTGTACATGTGTGTATGTATACCCCATAGGGTATAATTAACATGGTCCCCCTTTTACATATACATTATTTATTTGACATGTATGGCATTCCAGGACATTAATTTAAATGATTGTAATTGTTTTATTAATGATTACATTTAAATATGTACACCGTAGCCTACAGTCCATTTTTTATATATTGCCATACATGCATGCCATACAACTGTTGATGGTTGAAATCTAGAATTTCTAAAGGAGCCATACGTAGATAGATTGATACCTTTATTGATCCTGCGGGGGAAATTCAGTCACCAGAGACGGCACACACAGCAGTTTAAGTTACAGATACAGGCATTAGAAGTACAAGATTCATTCATAGGAAGAGTAACATCACAATAAAGACACCATCAACTATTGATATAATATAATAATGTATACAAACACCACCCTATACAATCATCCTGCCAGATGCAGAACAAGAGTGTTATACTGTCCTCTCTATTGTCAAAACAGTTTGACAGTTAGCGAACAATAAAGCTTTAAGCCAGTCCAGTGTTTTGTCTTGAAGTAGCTTTTACTTTGAATATTTTGTCAAACTGAAAAATACAAGACATACAGAAAACATTCAGTCAGTTACTTCAAATGTAAGTAAAGCACTGTGCTGAATATTAACATTATATTAAACGTAAAGCATTTCTTTTTCACATATGACATGTCTTTCTCTTTTTTATACAGGTTAGCAGGTAACAAAAGGTAAGTAGTAGGTGAGTATGTTCAATTATAACTTCAAGGTACAATGAATCAACATCCATGAATTCAACATAAAGCTACAGGTAAATCCCAGTGCTATACATAAACGTCCAGCAGGAGGTGTAGTTTTCTATACGAAATAAATGGGGTTCAGTACAAGTGCAATTATTTGTTTACTAACATTGAGATTGGACGCACAGGTGATTGTTTCACGCAATCAATTCCCAACCTGTTGTTTTGGGGTGCGCTGGTTTCAGCACACCCCAACCCCCTCTTGTGTGTTGGCTAGTGAGGCGCGTCCTAGCGACACCTGATAGAATGGGTTTCATTGCGCGCATACTGGTTGCACGCATACTGGTTCTTATCAGTGTGACGTCGTCTGTTAAGGGGTCTCATAAGACCCATAATAAACCCACCCCTACAAAAAGCGGTGAAGAACTAGAAAAATCATAATATCCTGTACTAAGCAGAGCAAGAAACACAGTGTAGTGAAACCTTAGATGATCAAGCAACTCTTCCTGCTATATGACACTCAGCTCCAGGGACCATAAACATCAACCTGACATGATACTCTGCCCTACAAAGACAAGCAGTTCTGTTATTTGTGTGTTTTAAATAGAACCTGGTCGATGTATCGGCCATTATTTGACTTTTTTGACAACATTGATATCAGCAATTATTGCAGTTTATGTATTATGATCACTTTCAATCTGGGGTCGGTTCTGATCTGCGCAAGATGATGTTGCAGGGGTGGCAAGACTGTCTCTTTATGTACAGAACTACATTTGAAATGGTTCTAGAGTTATTATAGAATAGAACGAGATTAACCTCATAGATTTTGAAATGTATTTATTTTTTCAGTTGGTGTTTCAGTTTAGTTTTAGTTTTATGACTTTAGGAAAGTTTTAGGTTAATTAATCTTAGTTTTAGATCTTCAGGTATTAGGAAAGCCTTCAAATATGATGGTAGAACAACTAAAAAAGATGATTTTACATTTGTTTTTGTTAGTTCTGCATTGTTCATTTTAGTTTTTATTCCGTTTTCGTTCTTTTACCATTTTTTATTTTAGTTTAAGTTGACTTGAAAAGAATCCCTTTTAATTTGACAGTTTTAGTCTTAGCTTTACTAACTATAATAACCCTAGCATACACAATGACATGCAACCTGATGTTATTCTCGTTTCTTTTGAAAGATAAGACTGAGGAGAGCCAGGTATCGAGCCAGCACTTCCCCCTGGCAGAGCATCCTCAGCTCCTCAATGTCTTTCTGAACAGCGGCATCAATCTGGATGTAGTTCCAGTGGAAGTCCCTGGGTGGATCTCCTCCCTCGTGGTATTGTCTCACCACCATCACGGCCTTGTCCATCTGAGGATAAACCGGATCATTTTCCTCCTTGTTGACATTGTTCACAATGTACATGTACACCTGCACCTGGAAAACGTACTGATGACCGTGGACAATTTCAGCTCGATCACTGTTAGGGACCGTGGTAAATACTTTGCCCACCATGTTGCCCGTGGTGCCTTTGCACTCAATGACAATTCTCTCACGTGAGCGAGCAGTACCTTTTGTTGCTTTACTCTGGGTCGTCTTGATTTTAGCCAAAAAGTCCACATTCCCACTCAGAAACCCGTACTCCACCTTGTTCCCCCTGCTGTAGGAGACATTTGTCACTATTTCTAAATCATGAAAGAACTTGAGTATCTCTAACTCGCCCTTTTTCCAGTGTGTTTTATCCTCTGGTATTTTTGACTCATGAGTGTACTCCTTAGGCCGGCATGCTCTGCTTCCTTTAGTCAATGTGGGGGAATCCTTTCCCACATTTATTCTCATCCAGCTCCTGGTGAACCGCGCAGAGTATAATTCCGGTGTTGATATGGCGATATCATCCATGTACTTGTCTCTTAGTCTGAAACAACGTGATTGAGCCTTGTTCTTCTCCCAGCGCTTTCTGCTGGTGTCTTTGCTATCTTTCTTTTCTCTTTTACCTTTTTCTTTTTCAAAGAAGATTAATTTGGTGATTTGAAGGATCTGTTTTTTCTTCTTCAAACGCAGATAGTGTTTGACCTCTCCACAGGGAAGACGAGGAATGAGTTTGAAGCATAAATCAAAGCTCTCCAACTTTAGGAGGATCTCCTTGGCATCCTGGATGCTGCTCTCAGCCTTGGCGAGCTCCACCACTGCCTGGGTAACCACGCCGTCTGGGAGTTTGATTTTCATACATCTCAAGAGTTGAAGGTAATCATACTGGGTCAGCAGAGCAGCAGTATCCTCTTTCCCACCTCGCTTCCCGTCCTCCACTTCTTTGCTTTCAGTACTATCGCTATAGCTTTCCTTTTCATCCTCACTTAGATTTGTTTCTTCTTTAACAGCTGTGGCACTTCTATCTCTGTGTTCACTGACAACTGTTTTATCTTCAGCTTCTGCTTTTCCTCCGCCTGCTTGTTTGACACTGCCTTTCCACGGACGGTCTCCCTTTCGTTCATCTTTGGTATCTGCTTCATAATCTTGTTTTTCCACGGTTTTATCCCGCTCTCCAAGAGAGTCACTCACTCGTATCTGTACACTTGCCATTGCTCTTGCCATTGTTCAGCCAGAGAGATTCTCATTCCATGCAGATGCCTGTAAAATTCAGTTTGAGCTGAGAGTGAGAGAGAGTTCCCTCTGGTTATGTGATGGTGATGATATCGTCTGCTGCTGGCTGTGTGATGTATCACTGACTCAACCACCCAGTTGTGCAATACCATGTCACAGAGGAGTGTTCTTTTCTGAGAATGTATTTACTTCTTTCTTCTTTATCATTCCTTTAGCAATTCTGAGATTAGAAAGGCTTAATGTTAAAGTCCATGTAGGGTATGTTTATCTGTAAAAGTTAAATCCATTTATTAGTATCCAGAGATCATTGTAATGCTTTTCCAGCTGTATCCAACCAGCCAAATTTTCATTCTGAGTTTCGATTAACCAGAAATCATGTGACAGAAGCAGGGCCGGCACCAAAGGAGGGCTGTTTCTAATTCTGATAGGTTGGGCAGCCTCCAAATTCGCCCACTGCTTATCGTGTTCAGAATAAAGATTAACCAATTGGTGTCACTTCATCCTGTCCTGTTGCACTCAAATGTTACAGGTCTAATAATAATATAATAAACTATCTTCTGTGATAGAACATTTTTTTGTGGGGAAGAAAATAAACATTTCTCAGACAACGTTGTCTCCGTAGGACAACACAACACCAGTGTTGTTTGTTTCTGGACAGACAGACAGACAGTGTTGTTTGTCTTTGTATGTGCCACACTTTCACTTAAAAACCTGGAACAAAATATTTTCAGATGTGGGTCCGCGGCCAAATACATATAATTTTGGGAGGTCCTTGACATGAAAAGGTTTGAGCACCACTGATATATAGCAACATACGTTTTTTTCAAAGGTTAGTGTGGTAGCTAGAGGTCCTTGATCATCACTTCGGGTGGGTTAGCAACTTGGCATAAGAACGTACGTCCAGTCGTGAAGGTTACATCATACAAAGGTTTATTTAGAAGAGAAGTTACAGTCTCAGAAAGTTAGCAGGCAGCATAAGCAGCTATTATGTGGTCCCAAATATCTCTGTCTTCTCTCCTCTGCGTGGCCATAATATATCGTTTCAGGGGCTCCTGACTCGGGGAACCTCCCTATCTCCTCCTTCTCAAATCTGCTGTCTCATGCAATGATATCATTCGTTCCTTTCAGTTGTCTCAGCGGACAACAGAAAGCACACAAACATGTTGATGTTCCCCTTTTCCAATATGTTAATGAGATTTAGCCTGACATCATTCTCCCCTCTGTACACCCTCTGCATGTCTCCTAATGGTGACCCTTTCCCTAGATTCACTGTCTTCTGGCTAACCTCTCTTCCCTTCCAATTAACATTGCCTCACTCTCTCTAGCTTGTTCTCTCCCTACATAGGAATGTTGAGCTGTCTTCCAATTGTTCGCTGTCTCTCTCTACTTCAGCCTTCATATCCTTTAAGGCCGGGGAGATTGTCTGCACTGTTTAACCCTTACTTCTCCCACATTAGGATTTAGAAGACATTTGTAGAACCCCTAGAAGCAATAAGATTTGAGTTATAAATGATCGCTTTAAAAATATATCTATTCAAAGATTTGCAAAGACTTTCAACATTTTTCAAAAATAGCAGATCTACAAGCTAGTGCCACGCTACGAGCTTGTATATCTGCTATCTTTCTAATAGCCAAATAAATCTAAAAGTGACGCAGATGCTTTCCCCGGTCTTAATGTGTTAAACCACTCAACCAGTCTGTCATTCTAAGGAGGTAGAGGGCTAGTCCTTGTCTTTTTTTCACTCGGATCGGCCCCCACCTGGTACAGCAGGGCATGTGAGTGCCGGGTATAGTAGGGCCTTTCTGGGCGCTCGCACATATGGACGAACAGTTCCACATCCTGTCAGCAATTTGGCCAGTAGAACCTGGCCCAATATCACCGTAGGCTTTTTGGAGGCCCGAGGTGGCCCGCACCCACCGATCCATGGACAAACGGAGCACTTGAGTGTTGAGGCAAAGAGGCACCAGGAGCTGTTGAACCTCGTTTTCCTCCTCAGGCGGTCGTCAGCGGTGGTACAGCAGGCTGGCCCACTGTGAGAGTAATACGCCTTACTGTCCTTATCCAGGGCCGATACTGTGGACTACTTCAGGCCTGATTCATTCCAGTCCCGGACCCAGTTGAGGACCACATCGGACTCCTGTTCTCTGCACAGTCTAGGTGTTGGTTGATGGTTTTTCGACCCACAGATGGTTGTCGCTGTCGCCCTGGAAAGTTGCTACCATTGGCACCACCATACTCCGTTCTTCCACTGATAGTAATAGCATTTGTCTTCTTGACCTCCTCGCCAGGCTCTCTGTGTTTCCATGTAGACAGCGCACTCTGTAGTGCACCTCAAAATCAGCTGTGCTTCTGGCTCTCAGAAGCTGAGGAGCCAGGTCAGGGATGAGTGGTCCTTTCGGAGCAGGAACCGGTTATCATACAAGTAAAGCTCAAATAGAGGCAAGCCAGGGTACATCCACATTGGCTCCCAGTGACCCAGAAGGTCCAAACTGATGATGCATGCATAGTTTTACTCTTCAGCCAGAACTCATGGCACAGATTTTCTTACTGGCCAGAGCTATTACAGTAGCTCTCATCGGGGCCCTGTCTCTGGTGACAGTTTTAATCTGTTTCATCACCAAACTGCATTGATATTTACTCAATTCTGATCCAAGGGAGCAGAAAGTGTTTAACTTAAACCCCAGCATCGGTATTGTGGGGAAAGCTTTTGCTGAAAATAGCAGATCGACAAGCCACAGCGCAACGAAGCGTAGCGGTGTGACTTGTCGATCTGCTACTTTCAGCAAAAGCTTTCCCCACAATAACAGAAAACAGAAAATAAACTAGTATTGAGCCTTGAGGGACTCCAGTTACCCATATGGGGTTTAAGTGGTTAATTATGATCCAAGGGTGAAGTGTTAAATCAGGATCAGGATGTACTTTAACATATCCCATTGTATGAAGAAAATAAATAAACAAATAATACATAATACATAAATAATAAACATGTTTAGATTCTGCTGCCTTGACCGGAAAGGGAATAGTAAAGGCAGGGGGTGGAGTTTATTTGGAGCCAAAGAGACGCTGCTGGTCGTTGTTAACATTAAGGACTGAGATTGAGAGAAACGCAGTAACTTGTTGTTTACACTGAATGATTCACAGGAGGTGAGCTAAACATCCCAGGATGCCAGGCGAGCAACAAACCATAACTCCTAGCCAAGGTGTTTTGCAGGCATTGCTAACATGAACTAGTTATAGAGGCTGCTGTTATAGTCCACTACTAGCTCGTAGCTGTGCTGCTAGTCAGTTAGCGAGCTGGCTAACATTAAGTTATAACACGGAACACCGAAATGTGTGACCTATAGAATTTGGTGACTCCGGAGATCACTAGCAGCGTTGCCATGTCCATTTATTATAAGCGACTTTGGGCTTGTTTTTCTGTGAAGTTGCATGAGTATATTGGTGGTTGCGATTTTTTGGGGCTTCTCTCTAAAGTGTAGTTGCTTATTTGGGCATGTTTTACATCTTGGCCCCACAAATCAATATCTCGTCTCTAACCCCCCCCCCCCCCTCCCCCATCTGAAAATGTTTTGCCAGGGGAGCCCAGTACCAGATTTGGGTTGTTAGAATGTTTCAAAAATCTTCAAAATATTCCACATTTTACTTCCAAGTTTTTTTAAAAATAAATGGCAGATGTGCAAGTTTGTAGATTGGCTATTTTGTCGTTTCTTTTGGTCTTGTTTTCCTGGACCTGTTTGCTTATTTCTCTCACAAAATCTGGCAAATCTCGGTGACTCCGAAAGTTTGATGGCATTGGTGATTGATGGTCACGTAGTCTGGTAGTGGAATACAAACATGTTCAATATCAGTGTGTCAGAGGTGGTACGTCTCTACGTCGTTTTCCGAAACAACGTGAAAACACGAAAGTGTACTTGTTTGCCACAGAAGAAGAGAGAAAATGAACCACCTGCGACCTCTGGAGTCACCATATTCGATGCGACACCAATTTGTGTGTAACATTTGCTGCTAAATGGTAGAGCATCACACTGTTGCGCTCCTGCAGTTCTCCAACATGTACATATTCCACCCAACGCTTACTGTGTAGCAACGGGTAACGTGTATGTTGAACGCATTTGTTTGGACTTAAATCTAACGTCAGCTTAGCTGTCTTTTCCTTCAGTTTTAGCGTGGTTGTTTGTTAGCCATAGCTCAATCATTATTTTCTTACTCGCTTGTGTTTTTGCCAGTGTTGCCATGTCCGCTTATTATAAGCGACTTTGGGCTTATTTTTCTGTAGAATTGCTTGTAAATATTGGTGGTTGCGTCGCGTTGTGAGCTTGTATATCGGCTATTTTCAAATAGCCAATGTAGATTAGGTTAGAGGGGTCATGTGGCATACAGTCGCTTCTTTTGGGCTTTTTTTCATAGCCCTGGTTGCTTATTTCTCTCGCATAATCTGGCAACACTGGTTTCTGTCCCTCCCCCATGTTGCCCTTTCTTTCCCTCACTTTCATCGATCATGTTGACAGTCAGTCTGAAATGCTAATCCATTTGCTTGCCATCAACACTAGAGTCAAGCTGAGATAAACAGTGATTGCAGATGTAACGTTTGAAACCTGTTCATGTCATGGATCAATGATAGCTGTAATCAAAGAGCACTCAGTGAGTTTGATTGATTGAATACTTTATTAACAGTTTGCAAAAAAAGCACAGAAAGTACAGTTCAATACAAAATTATGCTAAAAGGATTAAACCTAAGAAAGCAATGGCTTGTTTCCATTGGGGTCCTGTGTATTCAATTCATCAAAACATTTAATGACAAACATCATATAAAGGAGTAGGAATCCAGAAGAAAAATATGCACTGTAAACAGTCCATTTAGTTATTTATTGTAGTGTTATTTAATTGTTCTATATTTTACTTGTTTTTTCTTCGTTATCTGAGGAGCACATAATCTGTGTTTTAGTCAATGATTTAATCTGGCATTATGGATGTCATGTTATGCATGCATTATAAAGGAGTACAAAAGTGTGCTCATCTGAGCTCATACATCTACGCCAGGCTTGGTTGCCTAGCCAGGGCTGTTGTGGGTTGTGGCTGTCAGGGTGTGAGGAATCTACATCACACGTGCAACATTATGCATTTGTGGTGCCTTTGGAGGTGCACTCTAGAGGCCCCTCAACATGCATTTCCAAATTGGGGTTGATTGGATGTTGCATTCATAATATGACTTTTTTTAAAACTATGAAATAGGCCCCTCCCACAAATTTTAAGCCCTTTACAGGCAAACAGTATGGAATATCAACACCCTGTTTGACGGGCATCGTCACATGAGATCATTTGTACCTAATTTGGTGAAACAAATGATGTTTCTGCAACATTCAGTGACATTTGTAGCTTTTGTGGCGCCCGCCCCCTTTGGGTGTAAATGAAATTGCGTTTGTCTCTGTGTTCTTTACAGGCCCCCCAATGTGTGATTAATTTGGGGGTAGATTGGATGATGCGTTCGTTCATGATTTTTGTCTGTGGTGTGACATTGGCTGCAGACAGACAGATGGAGGGACAGACACGCACACAGGGGCTTTTTTATATAACTGGTGTTTCCTTGGTCAGAGAGAAAAGGCAGAGAAGCCAGTGCGCCATCTGATTTGTCTGATTCTTGTTAGAATTGGCCTCAGGTCTAAATGGGTTGCTGTTTGAATTGGTTGCAACAGATGGTGTGTTTACTACTGCAGGCATCAGGAGTGTTTTCTTCCCCCTCATATTCATTCCAGTGTTATTGAATTGTTATTGAATGACCCCTTTTATTGTATTAACAGAAAGTATGGAAGCAGGTGAAGACCAAAACACCAGCTCCACCAATGGGAATGCTCAGACAGGTGGGAACTCCCGGCCACCACAGATAGCCCACATGACTCTGTATGAGAGACAGGCGGTGCAGGTCAGTGTTGTGTGTGTGTGTGTGTGTGTGTGTCTGTGGAGTCCTCTTATTTTCTCTGCTATAGTTGTCCATATCCCTGCATCACTGATTCTCAACCTTTTTAATGTCAAGGGCCCCCCATTTGATATGTATTAGACCTCGGACCCCCATTTGAAATTATTTCTATCCCTGGGACACTACACCATAAAATCCTCAGTGTTAATTTAACTGTGAGAGTGGACACTCTGAGAGGTACAGACCTGTAAGTGTCAATATGGTTCCTATCAATCAATTAGCTGGGGACCCCCTGGGTGTTCCCAGACCCTGCGTTGAGAACCAGTGCAGCAGAGAATCCACTGTGAAAAATCGATTCTTATCAGAATGATTGATCAGCTATGACTAAACTTTTAACCCACTTTATGATGGTAGAAATTATGATCATTATCCAATATTTGTCTCAATTTCTTTTTATTGATAACTTGATGATGATGTTTTATCATGTTTGCCTGCTGTGTTGTTGTGTTTATTGGTCTTTTATTGGGGGGGACTAAATTCTGCTGTCATTCTGTGTGTATGTTTTTAGGCCCTTCAGGCACTGCAGAGGCAGCCTAATGCAGCTCAATACTTCCAGCAACTCATGCTGCAGCAGCAGATTAACAGTGCCCAGCTCCATAACCTGGCCGCTGTGCAACAGGTAATTACATTCTTTCTTTGTGGCTGCCTGTCTGTCTGTCTTTTAAAGGACAACATTCAACTACTGGATGTTGCAGCAAATGTCTTAGTTACACCAACATTGTTCTTGTGAAGCACTTTTCTTGTTGCTGCTGAAGTATGTAAACAGATCGCTATGCAGCCTTTCCAAAGTCGGCACTGAGGTCCCAAATGGCAGTCATAATACACATTCAAGTAGCAGCAAAGGACTCAGCTTGCCGCTCAAGTGACAATACAAAGTGGAGCAAAGAACAGTGGTGCTCTAGGGACATTGGGAAAAAGACTGAACTACAAAAAAAAGAATCCTAAGCATTCAAAAATGATCAGGAGGAGAAATATAACAAAAGATCCTTCATTATGACCTGATAACAATAATAATATGTCATAATAATCATATTCCTCCTGCTGATATTTCTTTGTGTTGGGAATGGATTTACTCTTTTTCCACACCCATGTAGCGGTTAGAAAAACAAGAAAAAACATAAATATCTTATTGGAAAACACTATCAGGTTTTAAGCGTATGCATGGCTGTTCAGAACCTCTCACCCAGAAGGAACAACAGCTGTTTGAGTCTGATAACTGTAGTTTTCTTTATTTCCGTAGGACTTACTTTTTGTTAGTCTTAATTGCTAGTCTTAAAGGTGCCTTTGAAGAAACTGGTTTAAAAGCCCTGCTAGCAGCCCATAGAGGCCGTGCAGCTCCTTAGGGCTCATTCTGCAGTCTTCATTTATGAGCCATCTGTGTGTGCAAAGTTGACATTTTGGCCTGAGGGTGGTGCTAGAGGAAAGGTCATGATGTCTCTCAAATAGTTAGGATTAATCTTCCAGGTAGCACGAATGCACTCAGCAAGTTAAATGGAATTCAATTTTGAGATATTTGGAGTGCACCCAAGGGTGGTGCCAGAGGAAAGGCCAGGGCCAGTGGGTCACCAAAATCAGTAGGGGTCATCCTCTGAGGAGCATGAAAGTACACGGCAAATTCCAAGGCAACCCAGCCAGTTGCACATTCTTCGAGCCTTGCCACTACCTACCTGAGCTAAACATGCCATGGATAATATGTTGTTTCCTTTTTGGGTTTCTTGTTCCTTCTACACAGTAATATTCATACTGCATGCATTCTTCCTAAATAAATAATTTGCAATGGATCATTTACAAACAATAATCCAGGAGCAGAAAGGTTAACACTATTCAGTATCCAATGACTCTCTCTTCCCTCTCCCCCCATCCAGGCCACCCTTGCTGCTAGTCGACAGTCTAACTCTCCCAGTAACAGTGTGTCCCAAGCCACCACCACGGTACAGTTTACTGCTGAACATTCTCCAAAATAGCTTTCCCACTTATTCTCTAGATTTTTCTTCTCTGGAAATAAATTAATGATGGAATCCTGAAAGTCAGTTACAAATCAAAGCCAGGATATTTGATTGTTGTTCTTAGTTTTTGCCTGTGTTGATATAAGTGTTTCCCTCATCTCTCAGGTCAACCTAAGCACCACCTCTGGGGGAGGAACTATGACCAATCCCCGCCCTCTGGGTCCAGCCACTACAACCACAACAGCTATCAACCAATCAGTGTTGCTGGGTGGGAATTCAGCAGGACAGGGGCAGATGTATCTTCGGGTGAGTTTAAACACTAAAGCCCTATTTCACACTTGGTCGTACAGTGGTGTCGCACAGCGAAAATAGCTGATGTACAAGCTCGCAACGTGCGGCATCGCAACACTAATGCCATTAGATTATATGAAACCTACAGTATATGACCCTTAACCCCAGGAAGAATAGTCTCCACTACGGTGTAGACTAATGGGGATCCTTCATAAACAACAACAACAACTAGACGCGTTGCAATTCTGGGAAATTGCAAAGTGTGGTTGCGCCGACGCCGGTCGCGGGCGGCCGCCGGGACGCGAGGATTACGCCGGGAGGATTACCGTCGGAGGCCACGTGACGTGCGATTCGAATTCGGTGCCGATCAGATCCCGCGTTCGTGACGCGTGCCGTTTTGATTTGAGGAAATAGGCCCCTCCCACTAAAGAAACAGGCCCCTCCCACAAATGTAGCGGGCCGATGACATCGTCATGTCACTCCTGAGATCACTTGCTTTTCTTTTTGAGAGAACTGATCCCCCTAAAAATCATGTTTTTGTGTCAAACGGTTACATTTTGCGTATTTGTGGCCTCCCGCTAACTTTGGAATCCAATTACGGCCAAACGGTATAGACTATCAAAATTCCGCTTGGATGTGTGTATCGCATGGGTCCATAGATCATGTGTACCGATTTGTGAGATTTGGACAAAATCTGTAGGAGGAGGAGCTAAAAGTGTGTATAGAAGAAAATTAAAAATGGCGGAAAATCTATCCAGACGGAAATGGGCGTGCCCTATTTTTTTTATTCTACGACCTACGGTTCAAGAGTTATAGGCCAAAAGGTAAAGTGGGCTGTTATAGCACCACCATGTGGCCGACTGGTGTGATTCTTTTTTTAATAATTTGGCAATAAACTATGAACCTCCCCTCAAAGTCTTTTAACTCTAGCCCTTACGGTTTCCGAAAAAAAAAATACTTGAATTTGAGTTTTTTCATTTTCCCATTAAAGTGGATGGGGAAATGTAATGCACTAATAAATCAATATCAATTAAACTATGTAACCAATCTCTTAGCAAAGTACAAGTGCACGATTCCCGGTGAAGCCGGTCATTTTGACATATGCCACAAAATTGGGGAAAAAAACTGGGAGGAGTAGCAGCCCGAAATAAAGTTTATCTAGAAAGAATAAAGTCGGTAGAGTACTATAGTCTGGTTGCCCATTCGGGCAACCACACTAATAAATGAAACCTATACTGCATAACAAAGCCAAAGGGCAGAAAATGCATCAGTGATTAAACTTGCATGCAGTTGTGACAAGCTGACGTCCTGTCAAGCCAAAGGTCCAAAATTGGAAAGAATGTAATTTAACAGTATTTATGGCCACAATTGTTGAAGAAAACATCAGTGAAGTTTTATTTTGTCTCAACTGCTATTTGCCTTTGGAAGCCAGTGCTATCTGAGAATGATGGAACTATTTTGATGACCCCTCCCCCTAGGTCAACCGCTCTCTCAGGGCCCCCCTCGCCTCCCAGCTCATCTTTATGCAGCCTGGTGGTACGGCAACAGCTACTGTAGCAACAGTTGCCCAGCAACAGCCCCAGCAACAACAGCAGCAGCAACCTCAACAGGAAGTCCCTCCTACCTCTGCCAGTACCCAGTCAGACAATGATCAGGTTAGAAGACCAATTCTTTATAGGCCTACACTACAGTCATTTAACCAATTTAACCATATATACTTAGTTGACCAGGGTCCCCCAGGGCTCTATACTTGGTACCAAATCTCTTCGGCAACTTCTCTCTACTTTATTTCCCAGGTGCAGAATCTGGCCCTGCACTGTGTCTCCACTCCCAGAGCACCGACCATCAAGTCTGAGGGTCCAGAACGGAAAGACGCCACCAGCTTCTCTCTGGGTCAACAGCAGCAGCAGCCGTTCCCCCTGACAGCTCAGCAGCACCAAGTACAACCGCAACAATTGGCCAAACAGCTGCAGAGCTACCCCCAACAGGCAACTGCCGCTGGTATGACTGTAAAGACTGCAAACCAGGCCAACATGGCAGGCACTCCGGCCGCCTCTGTCGCTCCCTCCTCCACCTCTTCTACAGCACTCCCTCTGTCCCAGCTCCTCCTGTCTCCCTCGGGTCTCTGTCAGGCCCGGGCGGTAACCACGGTTACCCCATCCGCCACGGTGACCCACATTCTGGTGCCTACATCGAACGTAACTACCTCTACCCAGGGCTACCCCATCGGCTCGGTGGCCCCCAAAGCTAACGGCAACACCCAGACATTAGTGGTGCAGCCCCTGCAACAGGTTAACGCCACCGTAGACAAAGGGCCTGTGCCCATCCAGCCTAAGACCGCTCAGGGACACCGCTTGCCTGTCCAGCTGCCCCCTCGACACCCGCCTCCCATCCTCCCGGCCCCTCCCAGCAACAGCCAAGCCCCCCACATTCCAGTGCAGCAGGTGGGAGCCAGGCAGGGCTCGGCAGGAAACAGTCAGGCTGTGGCTTTGGCCCAGGCCCGGGCTGGCTGTGGCAACCTCGCCCAGGAGAACAACACCCACACAAACTCCAACGCCAGCAATATGGTAAAGTCTACCTTTTGAATTGGGAAGGTTTAAGCACACACTGTTTAGGTTACATCTTGTATTTTACATTTGAGGCGTTTTAGCTGACATTACAGGACTTTACAACCAGTAATAGTTGTCCAAACAAGAGGGAACAGTTCTAAAAATCACTGTATTAATAAATCTAGGGCTGTGAGATATGGGCAAAATCAAAACGGGAAACGACAACACCTACAGTATGTATGCCATATCATGATATTACGATATTCAAAATCCTAGTCGATATCTAGTCTCGTATCACAATATTGATATATTGCCCAGCCCTAATTAAACCTATGAATCCCAAAAGGTTATTTATTATGCAATCCAGGTGACTAAACTTAAGTCAAATCTCAGCAGTATTTAGCAACAGGAATAGAGGGTCCTCCTGTTAGAATTAATGTTGGCTATCGTCTCATGTCACTAGACAAAGCCTGCAGTTGGTTCACTGAAGAGGAAGTCTGACTCTGATGCAACCAATGAAATGGTCACAGAACCCTCAGACTGTGCACCCATGAGAGATGCTGCACCTCCCTTATCTCCTGCACCCACAAAGGACTCTGGTATGTCAACAGACACCTCCTCCTCCTCATCCACCTACACCTTGCAGGTGTGCTTGAAATGTAGCTGAAACTTTGTATTGTATTTCCTTGATCCCCCCTGCAGCATCTGCTGCCTCGGCAGTCTTCGCCTGTCCCCCCGCCCTGTCCTTGCCTCTGCCCCTGTCCAGAGGGCCCCATGGGGATCGGGACAGGGCCCCACTCCCCCAGGCTGTGGTCAAACCTCAGGTCCTCACTCACCTCATAGAGGGCTTCGTCATCCAGGAGGGGGCCGAGCCTTTCCCTGTACGTACTGTACCATACCGTCACAGGGCCACACAATTCAATAAAATACAAATGTTAACTCATTCAGTGCCACTGGCCAAAATTCATTGTAAAAAAAAAACATTCAGTGCCACAGCCAAAATTCATTGTAAAAAAAAAGTGCTTAGGAGCCGAGATACAGCCTTTTTCAGTAAGAAGTCAAACAAGAAGTGAATGGAGCGGAACATTTTCAAATCATCATATCTTGGGTTCTGAACATTTTTTTCCAAAAAAATAAAAAAATAAAATGATTTTTTTTTATTATTATTTTTTTCCCGGACGTATTTTACGTCCTGTGGCACAGGGCTTATTACATTGGACGTATTTTACGTCCAGTGGCACTAAATGAGTTAATACTAAAATTGGTGCGCATGCGCAATTGGACTCCCAGTAGGGAGAAAAGGTTTTATTTGTATTTTTTATTATCATATGCAAGGCCCGATTCATCAGCTACTGGATTTGCTCTTGTAGTAATAAGGTTGGTCAGTGATCAGCATACACTATACTTTTAATACAGCCATAAACTGTGATAAACCATTTCAGCCATCATGGAAGACCCCATGTCTATCCACCCACCCTTTATCGCACCAAGTCTTCCCCAGTCCCCAGATGGCTTTCCTCCCAGCTAGACATTTATACACTTGTGCAGAACCCTGATCAAATGAGTTTCTCTTTTCTAATCATCAGGCCTGTTCTTTATCGACAGGTTGCTGGACTTCTAAAAGATAGAGATTTTGCAATGGTTGGTCACAGAGAGAGTGGACCTACAAGTAAGTGTTGCTTTTTTTTAAATCAATCTTATGAATGAAATACATAATTCAATGTAATAAATCAAATGTTTTTGTAAATGTCGTTCAATTTGATTGGTTCAATTCCGGTTAGACACCTACTGTATGTTGCTCTTGTCTCCTATTGCTTATAACCTGTTACAAGTACACAACAGTACATTTCTTTGGTTGCAGTTCTTCAAATTTGTAGCACAAATAACAATAACCAAGAGTATTAAGTAGAAAGTAAAGAAAATGACATTATGTACATTAATCATATCACACGTTGAGGTGCTTGAAGGAGCTGTGTGCAAGGGTCCTACTTCTAAATATTACATCCTTATGTATGTGTGCACTGCGCTGTAGGAGTGTATCTATTTCTGTATATATACAGTATGCGTGCATTATCTTGTGTGTGCAGTGAGTCTTAATATACAAAGTTTCAGGTGCCTGTTTGTGTGAGATGTTTAAATATTATAGAGTGTGTGTGTGTGCGTGCGTGTGTGGTAGGTAGACAGACAGACAGACAGGTAACTGGCCTATAGTGTCAATCGTTCATAACCTGTATCCAGACACTGAAGCGTGTTCTGTGGTGTGTTTGTCCCACAGTGATGAAATGTGAATACTGTGAGCGTCTGGCGCCGGCCAGTCAGTTCAAAGGCTCCAGGAGGTTCTGTTCCAAGTCCTGTGCTAAGAGGTCAGATCTACCATCCTATGCATTAGGGATGGGATCGGGCCCATAATCCATTTGATAGAAAGACTAGATATTGTTGTCCATGTCGATAAACAGTTAGTTTGGAATATTACAATGAAACGTATAACATATTTTGTATAAACAAAAACTAAAAAGTTTATACATTATTTGTAAAAGCAATATATCAATATTTTAGATATTTTGTCTTGCAATAATCAATTTAGAATTCTGTTGTTGGCCCAACCCTACTATGTTTGTCAGTCTTTATTTTGGGCCACAAATTTGCCCAACCTGAACTTCATGTCTGTGTGTACTGTAACATATTTCTCGTGATTGCACCTTATCCCATGCAAGTTAATGTATTGCTTTGAAATGAAGGTCTTGCATTGCTTTGAAATACAGGTATCTCTGAACCAATGCCTTCATAATGCATGCCTAAAAAAAACCTAAGCCAGAATCATGGAAATGTAATTTGATGGATAACTGGGCTGTTTGTTAACCAGTCTGTTGTTTGGAATTCTCCATGTTTGACCTCCTAGGTACAACGTCAGCTGCAGTTCACACTTCAGGGAGAGCAGGGTACGTGCCAGAACGGGGGCAGCCGCGCCTCCTCCCGCTCCGCCAGGGCACGCCGCCATGAGGAGTGGTCCTCCACGCAGAAACAGCTCGGAGATCGCCTGCGCTAAAATAGCAGGCAGACAACCACCTGTCAAGGTGAGACCTATTAAAGTCGAGCTGAAATTAAAGATATATTTTTACCGCTTTTTGATACTGGGGACATGGCTATTAACAATATAAAACAAAAAAAGCGTTCTGTTTTGCCAAAATACAGAGGTTACTGGCCCACTAACTCAAATGTATTCACTTTGAGGAAGACAGTATTTGTGACAGCTCCAGATTATGTGCAAGAGCATTTTAAAGTGGACTGTTACATCAATGACAGTAGATAGAGCACAGAGTATGGTCTTTGTCTCTCTCCCTGACAGATATTCCTATCCCGTCCGTGTACGTCTGCCTGATAGTAGGTTAGTGGCTAGTGTCCAAATCAAATCCCTCTCAATCCCTTATGTCCCGCCTTCCTATGCTGTTTCACATGGAAATACACTCGTTAAACACTCGTGAGAAGCCATTTCAGCTCGTCTTTAAAAACTCCAGCCTCCTGATGACAAAAATAGTTGCAGTTTTTATGTGAATTGTATTTTTCAAACGCACAATTTAACGCTGTTGTCTCTCAGAGACAACAGCTTCCAATTAAAGAGGCAGTGTCACGGTTTTAGTACATGTATGGGCTGTCAGTGTCACGGTTTTAGTACATGTATGGGCTGTCATCGCAAGACCATTAATTATGGACAGCCTGTCAACCAATTCTCGCGATGACAGCCCATACTGCCCAGTTAGAAACTTGCTCTGTGCTCTTTATATACCTCAATAAAATAATACTATAATATAGTACTTTATTGGATGTCTTCCCTGTGTATTTTTGTAAGCTGCAAGCTTTTCTGGAAAACAGGCAAATAACTGATCTACCATTAAAAACCATAAAAATACCCTCAATATCATACCACAACAGGTATGGGCGTTCGCTAACATAAAAGTATGTGTTAAGAACATTTAGTTTTCGTTTACCCAATGACGAGGAAGACACTTTTATTTCTATAGATAGGGAGATTCCCTCAGCAATCTACCCAAAACCCCGCGCATGCTGTGCATATCTTACTAATGACTGCTTCAGCAACTTAGAGCAAGGATTTGCGAAAAAACGAAACAAAAAACAATTGAAGCCAGACGCCGCTCCGACAGTTTATCCCGGGGACACAGAAAGCAGCACCTCAGGAGCGTTACCGGTAAGTTAACATTCATCAATCCTTGTCCTTGTTAGTTGTGAGAAAAGTGAGGGCAGGTCACTGTGTCCGCAAGTCCGTTTGACTCGAGTCATACCGTTTCAAACACTGTTTAGGTCGCCAGGTCTAGTTGGAGGCATAATGTGTTTCTCAATGATAAACACAAGACAAATTGGCTGCGAACACGAAGTATTCCTAGGTGAAACTAAGCATATTGTCGAGGGAGGAGAATGTTGGGGATGTCACTAATGAATAAACAAGAGTACAGTGAAATATTTTATATCTGTTCGATCCTGTACGTAACTCCTGGAGTTACATCGTATCATGTGAAACAGCATTAATAAAGAAAGGCTGTGGAAGGCTACGTTAGAGTGAATGGTCAACCTATTCTAGCTATGATCAGTCAATACAATCAACGTCCAATAGGCTACATTTTCCTAGCTTACATTTCCAGTTTCTAAGTAAGGGAATGTTCAAATAATTTTAATGAATGAATGCACATAACTGGAGTAAAAATTTGTGCAGGAAATTATAATCTGTACTAATTGAAGGCAGTTGTATTGCTAGCTAAAAATATTGTGCATTATCTGTCTCTTCAGACTTTCCAGACTGTGGGTACCCAGCTGTCAGAGGGAACTCTGAGGAAATCCATAAGAAGCGAGGGTATGTAGCCATCTCTACAAGAATTGTGTACACGTCTATCTATCTTTCCATCCCTGTCAAAGTGTTGACAAGTGATTGTCATGTCTAATGTAGGTGTCCAGGTGAAATCTTTGCCTGTGAACTCTGCCATTGAATCTGCGGAGTTGACTACGGACTCTACCAATGGATTTAAGGGCTGGACTGCGGAATCTGCCATTGTATATGGGGGCTTGAGGCCAACCCATATCAAAGAAGCCCCCCCACCAGAGAAGAGGGCATGTCTTGACTTGCGTCATTTAGCAGACACAGAAGAAAATTCACAAAACACTACTGATTCATCTCACACGCCAAGTGGTCCCTGGTTGGGCGACTCATCCTTTACCAAGTGGGTCCTATTGATCACCTAAATATACTAAAACCTACCCTGCCTGCCAGCATGTTTGTGCCCCCCTTCCCCCAACCACACCATGCCTTCTTCTGTCTCTCTTTTTGGTCTCCTTGCTCCTCCGTAATACCCTCTACTCACTCACTCACTGTCATACTGTATCAACTATGTGAGGCCATTTAAAGTATAAAAATTATAAAAAGATTTACAAAATATAAATAAACATCCGTACAATCTTGCCTGACTGACGTATATTTCCTGCTTCTCCCTACACAGTGCAGAACCTGAGTGCAACTCCAAGGACGTCCCCAAGTATCTTGTGTACGAGGATTGCCTGCTAAGTCTTTTTCAAAACTGTCCTCTTTGCACCTGCCCCTGTGTGGTGAAGAAAGCGGTGCGTGGAACTTACCTGTCCGTGCAGCAAAACTGTCCCAATTGTGGATACAATCGACAGTGGAACAGCCAACCGCTTATTGGGAGTACCCCAGCCGGTGATCTCCAGTTGTCAGCTGCAATTTCATTCACAGGCTCATCTTTTGCACAGGTGGACAAGGTAGGCCAAGAGATGTGGATGAGTGTGAAAAGAAATCTATATGTTCTTATCTATTAATTATTATTATTATTTATATGTTATATTATAGAAAGGGGCAATGAAGTTATTTTAATCTCATCAATATCCATGCATTAGGTCCTGACTGCTCTCAAGGTGAAGAGCATTGATAAAACTACACACCAAAGACATGTACTGAACTACCTGGACCCATGCATATATTCCACATGGCAGAGCATCCAGACTGGCCTTCTCCAGACAATGACCTCAAAGGATGATGTCAACCTGAGAGGGGACTTGAAGGCGGATATCAATGCCAAATATGGCTCGTACACGGTCCGGGACATTGAAACTGCCAATGTCATCGATGTTCAGCTTGTACAAGTGAGATTTGATTCAGTTGGTGAAAATGATTGCATATTTTATGACACATTAACCACTTAAGCCCTATATATACTTCATTATGCGATGACTAAAATGGCCAATCTACATCTACAAGCTCACAATGAGTCACAAATAACACATGTATTGTGTTCAAAAGTAAAAAAAAAAAAAAAAAAAAGCCCAAAATAGGGATGGCAGGTTTAATGTGGTTCATACAAATTCTTACAATAACGGATAATACCAGCACTCACAAAACTCAATAAAAGTGCCTTTAGGACAGTTATGCGAGTGCTGGTATTCTGTTATTGTCAAGTAACTCTTCTAGACCGTGCACCCTTTACGAAACCTCAAATGTATTGAAACGAGTTGAGCTTGTCTACATAAATCTACAGCAGTATAAATTAGCATTCCTTTAATGTAAAGTTCTCTCTAGTCTTTATGTTGCTTTGGGCCAACTGACTCCTAAACAGTAAAACATGTTTTACTAAGGCAAGTATGTAATTAACAATGGGACAATTAATGTCTTCCCAGAGCGAAGTTGGTCATTCAGACAGGCTGGAGATGGAGGGCCTGGTTCGCAGCTTGGACTTTCTTGAGAGCTCCGGTGTGAAGATTGACACCTTTACCACCAACAGAAACCGACAAGTAAATAAATACCTGAGAAAGGAGAAGCCAGAGGTGACACACTGTTATGACGTGCGGCAAGTCGCAAAAGGTATAGCAATATGATAGAAACAAACTCAAAGCATCATCTTGCTTGTCATTGCTGTCAGGTGGAAACCTTGTCAGTTCAAAACCGTTACTTTTGAGGAAAGGACTTAACAACCTGGTCACCCTGTTTTGGGTATGTCATTATAGGCAACAATTTTCAAAAATATTCAGAAATGGCGAAATAGGCGATGTACAAGTTCAAAATGCATCGCGATGCAATGCATTGTGAAATCGATACAAACTTTCTTTCTGACAGCGACGTTGTACTTATTCTTCTACACATACTACATATGTTATTCTATTATTTAATTACTCTATTGTATTCTATTTTATTCTGTCCTATACTATACCTACTACCAGATGTCTCCCAGAAGTTGGAAGAACTAGGAAAGAAGAAAGGTTGTGAGATGATCAACAAATGGCAACAGAGTATCGTCAGTCATCTGTATTGGTCGAGACAGCTGTCTCCTTCAGGTGATTTCACTGTGGCAAAGTGGTCATCGCTACTGAATCACATCCACAATGTGCACGACCACACCAATCAGCTCTTCCCCAAATGTCTGCACTCTCCAATAACTGGACACTCAAAGAAGTGGTTGAAATCTGGTAGGTTTACATTTCATTTATCGTGTGTAGATTCACTGCAAATTTTATGGTGTATGACATGGAATATGGCATACACTGTATAACCTTATCCCAGAGCCTGTATACAGTGGCCTAAATGGTGTACTTCAAGTGAAGGATTTCTGCTGTTATTTATTCATTGCGTTCTTGAAAGCAAACTTTAATGTAATTCCATTTAATCCTAAATGGAGGCAAACCTGACATGCATAATTTTACTAAAGTGACAATCTTGTTTTTATTCCTTGTTTTCAAGGAACGAAACCATCAATGAGACTGCAGAAGATCATCCAAGACAAGCGTCTCCTGAAGGATGTGGCTAAACTTAGCCCTCTCCACCAGACGTCTGAGATTGAAGGATTTCATTCCCTTATCCGGCAATTTGCACCCCAAAATGTGCCACTTAAATTCAGAGGGATGCTGTGCAGGTAATCATATTGACTTGGATGTTTGCTGTGATTAAAATTAATTAATTTGTGCAAACACCAACTGTAGTACAATATTAAATGTTAAAGCCTCTAATGTTTGTTTTTCCCCAGGCTGTGCCTTGCAGCCATGCACCACAATGAGAACAAAGGACAACAGCAACTCGAAAATGATGGCGAGTCTCTCTGCCAAATCTGGTACCCAAAATATAATAAGAGAAAACACACACCAGCAAAGAAGCAGCAAACATTGAGTAAGTCTTTAAAATATGTATTTACTGTACAGAACTGTAAAAAAACATTATGTGCTCCAGCAGTGGAGAGATGCTACCTAAAAAATCTTTATTTACTGTATAGAACAAAAGGTACAGCTTAGTAAATAACTAGATAGTTATATATATATCTTACAGACTATGTCCAGAACCTGATGGATGTCCTCTTTGAAGAGGTGATGACTGACCCGGGACGATTTACAGCCAAGCTGCACGATCTGCCTATCCCACCGCCCCTGAATGCCACACGTGAAATACATGAGCTACCTATCCCACTGCCCCTGAATGCCACACGTGAAATACATGAGCTGCCCATCCCACCGCCCCTGAATGCCACACGTGAAGCACCTGTACAGGACACAGTTGCATCAACAAGCATTGTGCACTTGATGGGACTCAAATATCCTGTGGTACATCTGGTGAAACTGATGTAGGCCAAGTACCTGCAGTGCCTGGGGTAACCTGTGATGTTGATGTTATGTAAATGAGTTGTCATAAGATGCAGCTGATATCCACTTAAGATATGATGTTTTTGATTTTTCAAGTGGTTTTAATACATTACAACCCCACCCTTTAGCCAACAAACGTATTGATTTGAACCTGCACAGTTCTGAATGCTGCGTGTGAAACGCCAGTTCAGGACACAGTTGCCTTAACAAGCGTTGTGGACTTGATAAGACTGAAAAATCCCTGGCTCCATCAGGTGAAACTGACGTAGGACAAATACCTGCGGTGCCTGGGGAAACCAGTTATGTGAATGTTATGTAAATAGGTTTTCATGAGATGCTGCTGATATCCACTTATTATCATGTTATGTTTTTTGAGTTTTTCAAGTGCTTTTATTACATTACAACAACCCTACCTTTTAGCCAACAAACGTATTGATTTTTAACCTGCACAGTTCTACCATTGCCTGGATTTTAAACTACCTCATCTTTAGACCTCAGCAAATGAATAGCGTGAGGAGCAGTGATTGTTTACTACCAAGGTGTAACACTGAGCATTTTAGGAGGTCCTTTATCACTACTGCCATAAGGTATTTAATTGAGAAAGCTGTCTAATTGTGTGTACTGTACACTGATTTATACCTTTTTGTGCTTCAAGCACACCAAAGGGCAAGTAAAAATCTCAAGGCACACCTATATTCATATCTGTACAAAATAGACTCAATATATATCTTATCACTCTGTAAACATTTATTTGAATTGACTAATGCCAAATAAAAGGTTGAACCACTTAAAGCAGCACTATGTAATAGTTTGGAGTATCAGTGGCCACTTTGGACACAAATAACATGGCAGCCAACAGTCTCTGCAAGCATGTCCGGTGAGGACACGCTGTGATTGGCCAGTCTTCGCTTTGACTGGCAGTTCTGCCTTGGTGCCTTGACAAATGCCAGGATGAAACTCATTGTCTCCCCTATACATTGTAAGGACCCCCCTGAGTATTCATTTATGGAAGGATGATTGTTATTGCTTAAACATGTAACTTTATAATCTTGTGGGACATAATATGCTATATAGTTGTTAAAAAGTTACATAGTGCTGCTTTAAGTCCTATTTCATAAGAAAACAGCCGATCTGCAAGCTTGATCATGACGCTTTCTGATCTTGTAGATAGGCCATTTAAATTTGTTTTTGAAAACATTTAATTAATACATTTAAAATGTTCGCCTTTTAATTGCATGCCCAAACTAGGGATACCAGTTTGAAAGAGATTAAAATATATTTTTTAGGATATAGAATTTGCCTATATATTGGGAAAATGAGTGCACAAAATGTACTCCCAGGATTACATAGACAATTGGCACTGGGTGTAAAAAATAGGGTTACAAAATCTTGGGATAAAAATGTAGTTAAAAAAAAAAGAATAATTGCTAAGAAAATAATCAATAGTTGCAGCCCTACTGCACATACTGAAATATAATCGTATCTATACTGTATGATGGTGGCTGTCCTCTGTTTCTTCTTTTGTTTTTCTGTTTATTTTGAACTGTAAATGTTCTGTTTGGGATCAATAAAGTATATCAATAAATTTCTTTGGTTATAGAGAATTTTCTTTATTGCACCAATATTGGGTTTTGTAAAAGGTATACCAATAACTCAATTATTAATAATAACTCAAAGCATCATGTTGCTTGTGCTTATGCTACTTACTACACATACTACAACAATGTTATATTTTAGTCCACTCTTATTCTATCCTATCCCTACTACCCAGCTGTCTCGGGGATGTTGGAACAACAAGGGAAGGAGGAAGATTATGAGATGATTTTATGTATTGGTTATCCTGACTGTAGAACTGCATCTTTAGGGTTATTCTGGATGTACCAGTGAACTTTGCATGGCAAAGACGAAACCTTTTACTTAGGGATTACACCAAAAGTTCAAGGAATGTCATGGTGAAAACATTGTACAGAGGTGCCTGTCTGAAATTGGAATACAAATAACTAAATTGTTTGTTGACAGGCAGAATTTAAATGGGGAAAATATATGATCCAAAAAGATTTGTCTCGCTTAAAACCCTCTCTCTCTCTCTCTCTAGTGTCGCTCTGAGTCGAGTCGTTCTGAGGACGCGTCTAGTGACGCTGAGGAGGATGAGGATGAAGAAGATGACTCTCCTTCACTCTCCCCGAGCTCCTCCCTCTCCTGCCCCAGACCAGCCCACAACGGGCCTCAGTCCGACAGCTCCGCCCCCACCGGCCTGCCATTGGATGGGGCCAACTTCCTTCCTGGCAGCCCTGCTCAGTGGAACGTGGAAGAAGTGTGCAGGTTCATCTCTTCACTTCAAGGTCAGTTGAGCGCTGATCTTCCACTGGGTGGCTCAAATTATTTAATGAATTGGGGTCCCCTCTTTTGTGATGCTTCCCGAGGATTCTTCCCTTCCTTTTCCCATCATGTTTTTTTTCCGCGCCCGATTGAGGGTCTTAAGGACAGAGGGAGTTCTTTGTTTCCTTTGTTAAGTGGGCCTGTAAAAGCCATTTGAGACAGTACTGTAGCAGTGATTAAGAACAAGTACTTGACTTAAAAAATGTGCAGTCCCACTTACTATATCTCCCTGTGTGTTCATGCTTGGCTCCCAGGCTGTGAGGAGCTGGCTGCCCAGTTCCTGTCCCAGGAGATAGACGGCCAGGCCTTAATGCTGCTCAGAGAGGACCACCTCATCTCCACCATGAACATCAAGCTGGGCCCCGCACTCAAAATCTGTGCCTCCATCAACAGCCTACGAGAATGAGGTTGGTCATCAACCACAGAGGAAAGACAAGTCTTCTTCTTTGTGACTTCAAACTGGAACTTTGGCATCAGTACTTGGGACTTGCCCTCCTCTCAATACACAACTACAGAGGATTGAGAACCATTGGGAGGGTAGAGGTCGTGATACAGTAGTGCACCATCAATCATCCATAATACAGGATATAAAGATGAATGTATGTCCAGAGGAGGAGAAATGGTGGACAGGTTTTATCTGGATGTTGAATGTGCAAAAGTGTGGACTGTTGGTTAAAGTGTGAGTGGTCTAATAGTCTGTCTTATGAAGTATCCATGTGTGTAGAGGGAATTAGTGAATGATTTGTCTTGTCTGTCATTGTCAGTAGACACATTATCTATGTATACACTCGCCCCTCTACTTAGCAATGTAACAGGGCCTGGAGGGCTGTTCCTAACCTTAACTCTTGTCCAATGTCACTTCGTCCCCGAGAGTATAGCCAAGAGAGCTTCTCGGTTGAGGCAGAAGTACATAATTTTTATTCTTGTAGTGGTAGGGAGATCAAATATGGTGGTAAAGTATTTGTCATCTCAATGCACTCCGACTCCATCACCAGCTCAGCGGGTCACATTTGCTCCTCTATGAACAGAAGAATAATTTTTAAAAATCAAATGATATAGGTTTTCTGTAAAATCACTTTTGAAATGTTTAAATTTGGTAAATAGAAGCGTGAATG
Organism: Gymnoscopelus braueri; assembly: GCF_963280865.1. Classification (NCBI taxonomy): domain Eukaryota; kingdom Metazoa; phylum Chordata; class Actinopteri; order Myctophiformes; family Myctophidae; genus Gymnoscopelus; species Gymnoscopelus braueri. The sequence continues at coordinate 19,868,943 of NC_137605.1, forward strand.
TACTGTTGGTGCAGCTGAGCAAATCTGAAGACCTGTGCTAATCAGCGTTAGTTCTGCTAGCAAGGACAGTTCTTCTATAGGGTTTTAAAAAAAGAAAGAAATGTTGCCTTTTTACTGTATCTCGAACGGTGCTTTAACTCTTGTGTTATGATTTGGATTCCATTCCATTTCAGTTTTGTATTTACGTAACAACATTTTAGCTTTTTAGGAGACGTTCAAATCTAGGCTCCAATCATATATAGATGAAAGGACACTCAAAAAGCCTGGTTTTCTCTTTATTCTTGTATTTCGACGGTTATATATTTACTTTTGTATCGTTCTTTTCCTGTTGTACTACTATCAAAGTTATTTTTCCGAGGGCAGTTTTTCACGGATACGACAATGTAGTGTTTCAGTAGCTTTATTCGACTTAACTACCTGAAGATAGGTATTCCTGGTTTTGCTCCCTTAGGGGATCAATGGGAAATGCTCTGTCTACCTGTATGCAGTATCAATAAACCATACCTATTACTGCCCTTTGTTTTTTTTCACTTGTGTATAAAAGCAGCGATTCTCAAACTTTTCACTTCAAGGACCCCCAATTTGATATGCATTTTGCCACTGACCCCCCAGTCTACACTGTAAACTCAGTGTTAAACTCAAGAGTGTACAAATGGACCCTTACAGGTCCATTTGGTTCCATTTGTACACTCAGAGTTGCAGATCTGTAAGGATCCATTTGGACCCCTGGTGGACCCCGGACTCAATGTTGAGAAACGGTGTGTAAAATCATAACAGGAGAATTTGCGACATTTATAATTTATTCACATTTGAGTTTGTGCGACAAAATGGTACAATCACATATATTAAATTTGCCAAAACGGACATATCACAGTTAAAACCTTAGTATTAATACATGCATTTAACAAACCCAAATATGTGTTCTTTGTGTCCTTAAAGGATTAGTTCACCCCAAAAAACATTTTCTAGCAATTACACACCAATTCTTTCTTTTTTTTTGTCGCATTCCTAAGCCAATAATTTGATGACCGGCGGAGTCTCCGGTAAGAGACTCAAAGAGTCTCCATTGAGTCTCCTCCGCTGGTTATCAAATAATTGGCTTAGGAATGCGACAAAAACAAAAAATCTCCATGAATTCAAGGCTTCATGGGGTGTGTAATTGATAGAAAATAAGTAATTTTTGGGGTGAACTAGTCTTTTAATTCATCCCAACATAAAAACTTGAGATTCTGAAGTTATATAGATATATATATTACATCTCTTATTATACATTGGCTACAGGTTGTAAACCAGATTTGTAAACCTTCATAACTATATACACAGTATATAAACAACTACAAACAACTACAAGGTGAAGAGGAACCATTGTGTGTTGATCAAGTTTACTTATCTTAAGTCTAATCCAACACAATGGCTTTGATTGCATACAAATAATTCATGTTCCCCAGCTCACCATCACAGAGAGAAGTATTGACAAAAGCAGCGTGGCTTCCAACCTCCATTTCTGTAAACCCAAGAAGAGTACTGCTGCTTTTCATTCTAGCCGTGAAATTGAGGAATCATTCAAATTTGGGGCACCAGGTAAACCTGGTAGTATAGAAGACTAGCAGCAGTCTGGGTTATCCAGGACCGGCGTTGGGAACCACTGGACTCAAGGGTACTGACCAAAAACATGACAGAATGAGGTCTTCCTCATTTCCAATTAACAGTTTCTAAAAGTAAACAACTTTTCCATGAAGTACCAGAAATTAGTTCTTCTCACTCAACAAAAAGAGAGGACAGGACAATTTCGAGGACCAAAACGCCCTAAGTGTTCATAAAACACACATGTGTTTTCAAGGTGCTACTTGGGAGCATTTGTCACCGTAACATATAGTGCATGTTTGTTGCAGTGATTTTGGTTTGTTTTCTTTGTTCAGAAGACGGTATAACTGTTTGCTTCCCCATAACCGGCTTCCTTTAGGTACCGCTCAATGTTGACTGTCTCTGGCACCCTGATGACTTTGTCGTTGGCACTTTTCTCTCCTGACTGAAGCTTGCGGCTCAGCTCAGCTAGCGAGGGTCGATCCTGCTCCTTCCAGTGGCAGCAGGACTTGATGATGGAGTATCTAAGAGAGAAGATGACGTGGATGAGCGGCAGCCGTTAAAAATGCTGTCTTGTAACAAAAAGTACACAGCTAACACTTTTCATGAATGCAAATGCAGCACCCTCAAATAGCCAGGTAACATGTATTACAGGGTAATACACCCTGTAATACAGGGTAACTCGCGGGATATACTTACAGTGTATTAGAGGAGTGGGGAGGCCTTTTCAGTGTTTTCCCCCTTTGGTGGAACTGTAGAAGTTCTTTAACAGGGACTTCAGCAAACGGCGCTTCCCCTGGTAAGGACGAGGTGGTAGACAGGTCAGTGTCACAATCATAAGAGTGGAAATCTTGTGTATGGTTGGAATCTTTTAAAGGATGTTCATTTATTATACAGGCAAACCACGGTATACACCTGAAATCTTGGAAGAAAGGATGTACTTTCAAAAGAATTTGGTCACACTATGCAGCAGCAAGGATGTTCTACAGTGTGTCTGGGTCCTTTCAGACATTCAAATTCAATTCAATTCAATTCCATGTAATACTACAAACTATGCGATCTGATTCTTTTGAACAGACATATATCATTGCCATCCCAAAAGCAGAGCCTTAAAGTCAACTTACCAAGGGTTGCCATTTCATACAGCAAGATTCCAAACGACCAGCTACAAAGAGAGACACAGAAACGATTAGTGAATGAGGGAGGAAGCATGACTTCCATCCAGCAAATGCTCTTTATACATAATAATACAGTAACTTCTCTACAGGCGGTTTTGTGATATATCTGAATATTTGAATGAGGAGAGAGTGGTCAGTTAACACTCGTTTGGGTTTTCCTTTGTGAAACAACTTAAAAAGCACAAAAGGAAATAATCGCCACCCAGGGGGTAGGTCCTGGCTGAATTAAGTGACACAAGGGTTCACTGACGGGGTATTAATCTCCATCTCAGTGTATAAATTCACCTTGCTCAAATCTGTGTTGGAGGGGAGGAATTTATTGAGAATACTAGCGGATTCATACTTGTACCCTGTATACTTTGTTGACCGGGGTACATCAGGGGTCTATCACTAGCCCTCACATTTTTTCCTTCTACACCAAATCTCTTCGCCATAGATAGCCGATCTACAAGCTCACAGTGCGTCACAACGTAACGTGTTGTGAGCTTGTAGATCTGCCTGTTATAACACACAGCGGTCATACTTACATGTCACTGCTCTGACTGGCAGGTCTCTTCACCAGTATCTCGGGGGCCTGCCATTTCTTCTCACGGTCTTCACTCTTAGTGGCTCCCTGGTTTTTCTTGGTGTACACCGCCTCCAGGCCCCACAGCTTGGCCGTGCACTCCTTACTGACCAATATGCTGTGAGCACAGATCTTGCCATGGAGAAGATCCTTGCTGTGGAGGAACTCCTAATTTGGCAACAAGAAGGCAGCACATTCGGACGCATCAATGTGAGACTTTGGAGACAACATCTTAGGAACTGACACGCTTCAGTTCTTTGGTTGACAAAATGGTCAGTGAACGTTTTAGACATTGACTAATGGATGTCAGGGGAAATTGATTTATAGCATTTGGGAATGGAACTCTTGAATTCCTGTCTCAGTGAGATAAGAACGTTATATTTCCCCATCAATCAAATAATATAGGTATGTATTATAAATGCCCAATGTTAGCTACTGACATAACTTAGATATCCACATAACCACTTGAACCCAAATACTTCGCTGACTGGGGTCCCTCCTTTTTCCCTCTACACACCAAATCTCTTCTCGGAAATAGCTGATCTACAAGCTCGCTACTTGCTGAGTGTTCACCCTAGACGCTAGGGTTCATGTAGTTAACGATGGCTACTGATTTACATACAGTGGTGCAGGCAAATATTGTGTACAGGGCTGCAAAAATATGAATAGAAATATCAGCATAGTAAAATGAAAAGGGTTCCTGTGGTTCACAGGGTGATTTATGTGAGCTTGCAGTGATTTGAAAGTCAAACGTTTGGCCTGAACAGGCATAGAGACATTCACGAGACATTAGCATACTGACCAGTGCTGAAGCCACCTGCTTGGCCATGGTAAAGATTAGTTTCTCTGTCATCTCACACACAGGATCCACGTGGTCCTGAGAAACAAAAAGAATACTATCAACACAACTTCATCTTCGCCTATCATACAATAGGATACTAGCGTATTATTCACCATTAATCAATTACATTAGATTTTTTTTAAAACATTTACACATTTGTACATCGTACACATATCCAACATGCTTTAAAGTGCAAAGATGAGAAGTAGATAAACGATAAAATAATAAAATAACCATTTACTAGTGTATACTTTGTTAACCAGGGCTCTATAGGTCCCTCTATGCCAAAGGTCTTTACCGTCGGTCTACAATCTCAGAACGTGTTATATTAGATTGATCATGGTAATGGTCTCACTAGTGAGCAGTCACACACAGAATGAGGTAGGGAATTATCATTTGTATTTCTTTCTGGGGTCAAACAGACTCCCTACCTGTCGACATCGCCACAGATAGCTGAGCAAATCTCTGTTCTCCAGCTCCTCGACGACGGTAACCAGGGGGGCTCGCAGAGAGACCACCCCCAGCAGCTCTGGTAGGAAAGGATGAGGTCCCAGCTGGGCAAAGAAGGACGCAAAACCTAGGAAGTTGTGTCTTTCTGTGGCATCCGCAGTGTCTGAGGAGGGATGAAAAAAAAAACCCAATGAGAACCTTGTTTGAGATATTGTAGATCTATTCGTTATTTATCCAGAACTAGAAGAGCACATCCACTTAATGTAAATAATAAAACAACAAAAACAACTTGATGCTGAGAGACACAAGTCATGAATCACCGGAATTTCCATCACAGTGTAGGCTACAGTACTGCATCTGAATTATACAAGATTTTATCCCAGTCTTTGCTGTTATTGATTCTCTATGACATAGTACAGTAAGAATAGGGCATAGCAGTGGTGGCCATTTTGTGGTGCCACTGCTATGCCCTATACAATAGCATGAACTCGGGTAATATGGGACATCTACCTTTTTTAATTTCAAGGACCCCCAATTCAATGTGCATAAGGCCACGGACCTCCATTTCATACAACTGTTTATCTCTATAATGTTAATTGTTAATTTAACACTGAGAGTGTACAAGATAAATTGAACCAAATAGACCCATTTGTACACTCGGAGTTACAGAATCGTAAGGGGGTCTATTTAGTTCCTACTTCCTAACTATAAATCATTTAGCTGGGGACTCCTGGGGGTCCCCAAACCCCACGCTGAGAACCAGCGGCCTACAATATGATCTGAATATCAGCTGTTTTGGGGTGAACCTTTGCTTCGCTCCCCTCACCGTTGAGCACACGGAGCACCACGTTCCTGCTCTCCATGCGAGCCCGGTAGAGGGAGACCACCGAGTCCGTTTTCAGGGAGAACGCGGTGGGGAGCGGGGTGACCAGATTGAACGACTCGGGTAGCCTCTGGCGCGGAAGCTCCCTGGGCTGAACCACCGGGTTGACGGTGAACAAGGGCTTGACGGGATGGTGAGGCGGCGGGGCGTTGCCCGACAGGAGGGCGGGCATGCCCACGGCGACAGAGAGGCTCCTGGTCGAGGAGGTATGTAGAGGCGGGGTGAAAGTGGAGTAGGTACTGGGCATGTCCAGGGCTATGCTCTCATGCTCCAGGACATTGATACCGGCCGGAGCTGAGGAGAGAGAGAGAGAGGGGGGGGGGGTGTTTAGATATGGGTGTGAGGGGATTATTAGGGGATCAGTGCCAGTATTAGCATCACAATACACCAGGGCATTAGCAGGATAAATAAAGATATTAGTGAAAGGATGGGCTGACGAATGCCAAACACCTCATGCAAACTCCTGAGCGTGTAGTTCACTACAACATACATTATATAGCTCACAGAGCTTAATTATAGTTTATTTACAGCACACTCATCTAAAAGCAGGGATTACAAAGTTATTTATGAGAAAATATAAAAAGATGGTCTGCATTTGTATAGTGCCTTTATCCGAAGCGCTTTACAATGTGCGTTACACTAACACATTCACACACTGACAGTAGAGGCAGTCAACCATGCAAGGTACCAGTCCCTCATCTGGAGCCTTCCTATAGCTCCAGTGTCTAGTGTCTTGCTCAAGGACCATTTTGGATACGAAGCCGCATTGTATTCGTATAGCACAGAATGTGCAGTCCTTTCTGCACATTATAAAAGCACATTTGTCTTACCATCGATGCCTTGCAGCACCCTCCTGACACGCTTCCCAGAGGCCTGTGGTCGGATGCGGTCCACCTTCTCTGGACAGAAGCGCAGCAGAAGGATGAAGACCAGGGTGACCAGGAAAGAGGCCAGCAGAAACACTGGCACGATGATCACCTCCTGCTCGTACAAACGGATTTCTGTAAAGACAGAGCAGAGAGATATGAGGAAATGTCAGCTGGCTTATTGTTGCCGACTTATCCTCGAAGGGCCTTACAGCCGTCTGTCCTGTTTATCCAGAAAGGCAAATGACTTGCAACGTGTAAATCAAGAATCAAGAGGGTTTACTGTATTTGTCACTCTCTCATACAGGTACAAGAAGCAAAATATTGGTGTGACGTGTTCCTCAAGACTGTGCCAACAACAATATACACAAGATAATAATAGAGAAGAATACTTTAAATAGTAAACAGTACAGGTCAGACACACGGAATGTTCAGAATTGGGGGGGGGAGATATACACCTACAGTACACTTATTTTTTTGTTTTTTTTGTTTTAAGGGTTTGCTGTTTTGTTTTTGTTTTTTTGTCATTGTCCTCTCTGACAGCAACAAGGAAAAACTGTTCCTGAGCCTTGAGCCCCAGGCTTTGAGAAACCTCAGACACTTGCCTGTCCACATTGTCACAAAGAGTTTGCTACTGGGGTGGTGTACGTCTTTCACAATCCTTGAGTGTGAGCGTCTGTAAGTGTCTTTGTGCAGGCTACCTCTATATTTACGAAGATCACATGTCCTCACAAAAGTAGAGTGATTAGGACTTTTTGCCATTCCTCACTTGCCAGGCTTAGGTTTAGAATTAAAAGTACATTATGGTTTGGGTTGGGGAATATGGGTCAATGGAAACAATCTGAAGGTTCTCACATGTGTGTATGGGGGGAGGGGGGGTGTTCAGACTTGTCATTAAAATGTCTCCTGCATTATCTGGCCACAAAAGGACAGGTTTAAACACAGATGTGAACGCAATCAAATGGTCCTCAAGATTTCATGCGTTATCATTGCTCAAAGGCACTTTCAGAGGTGGCCTGGTACAAATGTCCACATAATTAGAGTAATGTAAATCCTCCGTCACGCATGTATGTACATTTTTTGCAAGTCATTGTTCGTCAGGGAATGCCAAGCAGCCTACACCAGCAGCTAGACAAAAACAAGTTCTCCTCTTCCTCCTTCTCCCACGCTGCAGTTCTCAAATGAAGCAAGCTGGTGTTGTCTACAATGTCTGTGAACCTTGAAAACTCCATAGTAAAAAAAAACTAAAAAACACTGTACACTGAAAATACTTTAATGATTTAGCTTTTAAATATGTATTACTCCATACTTACAAATATGAGACCTGAGCATAAAAGCTAATTCAGTAAAGTAATTTTATTGTGTGGTGAATCTTTTCACTACATATTGCTATGGGCAATTTAATGCAGTCCTGAGAGAATTACTTAACATTCAGCATGCTTGTCTTTTCTGTTTATTTAAAATCCCCCTCCAGACACATATGATTCAAATCTAGTTTCAAATGGTTTTCCCACATAAAAACAAACAACTGAAAATAGAAGCTCGTCTACTCTTTCAACTTCATTCAGGTTTCAGCAAAGTGGTCATTTGCATATTGGACCATGATAGGCTGACTGGATTGGTGACATCACACAGCCAAGCTCAGATTTTGAGGAAGTACAGAGAAGCTCCCTGGGAAGCTCCCCATCTCCAGTGAAAGAATGTGAAAAGGACGCTCTGGTGTCAAGTTCTGCACATACATGTACAACAGTCTGTATCAGTCATGCCTCCAAGAGGAGAACTGTTGGAGTGGTGTCTGGCATTTTGTTTTAAAATACAAAATGACCATCCCTTTTCCTCAGGGCTGGTATGGCTGACTTTAAGGGATTAAGAAGCTGTGCGTCTGCTCTCCAAAAAAGAACATAATTCCAAGATATAATGGAGACCTGGCTACACACTGAATAAAAACACTGAATATAGGAGACAATCATGTCATTTGCATTGTTTCATTTGTTGGAAATGTGTCAGCACAAGCTATTCTCAGCTCCATGTGGGTATACATTCCGGTATCTGCATTAACCACTTAAACCCTACCGTAGCCTGTATATACCTTGTTGACTGGGGTCTGCAGGAGTCTATCCTTGGCCCCTCTCTTTTGCCCTCAACACCAAATGTCTTTGCCGAAAATTGTGTCACATTGTGATGCGTTGTGAGGTTGTAGATCTGATCTTTTCACTGAATGTTTCACCTATTATGACATGCCCAGAATAGGGATGCTAGGGCTCAAATGTTTAAGCCATCCTGAGAACGTACCACTTTTTGCGATCACCTCACTCGCCAAAAATAACTGATGTTCAGAGAGTGGCGTGGCCGTATGATGAGGTATGAATTGCTCACAATTGGCTAGTCACATAATATTGTGAAATTTACTATAGCTCATAATGAGACATAACAGCATTTGGTTAGTGTCCACTTGGAGTTTTCATAAGAGTCCCTTTTGGAGAGCAACCTCGGATAACTAAATTGTGTAGAATGTTCATATCTACAGTACTTTGTGCTATATGAAGTATTTTGTATGTTGAATGCTGATCTCTGAACTTTTCAGGCGAATCAAAAAAAGGAAAATCCTGTCTATTTAGATTTTTGTTTTAGGCAGAGACAACTTCAATTTTCACTTTGTTTTTGACGCTTTCAGAGGAAACCTTGAATGTGCATATAGGCCTATTCCATGTAGCCCAATTCAGGAGCTACATTGCAGCTAAGAATTATTTTATCCTGTTTATCGAAAACAAACAAATCTTAAGAGCTAGGAAGGATTTCAATCAAAATCAATCATACGGTAGTCACAGTACAGTCAAATGACCCAGTAGGCAACATTATATTATAACATTCATACATATTCCTCTAGTTCCAACATACAGACAGATAACTCACCACAGATGGTATCCCCATGCTCGCAGCGGTAGTCTGCCTCAGACAACGACGTCCCTCCAGACATCCTGTCAGATGGTAAGAGAGATGTGAGCCCGTGACAGTGAGAACCTATGCCCAATTTATACATTATATTCCATCATACGACAGTGTCCTATCATCTATGCCAGTGGTTCTCAACCTTTTCAGGCTGTGACCCCCCAAAATAATCATATTTGACCTGGGGACCCCCCAAAATAATCATATTTGAACTAGGGACCCCTAGAGTTGAGGCATAAAGTTCCACAAATAAATATTGTGAAAATAGCAGATCTACAAACGCCTCTCGTTTAGAGGCGTTGTGAGCTTGTAGATCGGCTATTTTAAATTTTGCCAATGTTTGACCATTTTTTATTGTATAGTTTGTTGCATGCAGTAATGGTCTTTTTCTTTTCTTTCTTTCTTTGTTTTTAGGTCTTAAAAGTCCTAAAATTGTCACTTCACTGTCCTCTGGGGACCCCCCCAAAATCACAGACCCACAGGTTGAGAACCACTGTCCTATGCTGAAAATGGCAGATCAACATGCTCATGCAACATGTTGTGAACTTGCACATCTGCTATTTTAGGCGTGGGACACAGGGTTGAGTTCATCTGCTGTGCAAAGCCCAAAACTCAATTAATTGGTGTCCTATCTTTGTGTTTTATTAATTTCCAATAAACATTTATGAAGTAGTGTGCCTGTGGCCGTAAGGATTTTCAAAGGAAATATCTTGCATAGGATAGGATTATATAACCATGTTCATTCAGTGTGTGTCTTTGGGTGTTATAGCTACTGTGCACAGTAGCATACTGTTCTAGTTCAGTTTCACTGAATTAAGTGCATCTAATTTTTACACTTTCACATTTAAATTAGCACTCCAGATTTGGCTGCGTAGCATAGCTAATGATGGGATTAAGTGAGAAGATGGTTTAGAATGACCTCGACTCTCAGTCTGAGAGCAGCGGTCTGTGATGGTAACATGAGTTCTATTAATCAGTAGAAGAAGGTGTCTGAGATCGCAAAGAGAGCCAAGTGTAACCGGAACCTATCAGACATCTCGTTCTCTCTCACTCACTCACGTGTACAAACTCAATCTATCTTCCTCCTTTCTTTCTTCCTTCATTCCTCCCTTTCAGGAACTCATAATTAAAAACCCACACTTGCCTGAGACTTGATACTCTACTGTATCTCTTTCACTTTTAAACAGATAATGAGTAAAGACATTCATGATATACCTAGTAGTACTGCTTGCTGAGGTCTTGAGTCGCTCACTGACACCCTGCCCCAAAAGCTAAGCAATGACCTGTCAAACTAGTGGATGGATGTGGCTTGATATTGAATCAACAGTAAGACAGCGATGGCCGATGGGTGTGTGTGTGTGTGCGCGTGTGTGTGTGTGTATGTATGTGTTCTAGCTGCACTCCTCTAATAATGACCTGTGTGCATTCTCTCAACCTGTCCATCTGCATTTTTGCTCCAGCGAGGATATTGTTATCCACCCAAAGGGCAAACACCTATTTACACTCCTACACAATGTATAAAGACACGCTGTCACGCATGCACTAAGGACCTGTCTAATCCAAGAGCATCGCCTACTGTACACACACTGCCTGAGCTTTCTATTTAATGCCTGAGCATTAAATAAAAAGACACACCCAAATTGAGAGCTACACATATTTGATTACAATTCAAATATAAATCATGGATGCCACGTGGGAAGTACAGCTGAAGACAGACTTTTTACTCCTCATGCACATTCACTTACAGCCACAAAGTATAGTACAGTGGTTCTCAAAGTGGGAAACCGACATTAAAAAGTTTGAGGACCACTGGTATAGTACATTGAAATGATATAGGCCTATGTATGGTCTAGAAAACAAAATGCGCTGATCTTACCTCTCTCCTTTTTTGTGTCTTATGGCTGTAGACAGAAAATCTTCAATCCAGTCCAATTATGTTAATGAATTAATCTGCCAGTGATCATGCTGTTGCTCATACAGTCACATACATCTTCCCGGTTAAAGGCTGTGTTTAGTCCAGGTGTAGCTCTTTTACTCAATCTTCCATTGTCACCTGTTTCTCTCTCGCTGTCTCTCAGGTGATTTGCACGGCTCAGGGGAGACAACTGTGTTGTATTCTGTTTGTCTAAGTTACAGCTTCAGTGTTGTTGCCTCAACTCCGCCCACTCCACCTGTGACCCAATCCCTATTCTTTTCCTTTTTCACTTCCTCCTCAATTAAGTCTGCGATGACCAAGATCACACTGATGTCAGGCTGTGCAGTGATCTCCGACCTTGGAGTTCTTCCGTCTTATAAATCCTTTTCCACGCTGTCAGTTTGTTGTGTGTCAGCTAAGGCTCGCCCTGCCTCTCTCGTTCTCTTTGTCTAACCAAACTGGTCCTGCCAGTGCCACTCGCCCCCCCCCCCCCCCCCCACCCCACCATGCAATCTGTTTTCTCCTCAGCCTTTTGTTAGTCATATCTGGCATTTTCTCTAAGTCTATCTGCAGTTAGATCTAGCCAAAGGCTTTCCTGTTCCTAGAACCAGAATGGCAACCTTTTGTCACCTGTGCAGCACTTGGTCAGTGATGATGATGAGATGTGTTTCAAAGGAGCTGATCAAATGACGAAACAAACAAGTGTAAAGCAATATCTACAGTATTTATTAGGGGCCAGGAGAATCTCTGAAGATGAATGGGGGCGATCTCAAGGCTGGGGACTAAGCATATAAACAGCTTATCGATTTGCTTTGCAATTCCCATGATCTATGAGCAGACAGGCAGTGTCTGAAGGCAGGCTTCAGGTTATAGTTTGGCAGATGATTTAGCTGGCAGAGGCCCAATCCACTTCTCTCCTGGAACACAGATTGGACAAAGATTATAAGGGGAAAAAAAATAAGGAAATTAATTGTGATTTGAACCTAGCCTAGTGTCCCTATTCTGGGGCGAACATTTAGTCAAAATAACAGATCTATAAGCTCACAACGCATCGCAATGAGCTTCTAGATCAGCTATTTTGATGTTTGGTGTAGAGGGAAACAAGGAGGGGGCCTAGTATAGACCCCTGGGGGACTCCGGTCAACAAAGTTAAGTATATGGGGTTTAAGTGGTTAAAAGGGTGGCTGGAAATTATGTGCAACCCTCAAACATATCAAAGTGACCAAAGCAGTCAAATATCAAAGTAGCCTTAGGTTGCATAATACAATATTAATCAGTAGTTAAATAAACGTAACTTTATGTATCATGAAGTCTCATGGGTGTAGCTTGTTAAGACATTTTTGAATTAAATGTCATCAAATCAGGCAACAAATGGCATCACTTTGACAACAATTTAGTTTGAATACTGTAACTGTAAATTATTAGTGTTTCTTTATATACTGTATTTTTGAGCCAAATATATTCCTAGTCTTTTCTTGTAGTAAAATCATTTTAAAGAAGACATTCTATGTGTAAAAGACTTCATTTATAAAGCCAGGGAGAAACAGCAATCTGCTTTGTATACTGTCAACATCTGTTTTAGGAATATGTTAACTATTAACTAACATCCATGACAATGAATCACATTCATTTGCATGGATGAATGTGTCTGGTAAGCAATGATAATAATATCCTTATTAATATCTCACCTATGCAGTGGGCCATGAGCTCAAATCTATCATTGCCCCAGAACATCTCTGGCTTGCCGTCGACGTGACACACAACCATTGGGAAGCCAAATGACTGGCAAAGACAAGGTAAGAAAGAGAGATTTGGTTAATTTTACCTTCCATAACTGGATATAATCCTGAAGTCATATGTTACAGAAAGTGGACCATCCATTTTTGGTCATGAGTTTTACTGTGAGTGTCTGCATTTGGGTGGACCAAAAAAAATCCCATTCTGTTCTTTTTGTTTCTCATGTGGAGTCTTTCTTTCTTTTTGTTTTAATTTTTTGCAAGATAAGATGTAAACTATAGACTTGCACATATGTAGTATTTTGTCTTTTTCTCCACCTCATCTGTCATAATTTCATCTCACACATTGATTGATCAATTGCATCTGTTTTTTTCTCCATAACCAAATGAAACTGAATTAAACTTGCAGTTAGTAACAGGACCTAATAGGCCTATGGAGGAGAGAACAGTGGCCGTGAGTCATACTGACCCCATGTTCGAGTGCTTCCTCCGTTGTACTTTTCAACTTGTCTTTGATTTGCTTAGAGGTGGACAGCTTCAGCAGCTCTTCAATCTCATTGGCCGAGAGCCCTGCCTTCATTGCTGCCTGGAAGTGAATGGGAACACAATAGTAGTACTATGATAATACAATAATAATAATAATAATAAAAATAATAATAATAATAACACATTTTTGTTGAAAACCCAACTTTGTCGCAACCATTCTCTTATGGACTGAAGAATAAGATACCAAAAAGATAAATTACGATTACAAATGGAATAGAAAACAAGCATCTTCACTATGTTGAAATAGAGTTTCTCCTAGGTGCAGAGGGGAAATCGTTCCATAGATTTTAAATGGGAGTGTGAGAACAGGCAGGATGTGACAATGAGCCTCGTTGGCTTTTCGCATTATCCGATCGTTTTCATGTAATATACCACAGTGGGAACAAGCTCTCGCTTTTCTGTGGCTTTTAATTGTCTGCCAAATAAAGTATTCTGTCGTCTCTGTCGGGTGGAAACCTCATATGTCCAAAACTGTTACTTTTCAGGATTCAAAAATAGCAAAAGTAGCAGATCTGCTCAAGCTCAAAAGTTTCTAATTCTGATACTTTTGTAGGGCATTCATTTATGAAAAAACACAAAAAGTTAAAATATGGAGATAAGAGGTTTCGGCCCGAGAGCAACGCTATTCTATTCTATAGATAAGATACACAAAGGAATGTGATACCTCAGACAGTGAGGCTGGCTGGGTGATGTCCTTGTCCTCACTCCAGATCCTTCTCCACAGCTCTCTAGACACCTGCTCCACCTGCCTGTCTCCGCCCGTCTCCCGTTCCTGTACCGCTGCCACAAAGCGCATGGCAGACAGGGAGCCTGGGAGAAACACACAGATGAACCACTTAAACCCTCTATTCATGGTCAAATGGACCCGAGTTGCATCTGTACTTGGACTGCTTTTTTCCCCTCTGCGCCAAATTTCTTCGCCCAAAATAGCTGATCTACAAGCTCGCAACGCATCGCAACGCAACGCATCGCAACGCGCGTGTTGTGAGCTGGTAGATCGGATATGTTTGGCAAACATTCCCCCTAGAATCGTATCTGCCCACTGCAGATACGAATCTTACTACTATATAATTGACAAAAGCTCCGAAAGTTCGTGCGGGATTCGCAAGCACAGGATCACTCCACATGCCTCCAAGACCTGTCACAGACTGTTGATCAGAGCTATGGCTATGTTTTAGGCTCCTTACCCCACCTCGATCAGTGATCGGACTCTCGGTTTGATCGATTCTCTGATTTTCCTATCAGACCCTCAGCCTGATCTGGCAGGTTGCCATAGCAACCAGATACAGGAAGTCTGACCTCTTTATCACATGACCGAGGTTGGGAGGTTGGGAGGATGTGACTAGAGGTTAGGGCCGCAAAGCAAAGCAGGGAGCCGAGGGGAGACGGACTTCGCATGACGTGTGTGCAGAGCTATAATTAGCCGTCATGGTTCATAAATATCTCTTACAGAGCCATGCCACGCAAAAAAATACCATCTCTGGGCCGTTGGACCCGAAATGCCAAGCCAATGAGTGTCCTTCGTGCAGTAGAACATCTAAACGCAACACGCTGTAAAAGCAAGAGCGTAAAACATAAAAGGACCACAAAAAGGGACAGAAACTTCAGAAGAGCATGGACACCTCCACACCAACCCACAGAAATAGTTGACTTTCACACACCAACTATGGATAGCGTCTGCAATTCATGCCATGCTGTCATGTTCCCCTGGGAAAAATCAAAAGGTCCTGTTGGTAAGAAGTCCTTCCGTGACTGTTGCCAATATGGAAAGATCCAACTCCAAACATTCATGGACCCCACTCCTAGACTACAATCTCTGTTTGACAGGGACTCTCTCCAATCCAGGCAATTCATGGACAACATCAGGCAGTATAATGGTTTAGTATCAATGGCTTCCAGGAACGTCACTGGTAAGATAGTGGAGTTCAAAGGACAAGGACCAAAGACATTCAAGATGAGTGGCCAGATGTACCACATTACTCCATCTGCAATCTTTCCTGACAGTACAAAGATGCCCAAATTCTCACAAATCTTTGTCTTTGGGCTGTTACGGTTGGCTGTCCCACAGGGTCCATGTAGCATGGATTGACAAACCAGTTTATGCAGCTCCGGCTCCTTCTGTGGGTCAGGTATGTCTGCTCGAATTATTTGATCAATGTCATCCACAATCAAGATTTCATGTAGGAGCAGTAGGATGTGGGCATGTTTGAGTCCTCTCATTTGTCCCTCAACGGTATGTACTCTAGCCTTTAACTTCCCAAAGACACCGAGCTTGATGTCGTGGAGAAGTTCATCGAGACTCCTTTTGAAAACTTTGTTGACAATGTCTGGTCTGTCACCCGGCTGCTGTCCTGGAAATATGTTCATTAGTACACCGTCACTCTTTGGGTTTGCCGTAATTGTGATAAAGAGGTCAAACTTCCTGTATCTGGTTGCTATGGCAAGCGCATCAAGATAGTGTTTGTAGAGGTATCTGGGGCTACCGGTGTGTGAAGCCGGAAGAAAGATCTGTTTACCAATCCTGGTTTCCTCAGTATCTTCTGGCTGATTTAGCTGAGTAGCCAGGACATTACATTTCGTAATGATGTGTTTACTTTACTATTTTTTTTTATGTTTTTTGTTTTTTTGTTTCGTAATGATGTGTTTTTTATTTGTTAAACTAGATGTGAGGGCCCTGACATCTAGTTATTCTAATTGACAAATGTTTTTATTTTTCCACAGGGTTAAAATACCATCTCAAGGCGGCACACTTAATATTATGTATAAGAGCATCCTGTGATTTATGTATCCACAAACATGCATGAATGTAATTTGTTTGGCACAATTGTTATAGTCGACAATATGACAGTGAGTGTTGACAACAAGAACATTTATAACTCAAATCACAAACTGATAATAAACATGCATGATAATTTTGTTGTCTTGCAAACCTTCTGTTTCCCAGATGGCCTCTCTACCCATTCAGCTATGGCTGTCCCAAAGCAAACACCATCCAACTTTATTTCTGCACACTAGGTCCAAAATTAGGAACTGTATGCAGGACTTGGTTGTGAGTGATTTAAAGAGTACATCTCATTGTTCAAGTCTTAGTAGTATATTGTTACCTTTCTTGAACATAGCTTCAAAGGGGTCTGATGGTGCCTTGATAGGAACATCACAGTATTGGGATAACCGATTCAGATCCTTCATCATGTACAGAAACTTGTTTGGTACCAGTCCAGGAGGCTTATTACCTATGAGACCAAAACAATATTGTCATGTTACAGGATGAAGCAGTTGCACATAATTGTCCACAGAGGACTGTAGAGATCCGAGGACATTAATATTTAGGCTACTGGGCTGTATGCCAGGTTAAGTTCCAACTAAATACACTAACATTTTGAAAGGAAACAAGGCATGTGATGTGAATACAGGTGATTACAATTGCCTCTTTTCTCATTAAAACGTACCTGATCCCTGCATGACGCCACCCAAAAATGCGGGACGTAATTTGAGCTCTATGTTCCACACGTTTCTATAGCGGCACATGATCTGAAAGATCAATTGAGAGCGCTCATTGAAAGAAGCCTATGTCCCATAGGGCAGTGATTTCTCAACCTGTGGGTCAGAACCCCCAGGGAGGTCCCCAAGTGATTTTGAGGGGGTCCCCAGATGATGTGCTTAATGTGCAACATTGTTTTCTCACTCAACAGTAAACAAACCAACACACACTGTATAAGTGTATACAGGGTAATTGCACATTTCTAAAGTGACAATTTAAGGACTTTTAAGACCTTTTTAATACCGAAAACAAATTACACCGCTTCGGCATCAAAAGTAATCAATAAACTATACTATGAAACGTTTTCAAACATTGGCCAAATTGAGAAATATTACCTGAGAAAGAGGCAGACATTGTGAAAATAGCTGATCTATACTGTCAAACAAAATGTAATGCCTCAACTCCTACTTTCCAAGTGCTTGTCAGGATGGGGGGTCCCCCAGTTCAAATTAGATGGGGGGGGCACTGCCTGGAAAGGTTGAGAACCACTGCCATAGGGGACCAAGAGGAGTAACTAACTATTCTAACATGATCTGCAAAGGCAAAATGATCAATGCAACAACATGACTTGTGTGCAATCTGTGCATAAATCTGTATATCTAATTCTATCAAATTTCTCCTATTATGACAATTGATTCAAGAAGAAGTATAGTCACCTCAAAGCCCAGCCAGGAGTATGGAGACACCACATCATAGAACAACTCCACCACTTTCTTAGATGTCATCTTCACAACAGTTGAGTCACGTGCTTCTTGTAGTATGTCTGTGATGCTGATAAAAAACAGGAAAGTGCGCTTTCAAAAAGGATTACCGTAAAAAGAAGTAACACGGAGTCAGTCTTAAATAATAATCAGGTTTACTCAATTATTTGCACAGGAGAGACAAGGTGGTACAGCATCAAAATATTCTCTACTGGTAATACAAAATGTACATCAATATAACAGACAGTTTATCTTTAATTAAGCCCACCCCACAATATAACATCAACATGAATATAGGGGCGAAGGCTCATCTTGGTGGCAAGGTTGTCTGTGCTAAGGCATCATGGATAAACTGTAGCCACAACTTTCATGGGTAAGAAAGAGTAGGCCAGGGAGCAAGGACATCTTATATCAGTAGTTACAGAACTGTCCCTTCTGAGCAAATACATCATACTTTATGCAATTATCCAAAGTGATCAATACAGTAATCATAATCTAATACACTATGGATTATAAATTATCCATCAGATGCAATTCCAAGAGTTATTTTAGCTGTAATGGCAATACAACGTTCATTAAAATGAGCCTATATACGTTTATAAGGTAGCAGTGGACTTTGTCTTGACTTTGATCAGAAAGTGGGTCAAAGTTCAGTCAGAGAACCATGTGAGCCTGTGAAAGCCTGAAAATAGCCGATCTACAAGCTCACAACACGTGGCATCGCGACGTGTTGCGAGCTTGTAGATCGGGTATTTTCGGCGAGCAATACCACCCGTACAACGAAATATAAATGAAGCATAAACACTTGTTAAAATCTTGCACCTAATATCGTAGACAAAACAACAGAAACAACACAAATACAATTCACCTTGGTTGATTTCAGCTGCATGCAGATCGCAGAACTGTATTATGTTAGGATTCCATTACATTCACCATCGACGAACATAAATAAATAGAGTTATAAACAATATATGAATAGAAAATAGACACACCAAAAAATGTTTCTGTGTACAATTCTGCTTCTCTTCCTCTGTCTGTACCGCCCCCCAAGTGTTGCCAGATACTGAGAAACAAATAAGCAACCAGGTCTATGAAAACAACCCCAAAAGAAGCAACTAGGCTGTGGCTATTTGAAATTGGGAAACAAGCCCAAATAAGCAACTACACTTTAGAAACAAGCCCAAAAAACTGCAACATGCAACTACCAGTTTTTACAAGCAACTTAACAGGAAAAACAAGCCCAAAGTAGCTTGTAATAAGTGGACATGGCAACGCTGCTCCCCCCTCCCGTTAACTCCAAGTACAAGTAATACATTACTGCCCTCCTCTGGCGACAGTGCAATTTGCACAAACAAACCATCTTTCAATGACAACTGAGATAATTATTTTTATTTTATTTAACAATAATTTCATTTTAGCTCTAATAACATTTTACATTTCACTGAAATACAAGTTTATTTACCTTTATCCATGTCACTTCTATGACAGTAAAATTTTATATTTGCAATAAATACCACTTTTTCTCTATTTACATACAAGTCATCACCAGGATAATCAAGTAATACTATATAGCAATGATTTTTATATACAGTAACGTCTACAAATCTACACATTAATGAATTATGTCCCTTTAGGACTCTTCCTGAGGGCTCTCTTCTCCCCTGCCCGCTGTAGATCCCATATTGTCTATGAGAGGGAACGTTGGCCCCAGGGATTTATCACTGGAAAATAGAGAAGACACCGTTTTCAGCAAATTGTGTAGAATAATAATAACTATTATTATTATTATTATTATTATTATTATTATTATTATTAGAAGAAGAAGAAGAAGAAGAAGAAGAAGAAGAAGAAGAAGAAGAAGAAGAAGAAGAAGACTTTTATCCACATGCATTCTTTTATGTTATATTTCTGTTTTGTATGGAAACTGTAACAGAAAACAGTAATATATTAAACATTTAAGCATTTCAGAAAAGGACAAAAAAACAGAAGTAACAACAACAAATTAAAAGTGTATAGAATCAAAGTTTATACATGAACAGTGAACGCTAGTGTGTTTCCATACTGTAGGTGATTTTAAAAGATGACTGTGTCATATGAAGTCTCTAGTCTACACAGTCTGGAGGCCTTGTTTCAATCTCATCAATCTTACCTCTCTCCATCCTTCTCTGTATACGCAGTCTGGAAATGGAATATAACAACAAAACAGGGTTTAGCTGAATACTTTTCAAACAATGTGTACACACAAAGGTAATCCATACTGTAGGAACTACATTCACACATGTCAGTTAAAGTATTATGTTGTACTCTTTCACATTGACAAAATCTTACATTACTTAAAGTGAGCTGCCTATCCTGCCACAATGTCTTATGCTTAATTTATACTAGTTGCGCTCCAGTGTTGCACACTAAAAATAGCAGATCTACAAGCTCACAAGGCATCAGGATCTTTACCTTGGGCTTCTGTGTTGCTATCCCAGCAATCTTCTTTGGAACTCCAAGAGTATCAAAAGAATGACTCCGCACTCTTATGGCTCTCTGTCGGTTTAAAATAAAATAAATAAGTAGATGACAGTATGATGGAAGCATTTAATGCATAACACTTGATGAGTGAGACAAATGTAATGATGCTAGCCTTCATCTTAACACAATTTAATTAAATTCTATAACAATCTTAAAGGAACACAATGCTAATAAGCTCTTGGGGTTTATTGTGTTTTATCCTTTTGACAGATATGTACAAATATATGATATGCATAATTTTATCAAGACATATATATCAGTATATATCAATCAATTACACAATCAGTCAATCAGTCAATTGATCAGTAAGTCAATCAATCAATCTCAGAAATGTGGTTCTCAGGCAAGATTTTACTGAAAAGCTTAATTAAAGACATTATAATACATAATAAACTAAACTAAATGTTATAAAGACGCATAACATATAACAATGGTTCCTAAACCTTTTAGCTCGAGACCCAAAAGAGAAAGTTGTTGTTTTCCCAGGACCCAAGCTAGTGAAAATAGCCGATCTACAAGCTCACAACGCGTCGCATCACGACAAGTTGTGAGCTTGTAGATCGGCTATTTTCAATACATTTGTTTTCTAATTATGGAATTTCTTCGATTTTTTTATTTATTTATTCATGAAATTCTTTAGAAAAATCATTGAATTTGTTCATGAAAATTATATATATTTTTTAAATTTCTTTTGGAAAATGTTTTGTTAATAATAATCAAAAACAAAATGTAGGAAACAAAAAATAAAGGGACATTTGCTCTTGTCTTGACCCATAAAAAAGTGACCCAGTGTTTGGGAAACAGTGCCATATAAGATAAGACCTGAGAGGGAAACAACATCAGCCCCTTGTGTATGCAGGACACAAATACCTTGAAGTTTTCAATGAATCCTCCACTGCTCTCAGACACACCCTTGACCTCTTCAGAAGACAGTGACGCATCTCCCAGCATGCACTGGGAACGTGCAGACAGTTCAGCCTGCAAGCCCTCCAGGAGTGATGAACGTGTACGCAGCTTGATAGAGAGAGACAGACAGACAGACAGACAGACAGACAGACAGACAGACAGACAGACAGACAGACAGACAGACAGACAGACAGACAGACAGACAGACAGACAGACAGACAGACAGACAGACAGACAGACAGACAGACAGACAGAGAGAGAGGGGGGGGGGTGGTGATAAAGAGTTAAGGGAAGACATGTCAAGAAGAGGAGAGGATAAAAGAAGAGTAGGAAGAGAGAGAGAGAGAGAGAGAGAGAGAGAGAGAGAGAGAGAGAGAGAGAGAGAGAGAGAGAGAGAGAGAGAGAGAGAGAAAGAAAGAAAGAGAGAGAGAGAGAGATCTAGCTTACCTCCAGTCTACTGAACCTCTCAGCCTTATAGCAGGAGATCTCTGCATTAATGAGCTTGGTAAGAAGGAACTCTCTCAGGAGGCAAGTCTGCAAGACAAAAAAAAGACAAAACGAGTCTGTGAAATAGCATCTCAAAATCTTCTGGGTTTGGGTTTCATTCCAAAATCATATCTTCAAATGACAATAATGACACAAATGAGTGCTGGCCCAAAGATCACTATAATATTTTGTACTATTAGCTATTATTTTAATTAAAGATTGTGACATGCCTTTTTTCATAGGTAGTGTTTTGGAATTAAATGAATGAATGTTCCTTCAGTTTATTCATTTTGTATATGTGTATGTTGAAAGATTTCCCCCCCTTCTGGTCCCAGGCAGCAGGCTGTCTGGTAACCAAAAGATCACAGGTCCTCAACAAGACACTGAACCCGCTTTCCAAAACCGTTACTTTTCAGGAAATGGAAAAAGATCCTGTGTTCCAATGGATCGAATGTAGTTTATTATTTTGTCACACGCTCTTGTTAATACTTTTCATTGGTTAAAGTTAAACCCACAAAGGCAGACTACATCACTTTCAACCTGGCATCCCCATATTGAGCATATGTCATTATAGGTGAATGTTTTAGAAAAATGCAAGATTGTTTGCAAAATGTTCAAAATTAGCGAAAATAGCAGATTTACAATTAGATTGGCTATTTTCAATATACTGTATGCGATACTTCCATAAGACAAAGTATAAAACAGGGCATTCATTTATGAAAAAACTAAAAGATGAAATATGGATATACAAGGTTTAATGCACTGATAATATGCTAAATGTCTTCAGTGTCAATTTAAGATGAGATCAATGCAGTTGAATCGACCTCTGGCAGGTATGATGGAAGAAGAGAACACGGTCAGTTAAGCTCTGTTCTGTGGATCTTGGCTTGGTTTCTTACATCAGAGAAGATGGGCGGGTCAGGCAGGGCGGGGCCAAAGGGAGGGACATCCTCCCTGGCCGTGACGGACACCTTTAAACAAATGGAAAAGGGAACAAGGGTCATCAATACCATATCCTCTGAGCAACTCACCTTACCTAAAGCCCTGGGCCTCAAAGTGGGGATCCCTAGGGGGGGTTTCAGGGGGTCCCCATCAAAATGAGCAATAGTTTTAACACTAAAGTTCTATTTTATTTTTTGGCTATTCAAAAATAGACAACCTACAAGCTCACAACACGTAGCGATGCAACGCATTGTGAGCATGTAGATCAGCTATTTTATGTTATCTTATATTCTTCTCTTATGTGGGTCCCTGGCACAAAGTATTTTCAAATGGGGGTCTGTGGCCAAATACATATCAATTTAGGGGTCCTTGATATGTGTGCAGAAGTGTGTCAATTTGATACAAGAAGACAATTTGATTTAGACATATATATTTTGCAGTTCCTGTTTCCACTCACCTGGTATGCTACTGGCTCTGCCGCCCCGTCCTCCTGGTCTCCTCCGCAGACCCGCCGCACCACCAGGAAGCAGTGCAGGAAGTGGGAGCTGATGGCATCAGACAGAAAAGGGGTGTGGCCGTCCTGATAGACCAGCGCAACGATGTCATTGCCGATGTGTCTTTTCCTCTGTAACTGAGTGGGGTGATGAGAAGGAAAAATGAAAGTCTGTCAGTGCCTGCTGTAAATGTATCCTATTATTTCCATTAAACAACCGCTTAATCATAATGTCCCCAGTTTAAGGAGAGCTATGTTGCATAGTTTTCGCCATCTCCGCCCCCACTCAATATCCTGTCCCCCTACATCTCTGCCTTATTTAAAAAAGCAAAACTTTGTTGAAAAGCATAATGGACTATCCTAGTCATCCCTTGTGAGTAGCACATCTCTAACCAAATGTCTCTAGTGCATGATGCTAACAACTTCCTTGGTCAATGTCTGCACTTAGCACTTATTTTTTGCCTATTATGCAAGTCTCCATTCACAAGACTTACAGCTGAATACTCACTGTAAATCACTGTGGATAGGAGGATCAGTTAAATGACTGCATTGTTACTGGTTATTTAATCCATATGGTAGTTAACCACATGAACCTTAGCGTCCCTATTTGGGAGCAAACATTCATCAAAAATAGTAGATCTCACAATGCATCGCAATGTGACACGTAAGCCTGTAGATCGCAATTTCATCTAAGAGATGTGGTGTAGAGAGGAATAAAAGGAGGGGACCAAGTATAGACCCCTGGGGGACCTCGGTCAACAAAGTATAGTTTAAGTGGTTAACCTGCTGAGGGTCACCCTCTGTGAATGGCAGTTTTGTTGCAACATGGAACATGATTTCTCTTTCGTGGAACGTGGTGAAGACAGCATCACTTCCTGTTTGTCCGTGACACACATCTAGACCTCCTTTGAATCTGTAAGAGGAGTGAAGACATCAGATCAGGCATCAGCTGATAGGTCATATATGTAATTAGCTCATAACGCATCGCATCGTGATGCATTGTGGGATTGTAGATCGGCTATCTTCCATTAGCCAATGTGGTTAAACTGATTTTGTTATATTAATTAATTTTGCTGGGGACCCCCTGGCACCCCCTTAAGGACCCCTGGTTTAAAACATGTCAGTATTCTGTACTCTACCCGGTGAAGCCTTGAAGTTGAACCATGTCACCCAGAACAGACAGGAACTCTCGAAATCCCTCGCTTTCCATATTGTTGCTAAGTATGTCTTCCTCGCTAAGCTGGAAGAAACAGCAACAATATTATGGTACAATGACTGAGAGTGAGTGAACATCATGATGCAATGTCTGCATTGTAAACATTGGGGCATATGGAACTACAGCTTACCTGGCCCTTCTTCTGGTACAAGATGCCAAACTTGAAATTGGGAGACACTCGGTGCTCGTCAAATGCTGTTATGAGTTCTGGAGCCTAAATGAGTTACGGAGCAAGATAGATAGGTGTTGACACAGGCAGAGGGACAGTCGGCGGGTGGACAGACAGGTGGGCAGACAGACAGGCAGGCAGTCAGGCAAGCAGGCAGGCAGGCAGGCAGGCAGGCAGGCAGGCAGGCAGGCGGGCAGGCAGGCAGGCGGGCAGGCGGGCGGGCGGGCGGGGGGCGGGCGGGCAGGGAGGCAGGCAGGCAGTGGGATGGATGCCAAATTCATACCAAATGTATGTAGTTATACCTTGAGGTAGCTGACCACTTCGAACCTGGGCACCGACACACTGTCACAGAGCATCTGAAAGGGAATTGGCTTTGTTATCAGGCATCTGTAGCATTTATGGGTAGTTTCGTGTAGCATCTATGGGTAGCTTCTGCTTATATGAAGTCATGACCATGACCAAGTCATGACCTTTGACACTTAAAACACACAGACAAAGTGGATTGAATATGGTTTAATAGCATTTATAGTATTTATGGATATAACTGGGTATATTAAATGTGATCCTGAATCAAATGGGATAAAAAGCCCTAAGAACTACTGGGGTTTACCTTTATGAGTCAGTAATCTCTCAGTGCTAAACTGTGATTAACAGTCGGTATATGAAGAATGCATCAGTACCTTAGTCAGCTCAACAGCTGAGGGGATATTAGGAAAAAGAGAGAGAGAGAATACGCCATGCAAAGAGCATTCCTTCATTCTGTAATATAATAAAACACAATTTCTGTAGAAGTCTCTACATCAGCAGCCATACTAGCAATGCATGTTATTACATAAACTTATATAGTTAGTGTTCTTCTGCAAGGCTCTAGGCCCATCACAAGTTAAAAAACAGATCCACTGAAGTTTAAGTGTTTATATATAAAGTAAGAATCACTTTATTAGAAACATTGACAACGTTTTTCGATCCTCACCAGTAAATACCCCTTATCCTTTCCCATCACAGTGCCATTAAGCCAGGCACTTAACCTGCCATTGGTCCAATGGAGATACATTATGCCCAACAGTAGACAGCATTGTTCTGACCAGCTCTCTGACCAGCACTCAGGGAAGAATGTGTTAAGCAGGATATTAGATTCTACAGTGTAGAACAGCATCCATCCATGCCAGTCAGCACTCCCTGGAAACATGAAGGTTGAAAAAAGTCCTCACCTTAGAATGACCCGTAGCCTGTTCTCTTCTTCTTCTAAACACACAGAAAGAACCAATGGTCCCAGTGAGGGGTCCACCGCAGTGAACGAGTGATGGTACTGATGAAGAGAATAACATTGAAAATTCTTGTCCAGGACAGATTGAACTCAGTCCCTCAGCTTAGCAACATAACATCTTCATAATCAAATGCAGTATTACATAATATAATGATAACCATGAATAACTAATATTCTAATATACAGTACATTTGTATAATTGTATATTTTATTTTGGGGGAAATAATCAGCCAAGGACTGTTAGTCTTAAAAACATTCACCACGGTCCATTTTAATCATCTGGCCAACACTCCTCTCCTCTATGTAATTTTACAATGAAAACATTCCTTACATAAAACAAGCAAATTCACATAGCCAGACAATGCCTACTGACTCGCGAGCGGAAGAACTCGTGGTAGATTTTAGCCTCGCTGTCCCGCTCCATGATGTCATAGCACTGTGGGCCCAGGCTGTGATGGGAAGAGGTGGGGCTCATATCCACCAGCTTCTCCAGAGGGGGGTCTATCCAGTAGCCTCCCACCTTGGGTGGCAGGATGAGCGGCAGGTTGCCACCCATCTTTAGATGATCCTGGGATAGAATTGAAGTGAAATGAAATGAGCATAGTCCTAAGACATCTGGCGTTCAAAGATGCGTTGATTAACACCTTTCTTTTAAAATATATACAGTATATCATATTATTATTATTATAATAATTGGGGCTGTCAAAAGATTGACTTCAATGTAGATCCCAGATCCACATTGAAGCCACGCCATTCCCATCTGGATCCCGAGATCCACATGATTTGACTTTTCAAAAGAATGTCTGCTTCATGCAGGGGAGAATGACAGGAAAGATTAAGAAGATTGTGTAGAGAGACAAGATAGCACACAACGCAGATCATAAGACTGATTCACATCCACACCTACAGTATGTCATAGGCATGTCCCTGAGTCAGTGGTTAGCACACTGTCTGAGTTGTCAAACAACTTGCCAAGCAACTCCCCGATGGGATGTTCACCATTATTGTTTAGGGTGAAAACAAACCAACTCAACTGTAATGGCTATGACAAAGAAAGGTCAATGAAACACGTGCATTGATACATAGGTTGTACATGCAAACACACATACTATGATTTGTTCAGGACTTACCCTCAGTGGTAGAGGGAATTCACATCTCTGCTCCTCTATCCTGCTTCCCTAATGGAGGAGACAAAAGCCAACATGACAAGATCATACGAAACCTCTACTCTGACTTCTTTGTGTTATTACCCCCGCTAGCTGGCAGTGCCAGTCGTTCAGTCGTTCATCTGTCCGTCCGTCCAATACTTTGGTCCCAAAGAACGGTGGAGTGCTTCCCAGAGGATGGTCCCTGCTGATTTTGTTGACCCCATGGCCTTTCCTCTAGCCCCATCATTAGGCCAAAATGTCCAATTTCACACAAGATATCTCAAAATCTTCCGGGTCGGATTGCCATAACACTTGCCGACCGCATTCATGCTCCCTGGAGGATAAAGATTTTGGTGACCACATTGCCTTTCCTCTTGCACCACCCTAAGGCCATGACTTCCACTTGCACAAGATATCCCAAAATCAAATGGATGGATGAAAGCATTTGCTTGCTTGAACCATTTGATGGACCAAGGTGTATTCTCTACCCCCACCCTCAGGCAAAAATGTCAGCTTTGCACACAAGATATCTCAATCTAATAGGCAGACAACAGGATGAACGCTACAGATTTTGGGATCGGAGATCTCCACCTACCGATCTAGATTCAATGTAGGCATGGGAACGCCTACATTGCGTACACACAGGCGTGGGAAACATAAAAATAACAGCATTGCAGAACCAGTGCAAAGGCTTTAGGGCGGTCCTTCATGCTGGGACGTCATCATGATTGTTAGCAAATGTTTTCTTCTAGCCCATATATTGAATGTAGATTTCCAACTCTTATTGGCAGGGGGACATCTGAGATCGCCTGGCTACGCAAGACTATGTGTAAAGGGCAGTACAGCCTCTAAGGGCTGCCAGTGGGACTTTTAGGCTCTTGTTTATATGCCCTTCAACCCTTTAGTTCATCTAGAAATATTTTCTTGTCATGACTCTACAACCTTCATTTGGCATCTGATTTGAATGAAAGGTCATTGATTCAGTACTAAAAAGCTTGAACAAGTTTGTGTAAACTTTCAGCATCCTGCACCCACGGTCAAGGCAAAGGTCACGGTCATTGTTACTATTCTTGTCAGGGCCGGTGCTGGGCAATTTGGCGCCCTGGGCAATATTTTTCCTGGCGCCCCCTCCCCATTTCATAATAAGAGCACCTCAGTCTCTTTAAACAGAAAGTAATACAGAGGACAGGAGCCTATCCTATGTCTGACAGCGCCGCGCCACCGTTTTCTGCCACAGCGCCACCTGGAGCCTTTTGGGGGGGGGGGGGGGGCAACTGGGCAACTGCCTACTCTGCCTAATGGGCGCGCCGGCCATGATTCTTGTCATCACTCTACCACCTTCATTTGGATTCCAATTGGAATGAAACTTCATACAGGAGTTCAGGATCAAAGAGCTTGAATTAGTTTGTTTCAGAATTCTGTGTCCAAGGTCAAAGGTCAGGTCCACTGTTACCATAGTTGACCCGCATATTATTACATTACATTACATTACAGTCATTTAGCTGACGCTTTTATCCAAAGCGACTTACAATGCACCCGTATATGGTGCTGCTCTTGATCATTACTGTTTATAGTAATAATGGGGATTGTATGGGGGGGGGGGGTGGACTCACCTGTATTTTCTCAATGATCTCAATCAGCTCGGTCACCTGAAACAGAGAATGAAAAGTGTCAGAAAGACGGGAAGGTGGGAGGTGGCATGCATGTCTAGACTGAAAGGAGGTGTTCAGTCAGAGAAAGGACAAGAGAAATGTGGGAGGAAGAGAAAGAGGAACATGACAAACGCTGACTCAAGACAGATCACTGACAGAGACTGGAATAGCTTTACTGTCATGGCACGGTCCATGTTTACACTTTAACAGTCATACATGAAACACTTTGCATTTCACAAAAATATTCATGTTACGATAAAGTCTAGTTCTTGTTCAAGACTTTATTTCTCCATATTGGAGTTTTGGTTTAATGGAAGCCACAGAACAAATATTGTGCTAAATGGATAATTTCTTGCTGTAGTGGAGTTGTCACAGCGCCAGAAGTCAACGAATATTCCTTGTTGTAAGAACCTCATGCTTGGCAATAAAGTAATTCTGATTGTGACCAGACAAAACACACTGAGTTAATAAGTTACTGCACATGAACACATGAAGACATTAAATTAATGCTTATTGCTGCATATGCATGTGGATGGTGGTATTGCATGTGATATCACCCTTTGGTTGCTGCTGGCAGAGAGAAAACGCTTGCTCTCATTGGTTGGAGAGTCCACAATGTCCAGTATGTTGTGATCAGGTTCAGGTCTGCAGCAACAAGTGGATTTGCACAGAAAAGAGCACAGCTGGTCATTTCTCATTCACTACTTAGTGCATATGGTACAACAGCAGCCTAGTGTCTGAACGGTGAGTACATTATAGATCTGAGTTCACATAAAAACAAACCTTCTATGAAATGACAAAGTCTCACCTTGTCTCATCCTCACTTGCTAATCTGTCCTCACTGTAAACAAGGAAGTGGTAAGTCAATGAAAAACTAGACCATCTCATACACTGAGGATATAGGACCATTATGTCTATTCTAAAAGAAGCATTCATTCAGCATTACTCAGGCATGTTAATCTTCCTAAATTATCTGTGACTTTTGCACAAGCAAACTCATCAATTTGAACAAAGCCTGTTTTACACTCACCCTCCGTATGCCCCAAAAGTGAAACTTCTCTTTCTGGAGAAGGACTTGTCATTCCTCTTCTCTCGTTCCATGGCTGTGGCTCAGTCAGCGTAATCGTGTTCGTTTGTGTCTGTGTGTGTGACTTTGACAGTGTGTGAGCGTATGTGTGTCTACTCGAGACTGCTACAGAGTCAATTGGGTCTGAATTGGAAAATGAATTAATTCACTCTATCACTCTGTACCTCCCACTCCTCTTCCTCCAGCCCTCCCTCACAGCCCCCCCCCCCCCCCCTCTCCCAGCCCTCACCCGTTTAATCTCTCTACACTTCCTTCCCTGTCTCCTGCTGTCAGCACACAGTGTGGTAATGTGGCATTAACCCGCACATGGCCACAGGTGCACACACTGACAAACAGCGGCCCCTGACATACAGTAACACAGTAACAGGTATAGGCCCTGTCTACCTATTGATCGCCACACTCTGATACAGCCATGCAGTGGTGAACAACATGTGGCTGAGGGCTAAAGATAGTCTGGAAACAAGGAAGGAAAACGGAAGAGGGATTTTTTCCCCGCCGCTCTCTTGGACCTGTTACCCTTTGAGTGAGAAAGGATCATCAATTATTGACGGCACACACAGTGAGGTGAGGAGATAGACAGCAGGGGAGGGCAAAGGAGGCCTGAGAATAGGTGGAGAGAGAGAGAGAGAGAGAGAGAGAGAGAGAGAAAGAGAGAGAGAGAGAGAGAGAGAGAGAGAGAGAGAGAGAGAGAGAGAGAGAGAGAGAGACAGACAGACACACACAGAGAGGAAGAGCAATGAGAGAGCTGCTAGAGAAAAAGAGGAAGGGGATTGACAAACAGAGAGCTAGAAAAATAGAGAAGAATATGTTAGGTGGGTGTATGTGAGTGTATAGTATACATATATTCTCTCATTCTCTCTCTGTCACGCGCGTGAGCACACGCACGCACGCATGCACGCACGCATGCACACGCGCGTGCAGACACACGCACGCACGCACACACACACATACTGACACACATTGTGTATATATATATATATATATATATATATATATATATATATATATATATATATATATATATATATATATATATATATATATATGATGACACATTGAGGTTAGACAACACACAACACACTTTTTGGGCGTAGCTGCATTGGGAACTCCTTATATGGTTATGGCTGAGTCATGGTGACATGAGCGTGACGACGTGGTCCGCCCGCCTATACTAGAGGTTCGACCCGCATCTAGAGTTCGACCCTCACATCTACACACCTAACTCGCACTGCCGATCAGAACCAATGTCTGAGTCATAGTGTCTGGGGCTTTGTCGGGGTACCCGTTGTACCTGTCTGTGTCTCTTGAGATGTCTGTCTGTTTCTGTCTGTCTACCTGTGTCCCTTTTATGCCCATATATGGAGATATCTGTATCTGTCTGTCCTTGTCCCTTTTATGCCCATAAATGGAGATCCATGATGTCATCAGTATGTGCCCATATATGGGCATGCTGATATTCCCATATAAGATCTGTCAGTTCTTGTCCTGTTTATGCCCATACATACAGTATATGGAGATCTCTGTATCTGTCAGTCCTTGTCCCTTTTACTATGCCCATATATGGAGATTCCTGATGTCATCAGTAATATGCCCAGATATGGGCATGCCCCCTTTTGTGCCCATATATGGAGCTGACTCGTGCTTTATGGTTATGTTGTCATAGTGACGTGGCCCTGGTTTGTTTATGGCTGAGTCAGTATGATGTCAGAGGTATGCCCAGCCAATTTTAATATGCACATGCACACACATTTAGAATGTATTTAGTACATATGTATATATATGTATGTGTGTGTGTGTGTGTGTGTGTGTGTGTGTGTGTGTGTGTGTGTGTGTGTGTGTGTGTGTGTGTGTGTGTGTGTGTGTGTGTGTGTGTGTGTGTGTGTGTGTGTGTGTGTGTGTGTGTGTGTGCGTATATATATGTATGTGTGTGTGTGTGCGCGTGCATGCCTGAGTGTGTGCATGGGTGCGTGTGTGCGTGCGTGCGTGTGTGTGCGTGTGAGAGACTGTGTGTGTGTACTGTACTCCCTCCCTCTCCCCCTCTGGTTGCTTACTATTAGAGGACTGTATGTGCCTGTCTTACAGCCGCTTCTTATCAGTTGGTTAGTTATTGATAGAAGCTTTGAATTCAAATTCAAAAACACTATGGAGCCCACTGTTTTACAGTACGTCAACCTACTGTAAAAACCTACTGTGAACCTACTGCTGATTGGCGAACGGAAACGTCCTTCACACTATCACACGCTCTCATTGGCTCAAATCCAAAACAACGTGTGGTAACCCCGCCTCCCGACTCTCACTACTACTCTCTCTCTGCATACCCCGCGGAAGGAAGCAATGCGGAGAACAGACGTGATGTTGTTTATTAATGTGTGACTAAACTGTGTGAAATACAGCCAAGTCCGTGTGGAATATACCTGCCGCTTTTGCTCTAACGATACAGAGGAGGCACAAGAACGCTCGAAAGTAGGTTTTGGACCTCATGCGTTTCGGTAACTTGTGCATTTTGAGAGAGAGGGGAAGCCTACACCTACACAGGACACTCCGAATCCAGCTAGCTAGCCAGTTAGCATGTGTAATTAGCCAGTCTCATTCACATAAAGTGTTGGACAGTGTGTTGTCTTTTTTGTTTCGATGACATCAAGTTGGGTGCAGCTAGCCAGTTGTTTTGCATGCTGTATTGTTATTTGTTTTGCATAGCCAACGACGATCGATGGGTGAGGCAATGCTTTGTTACTGTTTAGGAGGTGAGGTTGGGAAATCCAAACTTGCCACAAGTTTTTACTGTGGTGGTGGGTAGGTATGGGTCTAAACATTCAGCCACTGTCACCAGTGATGCGGACCAACTGCTTTCTTGCACTGGATTTTGTACATTTGGCTTGATAGGGAAGTAGGGAGGGAGTGGGACCTGTGGTTTACCAACAGTCAATGTTAAGAGAGACCTCACCATGCATGTTGATGTCACTTCATGCACTAAAAGAAGAACCCTGTTCTGCCTTTGGGAAAGACAATAACATTATACAACCCAAAGGTCCAGTGTTGGGGGGCTATTATAGAAACTCAACTTCTCACATCTCCACAGAAAAGAAAGACACGTAGCTCATTCTCCTTCAGATTTGATTCCACACTCAGCCTTTGTTTCTGCTGACTGTCACAGTGAGGATATATAACCTAGTGTCGTATCTACTGTCTATGTCTGTCTGTGCAGGATGTTGGCGTGTGGGATGCTTGAGAGAGACCGACTCGCTCTCCGAAAGCGATCCACTGTCCTCTGTAGAGAGATGGTGGTGGACGAAATGCTCATTCAAACACTGCAGGCAGACGACATTCTTACAGAGAGCATGGCAGAGAGTATTCTGGTATGTATGTAATTCAAGGTGTCTCACACACACACACACACACACACACACACACACACACACACACACACACACACACACACACACACACACTACACCAAATATAGCCGATACACAAGCTCGCGACACGTTGTGAGCTATATTATTTATTATTGTTATTATTATTATTATTATTAATTTTAGTTGTGTTTGTCCCAAAATGTTTATGCTCAAATTGTTGACTTGGCAGTACCAGGATTAGAGTAGACTACATTTCACTTTCATGTTTTACTGAATACTACCATGTTCCTTTGCAATTGGAACCAGTCATTGAAGAGATTGCCTTTATGCAGTACTTAGTGACATTTTGTTCGTTAAATTCCCTTTCCCCATGTACCCTGTTGTGTTTAAAATCCTTAGAAAAATCATCCTTGTCCAATAATTATACTTTTGTTTTCTTCCTGCATAAATCTCCCTAAAGGAGCTTTATGGCCTCTCATACAATCCATTGCGTAATCTCGGTTCACCATGCCACAGTTATTTAAGCGAGACATCTTGCTCGTAATACTCAAATAACTGGGGTTACGTTTGTAACTTATAGTTCTTCTACCCTCGAGCACCTCTATGTTTGCCCTCATTTAGTATTCCTGGATCTATGAATGTGACTGTGGCACACCCCTACAATTAATTTTGTGTAGATAGACAGAAAATGGAGCCCAGATTCTAACCTCGAATATACAGATTGTGTCTTTTAGAGCACTTGTTGTTTTAGCTACCAGGCTGTCCCAGTGTGTCTCTTAAATGATCTCACATGGTTTTCCTTTCTCACCTGTCACCTCTTGTTCTGCTCTAGACTGAGAAAACCTCTCACAAGCGTAACTGGCGCTTACTCTTCCTGCTCCCCAAGCGAGGTCCACGGGCATTCAGCAGCTTCTGCTGTGCCCTCAAAGAAACGGAACAGCTTCACCTGTGTGACCTGCTAGCCCAGGCCCCGGAAAGAGACAGCACAGAGAGGAACACCCAGGTAAGGGGATGCTGAGTTTATAGGGTAGGCCACTATGCTGCTTATACTAGTAGGTGTGTGATTTCTCCTCCAGAATGTCACACATGATGTGAACATGCATGCAAACATGCACAGCTATTTTCGGTGTGCGACACAGCGCCCAACCAAGTATACATCAGACATCAGAGTGCAAACTCTAATGTCTCTCTGGAGAGGGTCTGTTGAAAAGGACAGGCTCACACTCAACATCATACTGAATCAATATTCAGTAACTAATTGTCACATCAACCAATGCTGCAAGGAATTTGTCTGCACACCCAGCATACTTTATACTCCCACACAATACACATAATTAATGTAGATGGCAACAAGAGTCATCAATAAACATGCGGAGTACTAGAGAGAATTTGCACTGCTTAAATCAATGCTAGACGAACAAAACATTTTCACACAAAAAAAAAACAGGCTACATTTGGACATGAACTACCAGTCTCTATAGTCACTTAATGGAGTCCCTCAGAGGTTTCTGCCTGAGAAAGTGTCAGACAGGGCTGCCAGTCATACAGACACTAGAGAAGATGAGACTGGAGCACCAAGACAACCTTTTGTATTAGTTGTCACAATCTCCCATCCAACTGACATAGTGTAGGAAGAAACAACTCATTTGATTTGTCTAGAGATTTGTAAATAATTTGGGATACGCATGTATAACTGCTATCCACTATCAGTCACATGTTGACATGTATTTTAGTCAAGTGTTTAGATGGACTGGAATCGATAGGGACCTCACAATATGATACATAGTTTCACTTTCTTAGGGTGCTGTTTTATATACTGTATATTGTGATGATGTCATTATTCTCATTCAGTATACCAAAAAGTTAAAGACATACCTCCATGGGATATGACCAGTTGATTTATATTTTCGGCTTCCCTCCCCGAACACGGGCCAATTGTGTTTGTGTAGACGCTTGACAAAGCCGGATGCACCACAGTGGATTCGGACCCACAACGACCTCTGCGGTGGTGGGCAGGCACTTCACAACTGCGCCCCCCCGAGCGCTGATTTATATTTTCAAGATATTCTGTAAATACCTCATACGGCATGTCGCAAAAACCTACATTTTAGCTGACACTTTATGGATAAAGGTCTTTGCAGATATAATGACATATTGTCTGTCTATTGTGGGGCGGCAGTGGCTCAGGGGTAGAGTGGCCCGGTAGAGCGGCCGGGTGGGAACCGCGAGGTTCCCAGTTCGATCCCGGGCTCCCCCAGAGTTAGTGTCGAAGTGTCCTTGAGCAAGACACTGAACCCATAATTGCTCCCGATGAGCAGGTTGGTGCTTTGCATGGTTTCCTCCTCCATCGGTGTATGAATGTGTGTGTGAATGGGTGTGTAATGCACAATCTATGTAAAATTGGATAAAAAGGATTTGGATAAAAGCGCTATATATAAATGCACCATTTACATATTGTCTGTGTGATGCGTTTTGCCATCTCTGAACTGCTGGGAACTTAAACTGGTTTCCATTGTCACTCTGTGGGCCAAGTAATGCAACAGGTTCCCTCCATGCTTCCTTTGCATTAATCAGTTGCAAACGCATCTTGGCTGTATTACAACAATACTTTATTTTGCCATGACAGACTTTACGTAACGCATAGTCATATCGTCGGCGTCGCTGACGAAAAAAAAACTTGTATATCAATATTTCATATTTTTTATGTTCTTTTCCCCATAACTGAATGCCCTACTACCGCATGACAGTGATACACGAAAGTAGCAAAAATAGCAGATCTACAAGCTCACATTGAAAAACACGCGGTGAGATTTTAGGCATGTCACAGTTGTCATAATTTTTAGAAATATTTAACCAATGAAAGGATTTGAGAGCTTGTGATTAAATGATAACTACATTGGATCCATTGGAACACTTTACATTTCCTGAAAAGTAACGGTTTTGCACATACAAGTTTTCCACCCGACAGTGATGATATAAAACTACGCTTTTGCATTTTCAATTCTAAAAGCCAAAGTTGCACCAGACACTGGATTTAAAATGGGCAGGTGCTGCTCCATGTTTTGCTACCTTCTTTAGAGGAAAGATACCAAGGTTAGGGCAGTGACGTGACAAACAATCTGAAATCAGTGTTTTGCGTTATCCATAACTGAAATGACCACCCCCCCCCAACCCTACACAATGGCCTTAATTCACATATAATTCAGAGAGAGCTAGGATCATATATCCCTACAAACTACAGTCCAGTCATACAGCTCTCCTCCAGACAGTGAATAGCAGACAGAGAGGAACAGAGATTTGCCACTTAAGCTCAATTTATACTCGATTCGCCATAATGCGACTGAGTATAAATTAGGCATTAATACATCACAGTCATACGTGGACCTACAGAGAATCCTGACTCCTGACATGGTGCTAATTTGCTGGTCATAATTTTGCTAGTCATTTAGACCCTCCAGAAAAACGTGGGCAAAAATCCTTCATTATGCGGGCATTTTTTTTTTTTTTTGCGGGCAAAAATCCTTGATTATGCAATTGAATATGCAGAGGTTTTATGTGAATTTATGCAGTGAAATTGTGAGATTTTGAAAAAATGCGGAAAGTTGCGATCTGCGCCATTTGACTGATTATGCATTGAATTATGCGATCGCAAAATCACGTTTTTCTGGAAGGACTAAATTTAGTCCAACAGGGTATATCAATATAACAAAAAAAACGAAACAATTCGTAGGCTCCACAGGGGAGTTGCTAAAGTAGATGCATTAAAATGATTGACTTCCACCATCACACATACTTATGTGTTTCCCCCAGTGTAATTCAGTTTAATTACTAATGCATGTGTGATTTTTGAATTTCAGAGGTTTGTGGACTCGTCCCTCCCTTTCCCCACTGAAGAAGTAATTGCTGCTAAGAGACCCAGAACACATGGTGAGTGTTTGATACGCTGTGGCCAGCATTCAACATCAAAAGGCCCTCTGGATCAGTATTATTTTTTGCTCACAATATTTATCTCTTGTCTCCTTGGAGACTGAGTAATGAGTGGGTAAGAGAAGGGTGGTTGAGTTAATTTGCTTTCCCAGAGGTGTAAACTAGGGCAATGCTCCAAAAACTTAGAATAATGAAAAAGCTTTCTTTATTCTAACAGTTCCTTTGGGAACTGGAATGCTTCGACTTGTGTGTACAGACAGGTATTTTCCTGTCACTAATGCCTGATTTATGCTCCGTCGTACGACAAAGTATAGAACTGCAGGTGTATCAAGTGTTCCGTGTGATTATAACCGTGTGATATAACCGAGAAGTGTGGTAGCTCTTTGCATGCGCCACGCCCCGTCAGTGACTCACTCTCTCACAGCACTCATACAAAGGTTTGTTGTCATACCAGAGGCTCCGATTACCACACAACAAGCTGCAAACGTTACAGAAACATTTAAGCTCTCTCTCTGGTGGTTGAGACATTCTGGATCGAGTCCAGTATTGTAATGGGAGCAGACATGCAGAGCAGCGTGTAACAATGATCCTGTGTGTGTTCCAGAGTCCATGGAGATGAGTCTGGATGCTGACAGCCCCATCGCCACTCCTGTGCAGGCCTGCTCCCATGACTTCTACCTCACCCACTACCAGCAGGTAAAACTCCACCTCACTCCCCCACTGGATGACGTCAATGCAAACATCGCATGCTATTTTTGGGCCTGTGTGGCCCTTATGCTCTTCTAAACAAGGTCACAGGCGGGTAATGGGTATCTGTCTAGGAACTCTAGTGAAAAACTCTCCTATTAACTATTTGAACCTGCACTTATAGGCTGAGTCACTCCCTATACTGTAGGTTCAAAGAAGACAGCCTTGCAAGGCTGTGAGAATGATTTTTCTCATTGAATTCTGTACTACTAGCTTCAACCGAAGCTGTGAAAAGGATTTTCTAATATGTGATTTTCTGTGAATGAACACATTACTATGAATGGAGAAACATTCTATCTGGAGGTCTAGCTATGACATAACTAGATGTAGAGCTACATGACAAATAGACTGAAACTGAGCAATGATATAAAATAATTTATTTAAAAAGTCTCATGACAACTAGGGTCTTGCTATCAGCGAATGCTGGTCTCTGTTCCGCATGTTACTGCTCTCATTTCACGCATTTAGCTGATATCGTATGCATTCCAATAGATTAGGGCTAAGACGAGAGGAAGGAGACATTTTTCAAAATAAACAGTATAAAACTGGATTAAGAGCAGGATATGAGGAGGGAGATATGATTTATAGATGAAAGTGGAATGGAAGATAGTTTGTTTTTGAAGAGGGGGGTTTTTAATTAACTTTTTGTTTTAATTCTCCATTATAATCATTCTGTCTCCCTTCTCTCTCTCTTTCACTTTTCCTGCTCCCCCTCGGTCTCTCTCCTGAACTGTGTCTGGCTCCAGTCCTACAAAACGACGTCGTCACCACGGGGCTTCGCCATGGTGATCAGCAACGTGACCTTTGACCCCCACACCGCCCCCGAACTCGACTCCAGGAAGGGAGGCGAGGTGGACGAGGAGGTCCTCAGGAAGGTCTTCACAGAGCTGGACTATGTGGTCATTGTCAAGAGAAACCTCCCTGCTCAGGTAACACACGCTCGCATACATTCACACACGCACGCACAAACGGAGACAAACACAAACCATATGCGCCCATACACTGATACACATGCATGTGAATGGAAACTACAGAAACAAATGCCCTAAGCCCACACACACACTCAAACTTGTCATTTCTGTTGACATTCACACAGATGTTCTTTTGTACAGTAATTGCCTGCTTCCAGCCACATCCAAGTGACAAACAAACAAATCACACACACACACACACACACACACACACACACACACACACACACACACACACACACACACACACACACACACACACACACACACACACACACACACACACACACACACACACACGGGTTGATACAGATTCCCTGCAGTGTTGTTAGTAAAGTGGTTTAGTTTGTGGACGCAGAAAGAGGAAGTAATGAATGGAGGAGATGTTTGCTTAACTTGCACTTCACAGGGTCCTGCCTGCTGGCCTGTTATAAAGATGGAGCTAATTGCTCAGGCAATGATGCTATCTCTCTGGGACCCCAGTCTACTCAATCCTGTGTTCATTTAACTGAGAGAAATTGATTTCCATTTGTACACTCGCAGACTTACAGACCCGCAAGGGTCCATTTGGTTTTTACTATCAGTGATTTAGCTGCAAAACCCCTGGAACCCCCTCAAGTCTCAACATGGGGTCCCTGGACCCCATGTTGAGAAGCAGAAATATCTCTCTGTGTGTGGGCCACTCTTACCAAGGGGAATGAAAAAATCGGTAGTTCTCCATGTGCGTGCGCATGTGTGTGGAGTGGGTTATGTATTACTGTCCCTGTGTACCAAAAAGAAACCTGAAGGATAGTATGGGGGAAGTTAGGATTCCAAATTACGATTAGTACAAAATAGGCGTAGGTTGGGCAAGCAGTAAAAAAAAAATGAATTTTTAATGAAAAATCGCCCTTGATGTCCCCACAAGGACAGTATTAAAGATGTGTATTAGTTGGACATCTATGCAACGATATCTTTCATTTTCTGTTGCCTGTGTTGAGCTTTTTTCTGTGTATCTCACTGTGTAGGACATGCGGGCATGCCTTGAGCAGTTTCGTCGACGCCAGGAGCACAGGACCATGGACAGCTGTGTGGTGTGTCTACTCTCACATGGAGTAGAAGGTGCTATCTACGGCACAGATGGACAGCTGTTGCCGGTGAGTGTGTGTGTGTGTGTACAGTATGTGTGTCTGTGTGCGTGTATACAGGTGTGCTGTGGCCGCTGCGGAGCAGCTTTTGTCAAACCTTTTGCATGACTATACTCATTCCTCATCCTTTGGGGACCACTTAGGCCTGTGTTAAAAAACAAAACGAAGAGACTATTTCTTTCTCAACATAAAGGTTTATTATGAACATTTCATATGATTTTCAAGTGACATTAGTTTTATTTTCAGTGCCAGTGTCTGCTGGTGCCGTGTCTGTTGTCTGTTTCTGCTTGCTTGTTTCATTATCTTGCCTCTCCTCTTTCCCTGCCAGCAAATGATGATTGAAACAAGTTATTATCAAATGAATATACAAATTCATTGTATCATGCTATTAGGCATCATGCTACCAAAATGTAATTAATTTAAAACTACAGTATATGATACCATGTTGAACTCGCTGTAATGTGCTCACCTAATGAGATGAATGCACGCACCTGCTTTGATACAACCAGCCGGTCAGACCGAGGAGGGAAGGAGGAGAGGAAAACATTGTGCATCTGTGTTTAATTTGAGTTGCGGGTCAGAGCAGAAAAGATGGATGGACTGGAAGGGGAGCGTTTCCACTGCCATCTCGCTAAGTTGCGTGTACTCTCTGCTGCAGGCCAGCCAGAAATTATACTCAGACAGAACTCGTTAAAAACAAGCGTATAATAAGCCCCCGTCGCACAGCAACTCCAACATTGAGTCTCCCAGGTTTGATGGCAAAACGCAATCGGTGGCGGTGATGAATGAATCGCGCATTCCATTGTTTTCCTGTGTGTACGGACATAGTGCTATAATCCTAGATAGTGGATAGTGGGAACTGTTGTAAATGTCTGTTTTCATTCAGGGATTGCCATGGAAACACAATTTCTTTACTACAACTGGTGCAGACTGCTGGTTAAATTAGTATTTCAAAGATGTACAAAGCAAATAATATTTAAATCAATAGCTTAATATAGCTTTATTACATACATCTCCAATTGGGAGCTGTCTACTGCTATGGTATAATTATGTTTTTGTTTTTTTCTCGATTTCCATATACATATATCTGTCTACTGCTAATGCAATATTTTACTGTTGGCCAATAAGCAGCACAATATATCACAAAATAATTGTTAAGAATGACTCTTGAAGGGCACATTGGCTATTCAGAATGAGCTGTAAGACATCAGTCACAACAGCTCACACCCACTATCCAGTATTATAGCAGAGCAAAGGTGCTCAGTCAGAGTAGACTTTTGGCTGGATAGACCAGTACACTGACTGAACGATTACCTGCTACTAAACATAGCATAACAATGGATACTCTCACCTGTGAAGGAGAATGGGACTGCATCCTCCAAATCCGACAATACAAGAATTGTTTTAGCCGCGAAACACTTGATAATCGTCCATTAAGACAATAACAAGACGTTTACATAGCCGATAATACTGTTTACAAGACGGGGCACATCAAACGGGCACAGAACACTCGTCATACTTGTTGCTACCTCTATGCATTCCACTGGTCTGGAGAACCACCGCATCCAGGACAGCAACCATTCAGTGCCTCTCCCTATCTGCCAGGCTCCAGCAGGCACTATGACGTGATGCAATCTCACACTACTTTAGCAAAGGACCTGACATGACATGACATGCAATAAAAGAATGTTGTTCTGAATATCATTTAGATCAGGGTTTTTCCTGCATAGAAGAATTTGTGGTGCCCCCAAAGAGGTTTTAGCCACCCCCAAAGGAATATCACCAGCACCAAAGTGATAAGAATTGAGAATGATTAAAGTATGTATTGATGATATTAAAGTAAGACATGCTGTTATGTGCTGTTATCTACAAATAAGTCACTAGGATTGTTGCCAATCACATTGCCCCTTCGAATGGTTTATGGCATTACACTCCCCTCTCTCTCAGACGCACTCCCCTCCCTCCTTCCAATGTTCTAATATTTTTTTCTTTACCATTGTAATTGCTAAATTGGGGTTTAAT
Source organism: Gymnoscopelus braueri (assembly GCF_963280865.1). NCBI lineage: Eukaryota > Metazoa > Chordata > Actinopteri > Myctophiformes > Myctophidae > Gymnoscopelus > Gymnoscopelus braueri. The sequence goes on from NC_137605.1 coordinate 19,910,734, forward strand.
TTAATCAAACATAATAGACATTTAAGTTGGTCAGAAATAACAGGAAATGCATAGATTTCTGTCAAATAACGCAGGCTTGTTGCCTTTAACTTTGCACGTAGTTGAGGGCGTATTATGTACCTATACTGTGTTGAGGTCTTGTTGGAGTTTGTGACTTGGCTTACATCGTGTGCCCCTCTGTCTGTTTCAGCTGGACTGGGTGTTTGAGGCCTTTGACAACGCCCACTGTCCTCTGTTGCAGAACAAACCCAAGATGTTCTTCATTCAGGCCTGTAGAGGAGGTAAGGCATTGAAGATGGACATGAATGAAGCATGTGTGTGTGTGAAGATGTTTTCACGTTTATGTGTGATTGTGTTTGCACAGCTCTGTCTGTGTGTGTGTGTGTGGTAGGCAGACAGACAGGCAACAGGGCTTTAATGTCAGTGGATCATAAAGCTAGTTGCTTCAACTTGCCTGGTGGAAGTAACTGTCCCAGAACCTGCTGGTCCGGACCTTAAAGTTGTACAATGCAGATTCACAAATAACGATTTTTAGCAACCTCTGCTGGTCACTACCGTCACTGCATACAATTTCCGTAGTCCTCGATTACCCAGAATTCCATTTGTTTTCGCCTGAAGCGTTTCAAAAAGCGATCTTTTAATTGTTTTAACGATCTGCGGATCGTTTCTCTTAGCCAGTGGAGCATTAGTTACCATGAGCTGTGCTTTCTTTTTCTGTTCTTTTTCGATCTTCCAATCCTACATTCTCTTAAAATCAGCGTGAGGTTCCTTTTTGTTATTAGCGCGGTAGTTCCTGGCCAAACAGGAAACCGTTGCGGTAGTTCCGTTTTCTGGCCAGATGACGTCATTTTCCCGGGAAAGTCCCCCCCGACAGCGTTCAATACAAAATATATAAATAAAAGGCTTCCGGGGGTGAAATTCATGGAGTGGGTGTTGTGAAACTTTTGCCACTCACAAAAGATATACAATTTAACTTTAGTTTTGTTGAAAACGTTACCTAGTATTACTTTAAGGCTGTGGTACCGCTTGCTATTTGGTAGCAGCTGAAACGGTCCATAGCTGTGATTGCTAGTGTCCTTGATAAATCCTACTGGCTTCACTTATGGTGTCTATATCCTGGATGAAGGCAGTGCAGTTCACATGCCGGCGGTGATGCATCCAGTCAGAATACTTTCAGTGGTGCATCTGTAGAAGGCTAGAGTTGCTCGGATCGATCGGCCATGGTATCGGGATCGGGAACTAGCCCAGCCCTGGTCTCAAAGTGAAGTTGTTGCACTGTAAAACGTGTTAAAAACGTCGTAGATAAACCACTGGAATAATAAATTATCATCATACATCTCAAATATACGTCTGCTAACCTATGTTGCTGTAGTCATCTTGAATTGACCATATTATTACTGCGTTTTGGCTATGTGCAATAATGCAATTGCAACTATTTGTCTTAAACTCTTGAATTCATACTTCTTTAGTTGGCAATAATTCAACTGAAAGCCAGTGTTTTGAGACATATAGTCTTTTATTGCTACACAATAAATAGTAAAAATTAATTCTACATAAATAAATAATATTTAAAAAAAAAAAAATGTCCACCCACATGATCGGTATCGGGCTTCAGATGATCGGTGATCGAAGCACCTGTACTTGGGTCCCATCCTCGTGACTAAATAATAGCTCTGGACTCAGGGTCCGAAATTAACACCAGCCAAGTGCCAAATATGGGCAGATTTGTCTTTGTAAGCTACCTGACAATTTGGCAATCAACATTTTTGCAACAAATGTACAATTTGTAAATATCAGCCGTAGTGGCTCAGAGAACAGGTGACTTCTTGGCAATAAAATATCAGCATCGATGTCTCAGCACGAGTAAGAGTTGTAACAAAATATCAGCCTTGGTGACTCATACAGTACACAAGTGAATGAATGCTGGTGTGCTGGATCTCATGTTCTCATCAACATACTGGTAATGTCTTAGTGTTTGAGTGATCTATATTCCATCCTTAATTAATAAACACGCATGTTCCCCAGATCTACAATAACAGATAAACTTGAACCGTTCTCTCCTCATCCCACCTGTATGTTCTAGATGAGATGGACTGTGGTGTGGTGCAGACAGACGGTCCAAACAGGACCAGCTCTCCCAGCTGTGAGCAGAGGGACGCTGGGAGGGAGGGAGAGGGGGACCCAGCCTCCAGACAGAGCGAGGAGACGGGGAGGCCCAGAATAAAACTACCCCAGCGCTCTGACATGATCTGCGGCTTTGCCTCCCTCAAAGGTCAGAAGATTTGTGAGTGGATTTATTTTCCATTCTTTTTTTATTTTACTTTTATGTTAGTAGTTAGTATATTCAGGAATGGATGACTGGCCAGAGATACTCTGTATTATTGTATCTTAAGCATTTTCTTGATCCGGTCCTAAAAAGTTCCATTTATTAACTCATCATTATGAGCAAAAAAAGGGTAAACATAATGTCAGGCAATATTCTGTGATCCTATATGTCGAATAGGTTTGATAAAAATTTAGAGAAGTGCCAGGTATAAGAAATAAAATACAAGAGAACGTAAATCAAGAGTATAATTATTTGTATTTTTTGGACATTTACACTATGTTTGGATACGACAGTGTAGAGAGATGGGGAAACTGACATGATGGGAGTTGGATTCAAACTCGAGTCTTCACGACTCACAAGAAATACATATCGTCACTGTCGGATGGAAACCTTGTAAGTCCAAAGCGTTTCTTTTCAGGAAATGGAAAAAAGAACTGCGTTCCAACGGATCCAATGTAGTTATTGTGTGGTCACATCACAACACGCTGTGAACCGGCCATTTGCGCTACTTTTGCGCGCCACTGTCATATGGCAAAGTATAATATAGGGCTTAAGTGGTTAAAGGACCATTACTAAAAAATACGAAAACGTTTTAAATATGGAGATACAAGGTTTCTGCCCAACAGCGACGATATGGTCAGTGCAAATTGTATTGATTGTGTATTTAATTATAACCTGTTGTCAGGCACGGCTGCCATGAGAAACACCAAGAGAGGATCATGGTACATCCAGGAGCTCGACACAGCACTGCGTTGCCGCTCTAGAGACACCCATATTGCCGACATGCTGGTGCAGGTAAAAATAAATGCTTGTTCACAACAAGGGTATACTGGTTAACTAAAACTAACAAAATAACAAAAACTAGATGAGAAAAATAAGTTTTAGTTACCTTGAATTAAAATACAAAATAACTGTAACAAACAAAAATCTGAGAAAATGTCCTTAGTTTTAATATTTGTCAATATATTTCATATTTTCATACCTTTTATGACCTTTTCTTTTTGGAAAGTGCAAAACTATTACAATTGGTACTAACACACACATGCGCTATTTACTCTGATCATTTGCTCTGATCTTGTGATTTGTAAGTATCTCTGGATAAAAGCGTCTGCTAAATGCCTTAATCGTAACAGATGTGTGTGTGTTGTGTGTTTACTTTGTACCTGGCCAGGTAAACGCACGCATCAAAGAGAGGGAAGGTTACGCCCCCGGCACAGCACACCACCGCTGTAAAGAGATGTCCGAGTTCACCAGCTCCCTCTGTAAAGACCTCTACCTGTTCCCCAAGTACCTCCCCCAGTACTGATACACACACACACTCTCATACACACACACACACACACTCTCCCTGGGCGCTGTTCATAGTTGCCCGCTGCTCCTAATAGTTAGGATGGGTAACTGCAGAGGACAAAGTCAAGGTATGTGTAAATGCATTTGGCAGGTACCCAAACAACTACTAAAGGGGACACATTACACACACACACACACACACACACACACACACACACACACACACACACACACACACACACACACACACACACACACACACACACACACACACACACACACACACACACACACACACACACAGTCCATTCCTGGGATTTCTCCCATTGCCACTGAAGAATGAAGCACACACTCGTGCATTCCAACTGACTTCTTGACACACACGCACAGAGACATTCCCCAACTGCTACAACTCCAGACACCTTCTGACAGAGGATTTATTCATTCACATTTGTACAAATACTCACCCAAACACACACACACACACACACAAATCTTGGAACACAAAATGCGACAAGCTTATGTTAATCTACATGTACATGGAAAGTGCGCCATGTATTTGCAAACAACTTATTAGCTAAGCGTATTCATGCGTTTGTGTATCTATGCCAGTTAAGGGTTTTTTAAATGTGTTCATCTTCTGAGCGAATGGGACAGAAATGAAAAGGTTTTGGGGGGCTTATGGTTTCCTACTATGCAGTGTGCTTGGCGTTTCAGGGGTCTCTTAAAATGTATTTTGTACACAGATCTATTTTTGTTGCTTTTATTTTGTAAGAAATTGTTTTTATAAGAATTATTGTCCCATTCCCTGTTTTGTACATGATGTTTGTAAACTGGCAGCCATATTGTTACCACAGCCAACCAGTAGGGGGCAGTAGAGTGTGCCATAGAGAAGAGAGGGGGACTCCTTATTTTACATTCAAAGTATTTAGCTTTTACATAAACGTTAGTGTAACCTTAGAATAAGCTTCAGTTCGTATCATCCAGTGATTCAGTCGAGTATTATCATGTTTGTCACAGAAATGTGCTCCAACAACATTACAAATAACAGGTCTAAGTGTCCAGACATTTGTATTTTTAGTGTATTTCACAGACTTCTAAATGATGTTTACTCTGAGTTACAGAGATAAAACAGGTCATATTATTTTACAGCATTTATGCCTGATAGCTGTATAATTGTATATTGTTGCTGTCCGGCGGAAACCTTGCATCTCCAAAACCGTTACTTTTTAAGAAATGGAAAAAATAACCTGTGTTCCAATGGATCTAATGTTATTATTTAGTCACAAGCTCTTGTTAATACAGACAGACAGACAGATTTTCAACCAAGTGTTCAACAGAAAAAAGCACAATTAGTGGATCAATAAGCTCAGCGTTTTGCGTGAGACTGTCATACCATATGACAGCATTGTGCGGCAATAGCTTATACTTTTTACTTTCGATCTATGAGCTTATACTTAAAATAAAACAGGACATACATAAGGGGGTGAAATATGGAGATGCAAGGTTGCTTCTGCCTGACAGCCTTGATATTCATTTCAGTCAAATATGGTGCATATAGTGATTCTGACAGTAAAGCTGTTACTGTATGCAGTGAAGCAGCCTGCAGTAGCGTACTGTAGGTGTGCAGAGTGCGGATCACAGCTATTTCACACAGTCGTCACAGAGAGGTATATCTTTAGATGTGATGACAGCGGGCTTAATAGGCAGGGCAACAGATACTTTTAAATGCTGGTTATTCAGATAATGTGAAAAAACTTGTACTTACAGACAGTATGTTATAATTTGGCATTCCCATAAAAACAATAAATATGTTTTATAAATGTTGGGAAAAGGCGTTTGAACAGCTAAATGTGCTCCGCTCCCAACATTCAGTTGTTGCGATGTCAACGAGTGGAGCATGTCTGTCCTCACCTAAACTCCCTATAAACAAATATAGGATATTTATATCATCAATATACATATAATATAACCTTTTACTGTAGAGAGGCTTCCAGACTCCAGAGCATTGCAAATATGAAATTTTAATGCTAGACATTTTACACTTCCTCCACTCATGATGTCATCACTGTGCAGTTAACTTTCAGGGTCACCTTTTGAAGTCATTTCCATGAAAAACTAAAACTGATATTAAACTTGTCCTTTATCTGTTGCCCTACCTTTTAATAGGCAGCTAATAAAGCACTATCTGGGGGACTTCTTCCCTTGTGCTTTACCATTTTCCCATTTCAAAATTTGTCTTGTCAAAACCACAACCACGTGGAGGATGTATTCTTTTCCACGGCCCCCCCAGGGTTGAGGTAGTGGTGGTCCACCAGGGGAATGTGGTGCTAGTTCTGAGGTCATACAGCCCACCGTATGAACTCTGACCTTTAGGCTAACTCTGACTCCTAAACCTTATTTCTCCTGGTGTGGATGACCTCTGAACCCACCCTCTGCCCACCCACCCACCCACGCACCACTTCCCAGTTAAGCCTGATTTATACTTTGTCATATGACGGTGTGCCACGCCCCAAAATAGTCGATCGACAACACTTTGTGAGCTTGTAGATTGGCTGTTTTTGGCATTAGACACCGTCGTACGACAAAGTATAAAGCCGCCATTAGCTGTGCCGCTCTGCTGTGTTACGAGGATCAGTTGTTTAAACTGATGAAATAGGACAGTCATTTTGCTGATTGGAGTTATACCGTGATTTTTATAATCAGCATCATGAATGACAATGTGACAAATGTTTTATGTTTTATTTAGTAGAAAGATAGATAAGCTAGCATACAGAGAGGAGACATGAAGGGAGTTGGATTCCGTACTCGAGTTAGTGCACTGACTGGTCAGTGCACTAACTGGCTGAGCCCCCAGGCACCCCAAAAGAATATTGATGACAACTTTCATGTTCTAGAAAGTGTTTTCACAGGTCTTCCCATAGTTCTTTTTTAACAGGAAATCCATTTGAGATACAAATCCGTTTTTACAAAAGAGACTTGGCCAAGATGTATAAAGATGTTTTTTGGTTTTTTTTTTAACACGCAAACAGTCTGTGCCACGTGAGAAAGCAGAGTATGAGGTCACCATAATACTATATATTATATATTAAACTGGGTCGCTTCGACAGCTTGTTTGACAGAGAGAGACAGAAAGCTATGGCTCAAGGCCCATGTGATTACTGATCGATATTTCTAAGAAAAGCCCTGCCCAGGCCAGTGTGTGTTTGGTTACAACAGTGTTGTAGTAGTGAAGAAGGGGATTACGGTTGGAACAGTATTGATTGCTAAAGCATCCAGTAGCACAATAGTGTGGGTGGGGTGCTACATAAATACAGTAGTTAAAGGGTTAGGGTTCGTTTTTTACTCTCCTGCATCAGCTTTGTCTGCCCTGCGAAGGCAAAGAGCAGCACATGTCCGTAACCTTGAATCATCTTCTCCTGCCCAAACATTTTTTTTCATTTCATTTAAACAAAAAATGTATGCATCTTTATTTATTTGTTATTGATATTAGGGATGTTAATAATCAGTTAAACAGCTCGTTGGGGAAGGTGCTTTTTTTCCCCAAAACTTGATGGCTGCAGGCAGCCGTCACGTTAACACAGCTGCAAGCTGCCCTATACACGTGACTCAGGGAAATAAAGAACCTTGAGCACTTAAGAAAGTTGACAAGCCACGACTGCTATGGGATTTTCATTTAAAAACTAAGTCTTTTGGCAGAATAAAAGCATGTTTTGCAATTAAAAAAAATAAAAATAAATTGCATCGGTTGTTGCGTACTTGTAATTAGAGTGTTGAGTGCCGAGTGCCAATGCCTCCCGGCTTGGCACTCGGCATTCGAGGGTCGGCTATCTGTTTTCCTTTTTTTCTCCTTTCTCAAAAATGTGCATCAATTGATATAAAATCGAAATCCCAGTCACTTATTTTGCCAAAAAGGTAAACATTAAAGGAGATATTTCTGTGTTAAATGAAATCTTTTGTCATTTAAACGCACAAAAACCAGTTGCTGCTGTTTGCCTTAGGAGGGCAGTTACACCCGTCTTAGGCTATATTCAGACTGTCAGCGCAAATCAGATGTTTTGCTTATCCAGATTGGAGTCAGATTGGTTTTATTTTTTAAGTCTGGTTTGAAATGAGATTCAAATCTGATTTCTAAAGACACCCAGGAGGACACTCAGTCACTGACGCCTGATTCATACTGCGTTGTACAACGGTGTCGCTCGCAGAAAATAGCAGATCTACAAGCTCACAATGTGTTGCGACGTGTGGTGTGCTTGTAGATCTGCTATTTTTGGCAACAACATCGTATAACAGAGTATAAGTTAAGTATTATTCATGCCTATCGTTAGCGCAGCAACCATTGCAGATACTGTTCAGTGTTGGTTGATGATGTCTGAATACACAAATCCAATCTGATCACTTGCAGTGATCACAGTGTGGACAGTCAGTTCTAAAGATGGTATTTGAGAAGAAAATCTGATTCGCCTGCAGTCTGAACAAAGCCTGCAAGTCTTGATTTTGACCAAAAAGGAGAAATTGTGTGAACGGGACTCTAGTGCAGTTAAGTATGACAGGAGAACTGCCCTTGTGTATAAGAGGTATGGAAGGGTCAGGTTCACTGCCAAGTTATGGAGAGGCACATATGGAGGGGGAAAAATAAATTCTGTTTCTGTCAATAACAATGACTGCCAAATGTTGTACTCTACAATAAACAGTTCTCTGTTTTTTAAAGAAACTAAATGCTGTTTTTTTTTATGTGTAGGAGATGTGCATGCGTGCACATCTCCTAAACCCTTTCTTATTGCACACACTCACTCACTGCCCTATGTGCATGTATGTATATGCACATAATACATTTCTGTGTGTGTACATACATAAGCCGTAGGTCCCCTAAACCTGCAAGCTTTGTGTTCCACATACACCCACAAACACACACTGGCTGCATGCATAGGTGTGTGTGTGTGTGTGTGTGTGTGTGTGTGTGCGTGTGTCCATACACCAGCTTTACAGCAGTGAGAGTGTGGGAACCCCATATGTTGCCCATCCGCTCTGCATGCTCCACTGTATTTGATCTGCCTTGTTGCTGTGTTTGTGTGTGTTGTGCTAACCCACCCCACAGGCGGACAGCCTGTTCTCCCTCCCCCTACGTTCTCAGGTGTAATATAACTGGCTCCCTGCTATTCCGCTGTACTCTGGAGTCCCACCGCACTTTCACCACGACGGACGCGTCCCACATGGATGGACGGACGGACGGACGAACCATTGCCTCGGCTAATAATGTTGTCTGTGTATCAGATAGAGCATTCACCCACCTACCTACCCCCCCACCAGCCAGCTGTCTCCAGTCATTCTACCCCAGACACACACACACACACACACACACACACACACACACACACACACACACACACACACACACACACACACACACACACACACACACACACACACACACACACACAGTTGGACATAAGCATAGTCACACACAGTTGGACATAAGCATAGTCACACATGCATGCACAGAGCCCCCCCTACACACACACACACACACTCAAACTGTTCACAGAGAAGAGACACACACACACACACACACACACACACACACACACACGTACAGCCACGCACATTGCTCATTGGCCTATCCGGTGCTGTGTGAGATTAGGTTGTTATGTGGTGGCGTGTAGACCACAAAGCAGGGTAGGGTTTAAGGGTTAAACAGGATTTATGTGCGTGCGTCCCTGTGTGTGTGTGTGTGTGTGTGTGTGTGTGTGTGTGTGTGTGTGTGTGTGTGTGTGTGTGTGTGTGTGTGTGTGTGTGTATCATGCTAGCATGTTTCCCCAGGAGGCATGACACCAGCTAAGCACCATCTAGTTTAACCACTTAAACCCTATATAATTTGTTGTATATCAAATAGTGAAAATAGCCGATTTACAAGCTTACAATTTGTCTATTTTGGCAGAGTTTTGCAGAATGTTCACCTTTCATGGCATGCCCAGAATAGGGATGCTAGGGCTCATGAGGTTAAGTGAACAATGATAAAAACAAAGACCAAATAATAGCATGATTAATGAATTTAGCTAAAGCTGACAGTACTTGGTTCCACCTGGGTAAAAATCAGGCTGGTCAATATATTAAATTCTCCAACATGATATGACATACTATGGCCGATATGAAACAGTTCTTATGTTCATAGTATTTTTCAACGGTGTGAAGGAAAAAAATTCTCCATTATCCTCCCCCCGTTGCTGTGATGTTACTTGGATCTCAGATTTCAATAATAAAGATATTTAAATATTGAATCTACAAGCTCACAGCGTGTCATGTGCTGACGTGTTGTGAGCTTGTAGATCCACTATTTTTATGCAAGACTGTGGTCATATTGCCATGCTGTAAACAATGCTATAGAATAAGGCCTTTGCAAAGTGTCCACTGAAAGGGTTATGGACATAACGTATTGTACCTTAATTTCCTTTTTTTCCCTGTAGTTCTGGGTGTTGGCAGGTTCCCCCACAACACTCATCCCTCTGTTGACTTCATATGGTAAGAGTGAGTTTTCTTTACTTCCGCCATCTCGGATAATCTCAGAAACAGCTGGATCGATCAGCATAAAGTTTTTCTTGTACACTGCCAGTGGGCCAAGGAAGCCCAATTTTTTCAAATCAGCCTAATTTAGAAGCCACACCATCCTGCTTCCCTGGATTCCTTGGATCATGATGCAAGAAAAAATATGTAGGTCAGGTCCATTTCCGCCTAACTAGGCTGGGGGAAATGTTACCGTTACTAAAATAAAAACAAATTAACTGATCTAAAAACTAAACTAGATATGCTCCCTACACAAAGGTCAAAGGTAGCACACATAGGTCTTCTGGACGAAGATGAGACATCTCACTTGCACCAATTTATTTGGCCGTGTCAACAAGCATGCTAACGTTTCAGAAACGTTAGATTTATCACCGTAGCCTGAAGATGTGTTTGTGCGGAGTGGGCCGGGTTCTCCAAGGTACAGTCAGTGCTCATTGATGTGAGCTGGCAGGGGTTCATGTCCTTGTCACTGCGGTAGTGACTCCTACTGGTCGGTCTGTTCATCAGGGAGGGGAACTGAGGAGGAGTGTGTGTGAATTTACGTATGTGGTTGTTTACAGACACCCTCCCTGGGCCAACAGTGGAAGTAGACGCAGGGACCACAATACACAGGGAACTAGTCTTACGTAGCCAGCCAGCCGATCAGAGATCTCCACCTACTGATAGGTTTGGCGAATTGGCTATTGAATTCAGTTAATGGGCTAAAACTGCGTCGAAACAATTCAGAAATGTACGCTACTATGTGTGCAGTTGAGAACAAAGCCACAAATTCACAATGTGGTGTAGGTGTTTAGTGAAGAATCTGCACTATACAGTCTAGCTGCTTGTGTGCATGTCCTAGTGTGGCAATGGTCTTCAATGTGGCCATGTGGAAATAGTGATCTTTAAACAGACATTATTTACATACTAATAACAACAAAAGCGCTTCTCAAGAACAATGTGTAACGTGGGTAACACAGATTTGGCAGCTTTTTATGGCGTGGCTCAGTGGCTCTGCAGTTGGCTAGCTGTCTAAGAGGGTCAGTCTGTGTGTGTATCCAGAGCTAATCTTGCAAACTGCTGGACTGCTCAGCGCCACATTTCTTGTGCACACTGCCAGTAGGCCAAAGACGTACCGTATCTCTACTAAAAACATGTTATACTTTTTGAAATAATGAACTAAATTGAATCTCATAATGGAAGTCAATGGGGCTCTGCTCATGGCCAAATGTGTAGTCATACCTCATACAGTAGATAAGTCAGAGACAAGTAACGTCATGTCTCATGCTGCGTTCACACCAGCAGTGACAAAAGCTACAAGCTACAAACGTGTGCAGTCAGCTACACTGTCACCGAGTTTCTGTTGAAGTGTTGCTCAAAGACTCGTTGACGTCATCAAGCGTGCATCCACGTGTGGGAGTGACGAGCAAGAAAGATATAAAGGAAAATCTAAAGCCTGGCGTTAAAAAGAACAGGGAACTGGCTGACGGCACAAATGAGTTTTTCCTCCATTATGAGAAGCAATTGCATGGAGAGAGAAGAGCAGTGGAAATGGTGAAACAAAAACATGAAACATGAATGAACGATTGACGCTTCACTGCGTCATTGGAGCACTGAATAAAGTGGAAGCCAGCTCAACTTCTTTTTTCCCCATTTTTTTTCCTCCAAAGCTTTTAAAGGTAGGGTCAGTGATATTTTTTGGTTAAAACAAAAAGTATTTTGTTAAAAGGTTAAAATACTATATTCTGATAGTAATCATTGCTATAGAGTGTTTTTTCAGTAACAGATGTCTCCCTGAGTCTCCAGCTCTTTAATAAACAGAAAATACATTTTTCGGTAGGTGTCAAAATCTCAGCCAATCAGGAGAAAGTACCAATTTTTAAGCTTAATTTGTATAGTGTTCCAGTTCCAATTTTGTCTGCTCATTTCTTAGTGTCATCACTTCCAATTTCACTTGTTTAATCTGTATCCTGATTGAGTTCTCTGTCCTGGTTGGATAAAATTGGAAATGAAACTGAAACTGAAACGAAAATGCATTTTCTGTTTAATAAAGAGGTGGAGAGACAAGGAGACTCCTAATACTGAACAAACACTCTATAGCAATGAGTACTATCAGAATATAGAGCTATTTAACAATTATTTTAACCAACGCAAATCACTTACCCTACCTTTAAGTGTCAGTTTATATATCAGTTTATATATCCATGTCACCGGCTTCTATTGAAAATGTCTTGTAACCTGTTGCTGTGTTTCTGCTAGTGTGAACTCTGACTGGCCACATGAAATCTGTGATCCACAATGGAGCCACATTGGTCCTGAGATTTAGATTTCTTTTTTTCATGCATAGATTTTCAGTCCGTCTGCACGCTTACAATTTGATTATTTTATATTTTTACCTATGTGATTAACCATTTCAACACACTATATTGTTTACATTTTAGCTTTTTCTTTCTTTTGTAAGAATGTGTCACCTTTTCTAGGAGATATATTTGATGTCCTTTTCCGAATGAAATGCTGTCTCTGCCAGAGTAGGAATGTCACTTAAATCTGTTTTACATCATTGACTGTCAGATTAAAGGAGCATACTAGGTGGGTCCTTGTCACTCTCGCTTTGATAGGATTTAATTCCTCAAAACAAGTTTTTCGATATCTTTGCTATAATCCATGAGTAAGTCCCATTATGCATGTACAGTATATGCATGGGACTGGGTGGATTACCACAATGGAGGTCCACTGTGGCAATCTCCCTCACTAAGAATACAGAATCTAAGTGAGAACACCAACATCAGAACAGCATTTTGAAGTGTGATCATTTGCATTTGATTTCGAGGTGTTTAAGTTATGTTTTGAGAGGCATCAAGACTTCAATAACAATCTTGAACAGGCCGATATATCTCGATAACAGAAAACAATATTTAAAAACAACGGTTAAAAACACCTATCAAAGTGTAACAAAGGACTCCTCTAACCACATGTACCCTACAGTAGCATCCCTATTCTTGGTTGAACATTTGGGGAAATAGCTGACCTACAAGCCCACAATTTTTGGTGAAGAGATTTGGTGTAGAGGGAAATACTAGGATATGAGGATCTAGCAGAATCCTGGTGAACCCCAGTCAACTAAGTCCTTATGGTTTAAGTGGTTAAATCAAATCCAGTTTTAATTTGACTCGTCTCATCTTGTGTCAAAACCCATGCGTAAGGGAGAGTGAGGGAACCCATGAAAGATCATCTGCCATGTTGCATTTTCCGGCATTTGTATTTTCCTGCAAGGAGCCCCCTCCTTGCAGGAAAATGGAGGCCACATGTGATCGCTTTTGGGGATTGCCTTGCTGCATCATTGGCTGATGAGGTGAGAGCTGTCATGGAGGGGTGTCATGTGCACCTTGGTGCTCACGTTGCAGGGGCAGCCCTGTGGGGGGTGCCTAACCCCCCCACCCCACACACACACACACACACACACACACACACACACACACACACGCACACGCACACCCTAACTGCTAACCCCCCTGTCCACCCTTGCACCCCCTGTCCAAACAAGAACACCCCATCTGAAAACACACACCTAATAGCGCGTGCATCTGTGTGTGTGGGCGCGCGTGGCGTTCCTGCCACTGCTAAGGGCGCTAGGTTGTGTGCGTGTGTGTGTGTGTGTGTGTGTGTGTGTGTGTGTTATTAGGTGTCTGCCGTTCTAATAAAGGAACGCTCCTGTCTCGTCATATCACGGCGCAGGGCTCCGTCCGTCTTTCTGTCCAACTGTCTCTGTGGTGTCTCTTATCGGTCAGTCCTGCAGCAGAGCTGGATAGGCTCACTGCTTCTGGATCATTTGGGGCAGAAGACAGTGGTCCAGGAAACTTTTGACACCCGTGTTTTCTCAACTGCTGTTATGCAATGACTGCTTCAGAGCGTCTGTGTGTGTCTGTATGAGCGTGTGTGTGTGTGTGTGAGTGAGGGAGCGATTAAGAAAGGACTTTTGTGCATGCTGATCTGCACAGAGCAGGTGCGAGTACAGTACATGGCAAGTGTGTGTATGCATGTGACAGGCTCTGTATGCTGATTTTTTATTGAACTACACTGAGCGTATGTGAGCGTGTGTCTGTGTGTGTGTGTCTGTGTGTGAGCAGCGTTGCCCACGCTGTTGGAAATGCTGGGGTGTCCAGCAAGGTTATTTTTGGGTCAGTGACAGCGCGTCAATGGCTGCAGATGCGCCGCAAAGGAAAGCTCTGAGATACCAACAGACGCTGGTAGGTCTCTCCACCTTTCTCCCTTTTTTTGTCTTCACCTGTGTGTCTGTCTCTCTGTTTTACTGTGTGTGTGTGTCTGTCTGCTACAGTCCCTTCCTTGCCCCACCATCTCTCTCTCTCTCTCTCTGAAGCTGCTCACTTTGTGCTTCCATCTACCCACCTGTCACTTTACTGGCCTTTCCAGTTGTCTGCTACTCCATCCCTCGCTCCATCAGTCACTCTTTCTCTCTCATTTTCTCTTAGCTTTTTTTTGTCTGCTTTTCTGCTGGTCTGCTACCTCTGGGTTCTCTGGGTGTGTGTTGCTGTGAAAGCAGGTGAATTGTCTCTAGTTGGTGGCATCGGCTCGCCCCAACACCCCCAGTACTGAATTCCCTCTTACTATCTGACGCCTTGCCTTCCTCACTCCTCCTCCTCCTTCTCATCTTGGAGCTTTTGTGAAACCTGAGCCCAGTAGCAGACAGGGAAGTGCTTTCCTTCTTTTGCGTTCAGGTTGAAATTATTCAAAGAAGTTTCCAGGCCTTTTTTATATTTTTTGTGTTTTAATTTAGATTAGTTTGCACTCCGAACACAATATTCTAACAGAGGATCAGAGATGTAAAGTCACTCGCTTATTGACCTGATATATTTGTGCACACCAGAAATGAAAGTAGTTACGTAACATACTGTAACTGTTAAAGGTAGATAAAATAGATAAAGGACAACTTCAGAAGTTTACATACTAGTCCATAACTAGACAAGAATATCAGTTGCTTTTTTAAAACACAGTTATATGGAAATGACTTAAAAAAAATACGTTCTGAAAAGGTGACTGTACAGGTAGCAGAATGGAACTGCAGAGTAAAGACATAACAAGTGGAGGATGTTGCTAGTTGTACATACCGTATTGACGGTACTTGCTACAATATTGGCCTATAAATGTACATTGTAAATGCCTAGCATTCAAAACCAGCTTCATTTGCAATGCTTTGGAAGCCTCTCTACTGTAAAAGCTTAAACTGAATTTATATTGATGATTGAATTATCCTTTTATTTGTTTATGCAGAGTTTGAGTGAGTTTACCAGGGTGGACTTCTTCCACTCCAGACATCAAAAACAAAACTCAACTCAACTGTATAGTTATTCAATGTTAGTGGTGGTGCGGATTTTGAACAACATTTTCCAACATTCATAAAACAAATTTATTGTTTATGAAAAGGCCAAATTAGGCGTTATACATTATTATGTAAATAACAACATATTAAAATAAATAAATTGGTGGGTGGAGGCATGGGGGGGGGGTCTTATTTATTTGCGTGTCCTTGCATCGCACCTAGCCCTCCTTGAGCCGCGAGTCTTGTAAAACCATTACGTGTTTTCATGTGTCGCTGGATATAAATACCTAACAGACAGGGACACCCGAGGAGACAGGTTAGATGTACGTACGTGTTGAGAGATGAAGTCATGATACTCTATATCTGCAGCTTCATCTGTGCGAATGTTCAGCCTGTAGATCACTGCTTCAGTGCTTCTCAATGTGAATAATGTGAATAGATCCAAAAATCTATTCAAATTATTTGGTCAATTAGTTGATATATAAGAAATGTAAAAACAAATACCAAAACGACCATACAGTCCTCGTTTATTCGATTAATGGAAAAAGTAATTGATACAGTAATTACTAAGAAGATAATCAATAGTTGCAGCCCTACTGTTTTTTTTGTACACAGTAAAAGTCTCTGAGTGACGGGCCTGTTTAGTGGTAGAAACCAAGAGATGTAGGGAGGGTAGGGTAGGGAGTCCTGAGTGTTATTTTAACTTAACGTGTAAATGATTTTTATGAGTTGACATTGAGGATGTCATCACTGTCGACCTTGTATCTCCATATTTCATCTTCTTATGTTTTTTTTCATGAATTTGTTCTCAATGTTATACTTTGTCTTCTGACTGTCGCTCAAAAGTAGCGAAGCTCACTACTTATCGCGATGTGGCGAAGATTACTATTGCTTGTAGATCTGATATTTTGGGCCCACAATAGGGATGCCAGGTTGGAAGTGGTTAAGTCTGTTGGTGTTGGTTAACCATTGAAAAGTATTAACAAGAGCTTGTGAGTAGTAAATAATAACTCTATTGGATCCATTGGCACGCAGGTTTGTTTTTCCATTCCCTGAAAAGTTATTCTTTTGGACATACAAGGTTTCCGCCCTGACAGCGATGTTTTTTTTACATTCTAGCCCCGGGACAGGAAGGATAACACATGGCTTCAAAGACTTTTAGAAGCTGTACCACCAGTGGCTGCTTCCACCCACGTTTCTGTCTCCTATTCTAAGGAAACGTGTTGTGAATAGGCAATACGTATTCTGCACATACTGCATGCAAATCTCCCCCACGTGTGTGCGTCATGCACGCATCGTGTGTATAGAATTGCCAATGTAGTTGTTTGTACTTGAATGTCAGTGTTCCATTCAAATGTCCGAGTAGCATGTATGTATGTATGTATGTATGTATGTATGTATGTATGTATGTATGTATGTATGTATGTATGTATGTATGTATGTATGTATGTATGTATGTACGTGTACGTGTACGTGTACGTGTGCGTGTGCGTGTGTATGTGCAATACATTTCCATGGGTCCATGCACAGGTTGATATACTGGAATGAGGCAAGAGAATTGTCAGCCTGCCTATACTAGTAGAATTGTGCTTTTCAGCACACTGGTGTGTGAGAGACACTTCCAGGTGTGCCTTGGGATTTTGTGACAACCACACATTATTATTGAAATGTATGCAACTATACAAATAATTATATTTCATTACATTATGAATTATATTATATTATGATTTCCCCCCCCCCCCTTTTCTTTCCTTTACTATATCAGTACTATCAGAACTCACTTCCCAAGGCAAATTCCTCTGTACCATAAACAAATATTATATATTTAACCACTTTCAGCCTGATCTCCCTATTTTTGACATTATACATGATTTATTATGATGATAAAAAAATCTCAATTTCTTTTCCATTTCTTTCCACACACATTTTCTAAAACTTGTGAAAATAGCAGATCTACAAGCTTGTTGGGAATTTATGAAAGTACAAAATAGGGCAGTGGTTAAACCTTTTTGGGGGTAATAATGGATAAGTAAAATTAAATGTTTCGTGTTAAGTGTTTATTTTTTGGCTATTTTGCACAGATATGAATACAGGTGTACCTTGAGATTTTGACTAGTCCTTTGGTGTGCCTTCTGCACAAACACGTTGAACGTGGTGTTCAACGTGTTTGTGCACAAGGCACACACCAAAGGACTAGTCAAAATCTCAAGGAACAAGGTGTCAATCTGCTGTAGACAGTTAGACAGGTGCTTGACTGAAGCATTGTCTTTTAAAAGCAGAAGGGTATTTTATCCTCTTTATTCAGATAAACAGTTTAGAAATCCGAGAGGCTGAGAGTGACTGGAAGCCACAGAAAGGGAGACGGTGGCAGGAATCCAGCCTAGGTCACCCGGGGTCCATGTGGGACTAAAGAAAGGGCTCCTAACCGCATAGACACTCCATGTGTATCTGTGGCGTAGCAACACAGTGTTACTTTAACGTAGAGTTCAGTTGACACTGAGAATGTTGGCTGTGTAGAGCAGTGGTTCTCAAAGTGGGGTCTGGGGACCCCCAGCCCCAGGGGTCCTTGAGGGGGTTCCAGGGTGTCCCCAGCAAAATTAGTTAATATAGCATCAAAGTCACTTTAACCACTT
Organism: Gymnoscopelus braueri; assembly: GCF_963280865.1. NCBI lineage: Eukaryota > Metazoa > Chordata > Actinopteri > Myctophiformes > Myctophidae > Gymnoscopelus > Gymnoscopelus braueri. The sequence continues at coordinate 19,928,861 of NC_137605.1, forward strand.
TGTAAAATGTTGACTATTTTTTAAACATTTTAACAACACAAATCGTGTATGGGGGTCCCTGGCACAAAACATTTTCAGATGGGGATACGTGGTCAAATACATGTTAATTTGGGTTACTTGACAAGAAAAGGTTGAGAACCCGTGGTGTAGAGTGACGGAGGAGAGTGTTTGGAGAACATGAACCATATAAGATGAGATAAACATTTATTGATAAAAAAATATTTATTTTATATAAAGATATCTGCATTGGATCTCTGAGTGAATGAGTGAACATATGAACAGTATTTAATTATATATAAATGTACAGTGAACATATGAATGAATATACATTGATACTATTGCTAGTATATTAATAAACACTATATAGTCATGTATGTATCAACAGTGCATATGAGAATGTATACATAATGTATGTACTGTATACTGTAGTGTACATACACAGACTGTATAGTACGTATACTGTATATATATTAACTAACACACACACACACACACACACACACAATCACATATGCGCACACACAACACACACACACACACACACACACACACACACACACACACACACACACACACACACACACACACACACACACACACACACACACACACACACACACACAGTATATTCATATCTGTCAACAGGGGAGTATTCTGGATGTTTACGATACATTTGACTTGACTGTGTTGTGTTTGTGTGTGTTGTGATGTTGTATCATGTCTGTTTTTAAATTCTACCAATAGTGTGGCAGATTCTTCTACATGCATGTGGTCGTATAGTTGTCCGTGATTGGTGGACAGAGGGACACGGGGAGGCCGGGTGCATTTGCACAAGCTGGGGCAGATCGGCGTGTGAACCAGCAAGAAATTGAGGAGATGAGGCGACAGAGCGTGAATGCCTTTCCTCTTAGTCTCTCTTTCTCTCTCACTTTCTCTCTCTCTCTTTCTCTTGTTCCCTTCTTCTGTGCCCTCCGTTCCTCCCCTGCTTCTTGGGTGGTGGTGGAGGATTGCCCAAGGTGAATCCCCGGTGTCCGGTCCTTGCTTAGCTTCTACAGTGGGGTCAGATATAAATAACGAAATCTCAGTTCATCACACTATTTACAGGCTGAATGTCCCTGGAGTTAGAGAGATAAGCATGCGCGCGAGCGAGTGTGTGTTTGTGTGCATGTTAGGGGTGTGCCGATACACTAATTTCACCAAACGATACGATACGATATTTGGCTCACAACTTCGATACGATTTCGATACGATACGATACGCACTTTTTTTATTATGAAAAATATATGGGGGAGAAAAAAAGCAAATGCAAACAAATAATTCTGTTTTTGCATTATTCAGATATGCGAACTTGTAGCTTTTCAGCTACAATAGCCGTTTTGAATCCAAATAGGGCAATAGTGTGACACCTGACCCGAAAAAACAACAACATGTTGTCACCCTTTTCAAAGGGTATACCTTTCAAAATGCATACCTGATTATTATTTTGTTAAAAAAAAAAAAACGATTTTTTTTTTCTTTCAAAACGATACATATCGTCACGAAAACGTATCGCGATATATCGCGGGACGATATATCGGCACACCCCTAGTGCATGTGCGTGCGCGACTGCGCGTATATGCTTATGTGTTGCAAGGAAGCAATAAGTACAGTGGAGAGTGTGAGCAGTGTTTGCAGTTTGCACCAAGCTGCTACTACCTGATCCTAATGCATTTTGTTTATCAGACTTAAGGTCTTTAAGGTCACACCGGAGGCATGATGAAGTAACATACAAAAATATACAAAATTGCAAAATACTCCTCCACGAATAATTCGCATCAAAAGTATTTATTATAGTTGATGCCTCATTCACACAGTCTGATGCCTTTATTTGTGATGTGGAATCTCAGAAAAATCGACCCTGTTCCGATTAAAAATTACATCTCTTTATTGCCGCGTAATATGAGTGTGCTCATGACCCAGACAACAAGGACCTTTAGGCATATAGCATGGCAGTGCAGACACCGCTGGCTGTCATGTGCCGTTAGGCTGTGTTAATTACTTCCATGTCACACAGCTGTGCTTGACCCCTGACCTCAGTGGAGAGGAAATGACCTCTCCGTGTTTAGGCCATGACAGACACACTCCTAACAGAGTGGTGAGGACTGTGTGTGTGTGTGTGTGTGTGTGTGTGTGTGTGTGTGTGTGTGTGTGTGTGTGTGTGTGTGTGTGTGTGTGTGTGTGTGTGTGTGTGTGTGTGTGTGTGTGTGTGTGTGAGATTGTTTAAACACATTTCTGTGTCGACTCAAGATAATGGATTTTGGACATTTGTTTTTGCGTGTGTGTGGGTGTGTGTGGGATGCAATGTGGTTGTACGTTGAATGCAGGAGCAGGTGAGAAATCACTTACCGTAAGTTTAAAAAAAAAAAGTGTGTGTGTGTGTATGTACAGTATGTATGTCAACAGCAATGAAACAGATCTCACAAGTCTCAAATGTTGTGGTCTACTAAAAGGTTTTACAACCCCTGTATGCCAGAACTCTCTCTCACACAGGAATGACTGCGATGTAGTGCAATTAATCCATTTCGTAGGATATCAGTCACACTGTTTATCGTCTCGTTTTGGCAGAATCGAGCGGGACGCGACTCTTAGCTACCGGATTAGCAGTTGTTCCGGGAGAAATCCTGGGTCTTTTTAAGACCTGAGGCCGATTCTAAAAATGTCTTCTAAATCCAGTGGTATGCTCAAAACGTTTTCATGTCAAGGACCCCCAAATGTATATGTATTTGGCACCGGACCCCCCCATCTCAAAATATTTTGTTCCAGGGACCCCCAGAAGCAAAGATTTGAGTTAAAAATGTATATATTCAAAGATAAACAAAATGTTTCACGATTATTAAAAAATAGCAGATCTTCAAGTTCATAGCGTGGCCCGAAGTGACGTGCTATGAGCTTGTATATCTGCTATTTTTGAATAGCCAAAGGTCCCCAGACCCCACTTTAAGAACCAATGTATACGTGTATATATTGGTAAAATCTAATAGACACAAATGCTTTCCCCGTTTTAATGGGTTAATGCCTCAGCCTGAGCATAAAATCAAGAGCTTGCCGTTATTGTTGTTGTGATGTGTAAAGGTTAAACTCGTCCATCTGTCTGTACAAACAGGCCTCCCGGGAGAGGCGGAATCACAGAGAGACAAACAGACGTGAGAGCGAGAGAGAGAGAGAGAGAGAGAGAGCGTTGCGGAGAAGTGTGTCAGTGAACACTGGGTCACACTGGCTGCTAAATTTATCCTCGAGTAGGGTTTCACCTCAGGGGCTGGTGGGGCAGGGGGGGGGGTGTTGGAGAGAGGAAAGGGGGTATGTTTTGAGGTGAGAGAGCAGAAGGCGGGTACAGGTGAAAGGGTGAGACACAGGGCCCGTGGTCAGAGGTGAGACAGGATGTAGAAGAAAAGGGGTAGAAGTTAAAAAGAGCTCCCCGTGGCAAACATCTAATTCAAAGAGACATTTATAATTGTTCCCAAGGGGAACTTCAGGTGTCATAGCAGCACCGCAGTATAGGCATGAAACACAGATACAGCTAAGTGTTAACAATAACAGAATAAAGGTAACGATGACTAAAATATACTTAAAGTCTGGCCTACATTTCATCCATAGTGGGATGGCGATTGAACTGAAATCTTTCAGTTGGAGGACAGGTCTCTCTCTAACGTTGATGGCTAAATGCTAATTACAGAGCTAAATCCATTGTTTCTACCACTTTTTCAATCAATATCCACAATAGTCAGTTCTACCCTGGCATACAAGACTTTTAAGACTTGTAAGACTGTGTACTGCTACACTTATTTTGTGCCAGTCTATTTTATATGCCCATACCACTGGTGATGGACTGTACATGATACTTATGTTTATACCTACCATCTATCTATACATTTTGGATGTGTCTGTATGTGATTTCACTTATAGACTTTCAGTTAATGTTAATGTGTAATACTGATGAAAGTCCAACGGCCAAAGACATTTTCTTTTTGCAATTATTTTTTGGCTGTTATTTTGATAGTGACAGTCACTAGAGAGACAGGCGAGAGAGAGGAAATGACATGCAGCAAAGGGCCTTGGGGCAGATTCGAACACGGCTCAGCTGCCGGAAGGATTCAGCCTTCATAATGTACTCTACCAGGTGAGCTACCTACCAGGGCGCCTTGCCGAATGCCGAAGACATTTTGTCCGGAAATTGAGGCAAACATTGTAAATGTCCGTGATTGCAATTCCAATGTTTTATGAATAGACAATCTGTTTAAGAATCACATGCTGACTGTCCTGAGTGCAATGTCCAGCCTAAAAAACTATTTCCAAATCATACCATATGCTGCAGTGTTTGTGTGCATGCTAGATGGCTTGCTACCAGTAGCGTTTATGACTCTGGACTGGCATGTAGGAATCTGCTGGACTGGCTGGCAGACTGAGGGAAGTCAGCCCAACAGAATTAAGAGCTGCTGACAACTTATTGTCAAGCTTCAAGTGTCTGCATTAACCTCTGGTCCTCTATCCTGTGTGTGTGTGTGTGTGTGTGTGTGTGTGTGTGTGTGTGTGTGTGTGTGTGTGTGTGTGTGTGTGTGTGTGTGTGTGTGTGTGTGTGTGTGTGTGTGTGTGTGTGTGTGTGTGTGTGTGTGTGTGTGTGTGTGTGTGTGTGTGTGTGTGCGTGTGTGCGCGCGATGTATACTGTGTATATATATATATATATATATATATGTATGTACACTGTGTGCGTGGACAGTATATGCATTTATGTATGTAATGTACACTGTCTGTGTGTCTGTGTGCGTGCGTGCGTGCGTGTGTGTGTGTGTGTGTGTGTGAGAGGGTGCATGTGGTAGGTACTGTAGTGGTCATACCTGTCAGTCATTGAGCTCTATACTGTATCACCCTCCCTTAGTGGAACAGGTAGCAGGTACAGCCTGTCTGTCTCTCACACTGGAAGGCAGTGGAAGACAGCAAAGGACAGATGTAACACTCAGATACAGTACTCTATATAGAGAGGAGGAAATTACTGCACATCACATAAGAACCAAGACAGGAACAGATAGAGTGACCCAACAACAGACAGAAGATGAGAGAGCGCATCAACACTTTTGAGACCGTTCTGAATATAGACCAAATTCTGGTAAGGTCTTGATTATTCATTGAATATAAAATATTTAATAGTTTAATATTTTTGAGGTAATTTGTTGCAGGGATTGATGTGCAAACGTTTTTAGAGGTCAACTTTGGTCAAGGACTCACTTTTTTCTCTGTGGGTGAAGTACCGATTTACCAGATACTTTAGATCAATTGTTATACAATTGATAAACAGTAAATGTGCATAAAGTTTGTGCAAGTTATGTATCTGTAAAGCCAGGGTTAAACTTTATTTGTTTGATATTTAACCAATTAAACCCTACAATTGTGCTTTGTTGAGTCCATCAGGGCTCTATATTTGGTCCCCTCTCCTTTTCCCATACACAAAATCTCTTCGCCGACAATAGCCGGTCTACAAACCCGCAACTCATTGCAATGCGGCACATTGTGAGTTTTATTTTATTTATTATTATGACATGCCCAGAATAGTGATGCTAGGGTTAATGTAGTTAAAACAAGGTTGCACTTCGGTAGAGCCGTGGGTTGTATAGCTGCCTGGATATGATAGAAGTCCAAATAGAAAGGTGTGTTTAGTATAGTGCAAGGCATGAGGCATGCCCTAATATTAATAACGATGTATACAGTTACATTTCTATACACCAACAGCCATGAAAGAGTAGAGCGGCATGTGATTGTACATCCTCTCGAGTCTCTATTATCTTCCTCCGTCTTCCTCACTCTTCTCTCACACATACTCTACCTCTGTACATCTAGCTCTCAGATTCCTGTCGTTTAAATTCAAGATTGAAGAGTTGATAAAAAAGAAAAGAAAGATTGCGATTTTAAATGTTTCTGGAATGGTTTTTGATGTCCCACAGTTGCTTTGTGAGTCCTTCAGGAGAAGAAGTAATATCTGTAATGTCAGTGACATTATGGCTACACAAGTTGACAGTCAGATGTACATAAAACCGAACAGTAATGGCATATAGGATGAGATGTATATAACAGTATCTGAAAAGTGGAAAACCGTGCAGCTATGCCAGCAGCATGAGGAAAGAGACCTCAGACCTGTGTGTGCGTGTGCAACAAAAAAGCATCAGATGGAGAGAGAGAGAGAGATTGGTCTCTCAACACATACAGTACACACAGCACACACGTTACATTTCATTTTAAATTCAGGAGGGATGTCCCAATAAAATAATCTAAAATAGTTTGTTTTCAAATCCAGCGTGCTCATTCGGCAACTCAACATGTCTGATTTGAAGATGGTGAGGTATTAGGTTATATTAGTTTTCGCTCAAAGCTTTCCAGTGGGACGGTACTAAAAACTCTGTAATTAAAAAGGGCTAAAGATTGACTTATGACAGCTTGGGCTGAGACTTTAGGACTTTTGGTCGGGACCTGTTTTAAATAGTTGGGAACTAAGAGACAGGTTGTTGGTTTATTTAAGGCAAAATCATCCAAGTAAATTCAGAGAGATCGATTGGAGAAAACCAGTCCAAATATACGGTACATCAGGCCCTGCAGCAGTGCAGCTATCTCTGAGGACAGACCGGTACGAGTTGAGAGCAGTAGGTCATTGATTTTGTCTCAATAGTTTGAATTTTATCATGAAAAAAGCTCATGAAATCGTTGCCACTGAGAGTTATAGAAATACACGGATCAGTAGAGTCATGACTTTTTGTCCACCTTGGCTGGTTTTTATTTTCCTCTATTAAGAATGAATAATAGGTGGCTCTGGCATTGCAGAGGACCGTCCTATGTATTTTAAGGCTGTTTTGCCAGGCTATACAATATAATACTGATACCGTAAATTGGGCTCAACCCAGTATTCTTCCTGTTTGATCGAACAGCACTATCAGATAGACATCTACCGAGGACATTTGTGTCTGATATCCATCCATCCATCTATCTATCTATCTATCTATCCATCTATCCATCTATCCATCTATCCATCTATCCATCTATCCATCTATCCATCTATCCATCTATCCATCTATCCATCCATCCTATAGTATCTATCAAGTAATCATTCAGTCAGCCTTTGATAAGAGTGGCTCAAATAGCCTACATACTGTACATACAGTAAGTAACTTGTTGGAGTATTTGTTAATAATGTGACTTTGTACACAGTAACTTTGGATGTTTAATGGACTAATTACATTTGTTGTCATACTTGTAGTTGTGTCCACATGCCTTAATTAGAACATGACAGCTGGAATAGCATTTGGAACAGGTACACGTTTTCCCAGTGAAATTGTTATGGTGTTATTGTTGCACTGGTTAATTAGCGTATTATGTAAAACTCTACGCATAAGGGAGCAGACTGTATTTGAAATACATCAGCACGTTGTGTGTGTGTGTGTGTGTGTGTGTGTGTGTGTGTGTTTTCGTTCCTAATCTCCCTATATGTCCGTCAGTGAATGGGTCAGATTTTATCATTAACCTTGTGCTAGAGGACAAGACAGGACAAGGCTATATTGTTGTAAGGCTGATCACACACACAAGTTAACTTTGACTTATTTACGCGCACGCGCATGCATACTCGCACACACACATACACGCACGCACACACACACGCACGCACGCACGTACGCACGCACGCACACACACACACACACACACACACACACACACACACACGCACACACGTGCTTGCTTGCTTTTACTTTCAAATATTCATTAGCACACACAGACACACATGCTTGTGAACATACACTCACATGGATATTTATGAATATGCCACGTTCACTGTCTCTCATAAGGGAGACAGGAATTTCTTATGCTTTTTTAATTAAGTCTCAAAGTCACACTGCCCTTCACCCTCTCAGTGACTATTAGCAGCACTCACTGTCTAAATCTCTCTCACTCTCTCTCTCTCCCTCTCTTTGTCTTTCTCTACCTCTCTCATTCTGCACCTCCCCTCTTTTATTCTTCTCGCTCCCTCTCTCCACTGTTGCCAGATTTTGCGAGAGAAATAAGCCACCAGGTCTATGAAAACAAGCCCAAAAGAAGCAACTATAGGCCACATGAGCAATTTAAACATACTGTATACATTGGCTATATGAAAATAAAGCCTATTTACACAACGCGTTGAGAGCTTGTAGATCTGCTATTTTCAAAAGAAAATCTTGAAAAAAGGTGCAACATTTTGAATATCTTTGGAAACATTTTAACAACACAAATCTTGTACAGGGTCCCTGTCACAAAATATTTTTATATGAGGGGGGGTTGGTGGACAAATACATATTAATGTGGTGGTCCTTGACATGAAAATGTTTGACAACCACTGCTTTAAACAACATTAGGAAACAAGCCCAAATAAGCAACTACACTTTAGAAACAAGCCCGACTTTACAGAGAAACAAGCCCGACTTTACAGAAAAACAATCCCAAAGTTGATTATAATAAACGGACATGGCAACACTGCTCCTCTCCCCCTCTTTGTTTTTCTCAACTCTAGCCTCCCCTCTCCTGTCTCTCTCTTCTCTCTCTCTCTCTCTCTCTCTCTCTCTCTCTCTCTCTCTCTCTCTCTCTCTCTCTCTCTCTCTTGCCTTTCTTCTACCCCCTATCTCTCCCTCTCTCATCCTCTTATTGCTCCCTGTGTCTTCTGAAGATTTAAAAAAAAATCTGTTTAACCTTATTTATGCTCCGTCGCACAACGGTGTTGCACGCCAAAAAGAGCAGACCTACAAGCTCACTACGCGTCATGGATGTGATGCGTTGTGAGCTTGCAGCTCTGCTATTTTCCACGTCGTGCGACAAAATATGAATCAGGCTTTAACATTCCTGTGTCGTAGGCTATGTACCATTACCCACCGGAGGCTGACTCATAACGCATAGGCTCATGCATTAATTCACAGCGTTTGACATCTCATTACCATGATTTAAGCTAGATCATACCCTATATCCTTATAAACCACCCAAGAGTACCTAGGCAAGAGACAAATATATGCTTAAATAAATGAGGGTTTAGAGAAGCTTATGCTTATGTTTGCCGGTTCAATTCTCAAACTAGTTGGGGGCAATCTGAGTTTAGAAAGTGAGTGAGAAACAACTATCTTTGTGCTCCTGCTGAAAAGGTGCCTTTGAGCAAGGCCATTGAGCCCTATAGTGTCTATTCTGGGGCAAACATTCAACAAAAATAGCAAATCTACAAGCTCACAACGACATGTTGTGAGCTTGTACATTGGCTCTGTTCACTGAAGAGGGAAAATAGGATGGGGCATGGTATAGACCCCTGAGGGACTCCGGTTAACAGTATATAGGGTTTAAATCCAAATTGTGTCAAAGGAGGTGACCAGTGGCCAACAGTACAAGCTGAGTGTTACTTTAAGTTGACCATCCCACCCATGACCCAAAATTGCGTTATGAAACAAAATGCCAGAGGATTAACATGAACCAGTTAAGCCCTATATATTTCACTGTATGACCAATAGAGAAAATAGCTGATCTACAATCTGTTATTTTCATTATTTTCTTGTTTTGTTTTGTTCAAGATTTGACAGTATTGCATGCACAAATGTGTGGAATGGTTTTGTTGTTGATGTCATCTTGGTCTGACTGTACGGAACAGAAACCCAGGGTCAAACCATGACACAAGACAAACACAGGGGCTGAAAGATGGAGACAGGGTAAAGCTATCAGGAACAGATGTATCACAGCTTTCAACGTCTCTCCCACGCTGTCTTTCTTTGTTCACCATTCCACCGAACTCAACTCATCTTTATTTGTAAAGGCCTTAAAGCTGCAATCCGTAACCTCTCCACACCCAGAGAGGTAATTATTGCGATTGTATCAACCAACCACCATTCTATCCCGGGTCTCCCATGTGGGAGACCAAATTCAAGAGCCACTCATTCCTCATTCAAGAGGGAATCCAGGGGAGTACTAGTTTCCCCCAGAATAGGGATGCTAGGGTTCATGTATAGTTGTTAAATTGATTGATTGATTGATTGATTGATTTATTGATTGATTGATTGATTGATTGATTGATCAAACAAAACACAATGAGTGGTATCTGCCTGACGCAGATCAGCTGAGGACACACAGAATCCACGGCCCAGAGCGGCAGTGAACTACATAGCTGTCAGTGGGTCAGTAAAGTCCACAGGGTATTTGCTGTAAGATATGGTGATGTCAGATACAGATCAGCCGAGGACACAGCCACGGCCTAGAGTGGAAGGCAATCGCTTCTTCTCACTCTCTCTGTGGATTGATTGATTGTTTGTTAGTTTGTGCTCGTTTGGTCCTGTGATGGATTGTTCTATGTTGTTAATGAGTAGTGTACTAGTGGTTAACGGTGTGTGTGTGAGGTCACCTGTAGACCTGGACAGTGGAGTCAGAACAGGGACAGAGGTGTTCTCACAGCATGCTCAAAGAAACAGACCGGGAACAGGTAATAACCTAATCATTTATATTGTAGGATTTTTACCACTTAAGCCCTATACTGTACTTCGTCGTACGATGCATAGTGAATATTGTCTAAATAATATATTCACACATTGTTTCACTATTTTTGAAAATGTACATTTTGAAATGTTTCAAATTTGTTTGAAACTTTTTGGATGATGCTCAAAATAGGGACACCAGATTGAAAGGGGTTAAGTTAGAGACACTTATCCAGTAGGTCTGCAACTGGCGATTTATTCCATTCATCTATGCAGTTAGACCATGGTGATTGTAAAACTAGAAAAAGTGCTCCTTGGAACACAGGTCTCCGCCAGGTCAGGTAGGTTATTGTGGGCCAGCAATGTTCGGAATTCGAACATTAGGAATTTGTGTTAGCGATTTGTGTGAAATTTGGATAAAATCTGAAGGAGTAATATAAAACAATGTGTTTTCATAAGTTGGCCTCCTGGTGGCGCTATAAAAGGCAGCTTTTTCCTTGGCATCTAGGGAGTGCGCATACAAAGTTTTACACAGATCGGTGCAGTTATAGGAAAAAACACAAACCGGCCTGTTATAGCGCCACCATGAAGCTGATTTGAGAAAAAAAACAAGTGGCATTTCTTTTTCGGCCTAGTGGGAATGTGCATGCAAAATTTCACGGAAATCGCACACTGTGTTCATGATTTGAGGAATTTTATTCAATACGGAGCACTCCTGCAAACTTTGGAAGCCAATCTTAGCCAATCAGGATGGAATATGAAAAATCTGAATAACTGTTTGGTTTAATGACTATAGAGATACTGTGTACCGATTTGCGTGATGATTGGACAAAATCTGTAAGAGTACTGTGAGAAATTTGGGGCAGAGGTTCTGCTCTGGCATCCAGGGAGTGTGTGTGCACAGTTTCCCTGCGATCAAGCCAACGTGTTAGAAGCATGGGACAGGATGAAGAGATTTTTTGCTGTAGGAATCAAACTTGTGACACTTCAGATACATTCATTAGAAATCCTGCTGCTGCAGGATTAGATATCTAACTTATATTTAGAATCTGTGGATAAAAACTGAAATTTGGTGTAGGCAAGCTATCTTTATCTGTGATTTATATTCTGGGCAAATCTCTCTCTTGCGAATGCCATATGACTGCTTTTAAATACCTATTTAAATGCATAGATTCCTTTAGGCTAATCATTGTGGCACTGAAGCAAAAGGCGCTTATTAATAAAGTTCCTTGTCTTCACATGACAGCTTTTATTCATTCTCTTAACACAGAGCCAGCTAGGTGTGCTATAGTGTAGTGTAGGCTAACCCTGCTGTATCTCTATTGTTGTTTGGACCTGGTTAACAGCTTTTAACTAGTTAAATTAACACTGAGGATTTTAACTCTGCTTGCATTACCCTGCTGTATCAAATCCCACCCACCTGGCATGGTTTACATTTTTTTTTTGTTTTGCTGATGCTCTTGTCCAGTGAGTGAACAGGTAGTCCAGGGTTCTGCACTGGGCTCAGTGCCTTGCTCAAAGACACTTCAGCAGGTATTCTTTTGCGGTTTGGCCTCCTTTATGACTGGACTGCTGTTCGACTCAGGTCCAGTTTGCATAATGCACGATAGCTACAAAAGACAACAGTGGTTCTCATGCCTCAGTGCACCTAATTATAGCTCCACTGTTAGCTCAGTTAATACAGTATATATAATACAGTATGCATGCAGCTATTGAGTAGGCCTAAAGACTCTCTGCATGACACAGCGTAAGCCTTCAGATATGTAGCAATTTTGTTCCCCAAAACAGTTAGCGGTTTATAATGTTTAACCAGGCTGAAAATATTATCCAAGTGCATTTTAGAAGCATACCAAAGTTTTGCAGAGCCCCTTTACGGCATTAACTCTAGCCCCCTGCTATGTGGAGTATTTGTGTATTAATTATACATGTCTATATCAGTGAACGCTGTCATGTGGCCTGGAGCAGCACTGTTTACACTGGTCGCATGGAGAATTCCTGGTAAACGTCCACTGAAAGAAAGTCTCACCGGTAAACGTTCAGGTCCGATTACTCACTGACCTGCCCTGTAAATGTAATCAGTACATATACTGTGCCTTTAAATTTGACTAGGCTCAAATGTTGTTGTCATTCACGCCATGCAGAGAATATCTTTACATTATATAACGTAGAGCAGGTTATGATGAGTTAGGACAGCAGTTACCAAACCTTTCCACGCCAACGACCCCCAAATAGCCACAGTCTCTGACTGCGGCCTCCCTATTGCAAAATGGCTTTAAAAAAAACTAAAACAGAACATAGCGAAAATAGCAGATCTACATGATCAAAACACGTCCCGCCGTGACACGTTGTGAGCTATTAAAAAATATGTTTGAAAATGTTTGAAACATTTTGAACGCCCAAAATAGGGATGCGAACAATTTTATGAATTTAATTTTAATAGAAATTAAAATGTTTATATAAAATAATTTTATGATAATTTCTTTGAAACCCCCCACTTTGCAAACCACTGAGTTAGGAGGTATGTTGGGGTTGTTGAACATCTTCCTCAAGGACACTTCTTCGACATGGTCACATGGCTGCACCGGAGATTGAAACTGAGCCTAGCGCGGCACCAATAAATTAACAGGTCCCACTATCAGATGTGCTTTTTTATATTCTAGGGCCGTTCCAGACGGCTGGGTGGGCTTCGGCCCTTGTGTGAGGTCTCCTGATCCTGCTGCTTGGATCCAGCAGATCTCTTTCCCCCATGAGAACCTGAGCTAGAAATGTCTTGTCTCCTTATGGGAACCGCTGCTCTGCCGCGTCGTTGGACGTTACAGGCCGTTCCGTGGCTGTGCTCGGATCAGCCGCGGTTAATGGCTGCGGGGGATTATAATTAAGCGTTAGTGTGGTGAAAACTGATCCCAGACCAAGAGCATAGGGTGATAAATTGTGTGTGTTGAAGCATGTGCGTTACTGTATGTGTACATACTGTATGCAGGTATGCAATGTGTGTGTACATGCATACGCAGATGCGTGTGTGTGTGTGTGTGTGTGCGTGTGCGTGTGCGTGTGCGTTTGCGTGTGCGTGTGCGTGTGTGTGTGTGTGTGTGTGTGTGTGTGTGTGTGTGTGTGTGTGGGGGTGTGTGTGTGTGTGTGTGTGCGTGCGTGTGTGTATGCACATGCGCGTGTGTGTATTTGGGAAGGTGTGGAATGTTCCCTCTTCCAGGATCTCTTCCTCTGGATACTTGGCTCGTGTCCAGGACCCCCCATCCACCCCCCCCCCCACCCACTCACCCTCTCAGGGAGGGGTTTTTCCGTTCTCCATGTCCGTTTTGTCTATTTCTGTCCAGCAGGGGCATTCGGCATGGTGTGTATCCCTTACACTCACGCCGCACATTCCCCCCTCTCCTCTTCCTCGTTATCTCCAGACGCTTTTACAACAGATCCAGTTCTCTCCCGCTCATCAGTGTCAGTTTTCACAGTTTTCTCACCCTTTCACCCTCTCTCCTTTCTCCCTCGCTAATTTATTTGTCCTTTCCTGTCCAGTAAACTTGCCTGTTTTCACCTCTGCCTCTGAGCATACGATTCCTTAAGTGAGTGTTTTCATCCTGCATGGTTGCCTAGGAGGAGACATTGGGCACAGCAAGCGGGAGACTCCTTTGTTCAAGGTTGGCTCCTTTGAGACGAGGGCTTATGGATATTATAGTCTTCTCTGTTTGGCCTACAGCTGCACAGGGCTCCAGTAGTTGAGTCACGAAGCACTTGCAACGATTATATAATACTTTACATGTACAGTACTGTATACAGCATTATGTTTGTCACTCTGTCCACAATGACTGTATGACGATGCTCTGAACTATGGACAAATCATAACTTAAGGCCACGAAGCTTAAAGGTGGTGTAAGTGATTTGGTTTTTGTTTTGATTAAATGAGTGTTAAATAGCTCTATTTTCTGATAGTAATATTTGCTAGAGAGTGTTTGTGCAGCTCTTTAGTAAACAGAAAATAAATGTTCAGGTCGGGATACCACTTTTATCCAGTCATGAGGGAAAACTCATACTGTACAGGATACAGGTTAAACAAGTGAAATCATAAGCGAGGAAAAAGTAATGAGTAGGCAACTGGTACACTATAACATTGAAAATGATATGGTGGTACTCCTGATTGGATGAAATTGCCAATTTCATCCACCTGAAAATGTATTTTCTGTTTATTAAAGAGCCAGAGAGGTGGGGAGATCCCTGTTATTGAACAAACACTCTAGCAGTGATTAATAATTTAGAGCTTTAACCTTTTCTCTTACTCAATATCTAATATCTGATATATGGTGTAATTGGTTGCTGCCCTTGTTTTCAGTTTTCACTGTTATTTTTCCCTCCCTCCATTCTCTTTCCTATCTACCATCAATGGGCTCTATGCACAGCAGCCATATTGTAGAAAAATCTGTTCCTTACTTCCTTCACGGGTCTTACCAATTATACGAATTAATATAAAGCTCTGTTCCATTTAGTGTAGCACAGTGGTTCTCAAACTTTTGTTTGGATCCATTTGTCCACTCTCAGAGTTACACACCCGTAAATTACACACTACAAAATCTGCACATGGCTCACTGATAACAAACTGTCATTACACTTACAGTAGGTCAAACTGAATCCATTCTTTTTGGGTCCAACATTAACCTCAGCAAGGCCACAGACTTTACGATCAGAGTGTTATCACAAGGAAAGAAGAGATTACAAATCTGGGTTGTATTTTAGATAATAATCTTTCCGGTTTCCTTTTAAAATGGCAAGAAAAGTAAGAAAGTCAACCAAAGAATACGATTTTTGGGCAGGATCTCCTGGTTGGTCGGTAGGAATTAATGCACTGAGGACACAGGATCACACATCCTGGATCACTCACCCAATGTCATTTTGACTATGGATGCACCTCATGATACTCTAGCACCTCAAAGGCACTAAAACAAACTAATCAGACCTCACACCTATAGGACTCACCTAACTAACCCCTGTTCATTATGCTAGGGTGGGACGGCTCAGGGTAGAGGACAGAGTACAGCAACTTGCAATGGGCCTGGTTTTCAAGATAGCCTACACAGATACACTTTGAGACCCAGGTGTAGCAGAATGTTTCCAGTGAGCCAACATGCACAATATGAGCATCCTGACTCTGTTTGAACGGAATGGAACAAAGTGTCAATTAGTATAATTGGTAAGACCTGTGAAGGAAGTAATTACTTGCCAATTTCTTTCCAATATATGCTGTGCATATAGAGCCTACTGTATCTGATGGTATGGTAGCTTCTGTCAATAAACACATGGTTGTGGGTAATGTAGTCTGCCTTTCCCAAAGAGTACTGGGAACAGCAGAATAATGTTACAACATGTTAGGTTTAGGGGCAGAGGAGTGCTTTGGATATTATATAATGTCCAGGAGCGCTCAAGCGCGTCTTTACAAATGCATGGCAGACAGGACACAGCCCCTTAAGGTTGTTACTTTTGCTATAGCTGTTAGTTGTGACATCCTTTTCCCTAGGATTGTGGGTAATGTGGTTTTTTTCTACTGCCTGTCTTACAGCTGTACGGTGAGTACAGAGAACAGCTCGGTAGTTACGCCAGGCGGGAAGCGGCTCGCTTACTGACAGAGAGACAATGCAAGAGACAGGCAGAAGAGAACACAAGGGCCGGCCGCAAGGGCCACGGCCGGCGGCATCATCCCCACCACGACCACCACCGCCATGCCGTCACCTTGGAGTCACATCTCAGCCAGTCATCTTCCACCAAGACGCCACGCCCCTACTCCAAATGCCAAGGTGAGACCCACAGAGGACAGGAAGTTGCCATGGCGACATACTAACAGTAAACATTGGGATATATCTGAACTCGGTGAGTCAGTAGTAGGGATGGGTAATTAACCGGAAATATATTGAAACCAACATTTTGAACTAATGACCGACTTAATCTTACTTATGTAGGTTAATCGAATAATCAATATTATTTCCCATATATCAACAAATCGACACAAAAACTTCTAATGGATTTGTATTAACCTAATTAAATATTATCGTAATATTCATTTGAAGTCGTATCGTCCAGCCCTTGTCAGTAATCAAAGCCATAACCAATGGGCAGAAAAAAACATCTGACAGTACATTTTCAGTGACTGTATATTCTCAACACTTAAAGATTTTGTCAAGTTATAAAGAGCATCAAAAGAGCACAATACTTTTACCCCAAATAATATCTGTCCATTAGATCAGGGGTTCCCAAACCGTTCCATGCCAAGCACCCCGAAACAGCCAACTTGTAGATCTGCTATTTGTGCTATTTTCAGATTTTTCGAGTTTTATTTCCCCCCCCCTTTTTTATTATGAAACATTTCGACAATAACCTTCTAACTTTCTCTTCTTTTCATTTCCCTCTCCTTTCCAATTGTCCCCCTCCCCCCCACGTTGTGAGCTTGTAGATCTGCTATTTGCACTTCTTTTGCGCGACACTTTTGTATGATGAACTTTAATAATACAAACAAAACAATTTAATAATAATAAGAAATGAGACACAACATTGCTGAACTTTTAACATTTAACACTAATGTTATCGTCTGCAGTGCACCTAATTTAAATAATGTATCAACCACAATAAATTAAAAAACGTAAAGAAATACATACATAAAATAATAGAGTTTGTGTGCACATTTATCAGCGGATAGCAGCAACCCTTTGTTCCTGGTAGAGAAAAAATATGTGTAAGCTTAGCTTACATAATTAAATAAACAATGTTGCACACAGTAGCACCCAGCAGCATGTCTTTGTTTTTAGTCCCAATTAACATTTATACACTAATTAACACTGATGTATTATTCACTTGAACACATTGAACAATATTTGAAAATAGAAAATGTGCATTGTTTTGTAGAGTGTTTTAGTGCACAGCATTTATCAGCATATAACAGCATCTCCTTGTGTCTGTGAGAGAATGTTCATTGTTAAAAGCGTAGTACACAGCGTTCCACAAGGCGACCTGCAGAAGAACATTCTTTGAAAATGGCAGATATCGGCCTACCGATTAACCGATAAGCCACTAATAGATCAGTGGTTCTCAAAGTGGACATTGAGGGGGTTCCAGGAGGTCCCCAACTAAATGAGTTAACAACAGCTTAACCACTTTAAACCTATTTTTATAATTCAGCAATTTTTAAAATAGCCAATCTACAAGCTGTAGATCTGCTATTTTTGAAAGATTTTGAGACATTGTGAACAATTGTGAACATTTTTGAACATGTTTAATAACACAAATCTTCTATTTGATGGTCTCTGGCACAAACTTTCTTTAACATGGTGGTCCGTGTCCAAATACAAATTAACTTGGGGGTCCTTGACATGAAAATGTTTGAGAACCACTCCTATAGATAATGATACATCGTAGTACATTGTTTATACACTTACGAATATATAAATATGGAACGTATACTGTAGAGTCTTTTCTGTGGGTCTACCCCAGACTGTTTGACCCGTATGCGGCGGTACATCGTGACCAAGATGGGAGACGACTGGATCTTCCTGGTTCTACTAGGCCTTACCATGGCGCTGGTCAGCTGGAGTATGGACTATGCCAGTGCCAAGAGCTTGCAAGGTACCACACATCACACCTACTGAAGGAAAGAGATCTATTTCAGCGCATTACCATCTTTCAGTTGTAATTTGTGTCACGTGAACAAGGATTAAGTATAAATGTCTGGTTATACACTGAAGCTTGAATTGTGCCTTGACTATGAAATCAGCTCCCAGTATATCTTAATTTCTTTCTTTGTCCGTGACCCTGCTAGAGCATGCTGTGACCCCATTTTGGGTCCCGACCCACTGGAGGGCAAAGGGAGATTATTGTTGGTTGAGCAGTTAGTCTGATAATATGAGACTCTGGTTTTCAAGTTCAACTTCAAGACTGTTTGTCAGTAGTGGGACACTTGGTTTGCTTCATGTCAAGGTCTTACATTATTTTGGGGGACGAGGACAGTCTCTGATGTTCTGGGATTTGTGTGAGACTTATCAAACACAGACATCAGCGAGGAGGGTTTGCTGAATGCCACAGGTCTGATTTGCTCTTTCCAAAATACTGTTGATATAGTCGCTTGTTGCACTCCCAGCCTATTTTCATTTGCAGTGTGAAAACACAAGGCCTTGGTGTGCAGTGTACTCTACTGTACTGTTCAATTCTGTTTGAAGTAATTCCATTTCTTCTCTCTCTCTCTAGCCTATAAGTGGATGCATGGAGAGTTGAAGGGAAATATTCCTCTCCAATACCTAGCCTGGGTCACCTATCCCATGATCCTCGTCATGTTCGCCTCACTCTTCTGCCATGTGGTCGCACCGCAGGCCATCGGTAAGTACTCTGGGGTCCCTGCCAAGCAGCAGTGACGTGGACGCAAAACCGGGGGGGAAAAATGGCTTCTGTCAGATTATCTCCTCTGAACACAAAAGACTCTCATGTCAGTACATGAGTGTATTTTGGGTCGAGTGGAAGTCTAACCCCCTATAGTCATGACAGGGACCAGAACAAATTGGGTTATTGCTATTCGCCATTGTAGAGCAGATGTCTTTCTCTCATATAATGCCTCATGGCTGGATAGTAACATGTCACTGTCTCCTTATTTTACTCTCTGGAAGTCCTCCATTATTCATGACTCACCATCCTCTCACCCTTGTTCCTCTGTTTGACCCTGTACTCTTCCTCCACCCCCCCCACCCCCACCCCTCTCTCTCTCTCTCTCTCTCTCTTTCTCTCTCTCTCTCTCTCTCTCTCTCTCTCTCTCTCTCTCTCTCTCTCTCTCTCTCTCTCTCTCTCTCTCTCTCTCTCTCTATCTCTCCATGTGTCTGTCTCAGGGTCTGGTATTCCCGAGTTGAAGACAATCCTACGAGGTGTAGTATTGAAGGAGTATTTGACCCTCAG
>NC_137605.1:19957842-19995342 GCF_963280865.1 Gymnoscopelus braueri
TCTCATGCAAAGAAAATGTTAAAACTTTCTCCATAAGCGCTGAAACAGCAGTAGACTGATAGCAGACATAGCAGTCCCAGGGGCAGAGTCTATAGATGATGCCAAGTGCATGTGAAGCTGGCTTTTTATCGTTAAGCCTGGTTTATACTTATTTGCGTTCCGGTGACTTGCACCGAAAATAGCCGATCTACAAGCACAGAACGCGACACAGCGTGATGCTTGTACAGTAGATCGGCTGCTTTATCAGGCTTTTATTGGCTGTATGATGTGATTGGTGATTGGATTTTTTCCACTGTTTCTCCCAGTCACAATCACAGCGCTCTTCAAAACCAACTTCCGCATGGACTTCCCCTTTGACCTCCAGGAGCTGCCGGCGTTTGCTATAATTGGGTATGGATGTGATAAACCAGGGAGAGAGGGGATTAGAGAGAGAGAGTGTGTGTGTGTGTGTGTGTGTGTGTGTGTGTGTGTGTGTGTGTGTGTGTGTGTGTGTGTGTGTGTGTGTGTGTGTGTGTGTGTGTGTGTGTGTGTGTGTGCGCGCGCGCTATTAAAGGCTCCTTTCTTGTGTGTGTTGCAGGATCTCATGTGGGTTCCTGGGTGCTTTCTTTGTCTACCTGAACAGACAGGTGGTTCTGTTCATGAGGAGACCCACTGCCCTCACACGCTTCCTCACCAGGCAGTGAGATATCAGCATGCACCCACACACACACACACACACACACACACACACACACACACACACACACACACACACACACACACACACACACTATAACATACTCATAGTCATAATGCATTATAATCTCCTTATAACACTGCAGATCATAATACTTAATACATAATTGCTGGTCACTCTTTTAGACAGGATCATAAAATCATTGTTACAGTATTACAGAGGTAATTTGGTGCTTTAAGTAAAGTGGAAGAATATTGTTAAATCAATGCAAAACTAAAACTAAATATAATTGCTGCCTACACCTCATTACTTTATTTAACATGCTGAACACAAGCAATCTTAAAATACTAAAGGATGGATCCAGAGATAGGGAGATAAATGCCAAGCAAGTAAGGGACAACCACTTCTAACACATCTACAAGAAATGTGGAGGATATAATATTAACAGGGCATGAGGAAGGTTTGAGACACAGTATCCATGAGATCACTTAGCCTGGCTTGGCCATACAGTACTAATCACTAACTGGAAGATCAAATTATTTCACTCTGACAGATTTGTCTGGTTTCCAGGCTAGAGATCACTAGCAAGGGATTGTCATAAACTGGCTTAAAGTAATATGATAAGGTCAAGGTACATCAATGAATGATACCAGAGCTGTCACGGTCACTGCCTCTGTCACTCCCATTGACCCTATGCAACTCCTTTCTCCGCAGCGCCTTGATTCTCTGAGTTGATTCACCTGTTAAGCTAACCTGTGCCTGATTGTCCTAACGATCTCCAGAGACTATTTATACCCATGTCTGTTCATTTACTGCTGGGGTATAAATGTTTTTTTTGTTTGTCAGTGCTCTCTTTAGTTTGTATGTTAGACATTCCTGAGTTGTATTTGAGTTTGTTGTTTTTCCCTGTAAATGGTGTGACTGAGTTATCGTTTGCCAAGTAAAGTCCATGTTAGTTTAATCCTGGTTTTGATTCTGCTCTTGGGTCTGATCTGGGTTTGAGTCCTGACAAGAGCTCAGAGATCATCGATCTGATACATTCAGCCATGTCAGTATACTGTGAAAGGAACTTAAGAACTTATGTCATTCTTCACTTGAAGATTTACACCTGAGATGATCGACAGTGTTAAAATAAAAATCTAGGACTATATTTATTGGCTTAATTAGATCAGAAAAATACAGTACATATCATATGTCTAGATGCATACACAAGTATTCACACACACGCACGCACGCACGCACGCACGCACGCACGCACGCACTCACACACACACACACACACACACACACTCTCACACACACACACACACACACACACACACACTTAAACTAACCTTAAACATAACCCTAACACTAACCCCAAAATGGCTCTTTCTTGCATTCCCATCTTTTCATCCTACAAAAGACATTCACCACAGACAAATGTACAGTTACACAAACGACCGCCACAGCATGCTGCTCACTTCATCTGAAGATGAATGTGACTTCAAGCATCATGATACCGTGACCAGACCGTGTCCCCCAGAACGCCCCTCTGCACTTGCATCCAATCCCTGCTAATGCTTGTGGCCTTGGCTCTGCATACAGCCCTCCATCTCACAACAGTGGCCTGGCCAGCATAACAACCCTCCAGTCATCCCTTTCTCTCAATGGGGACATTCACTTATCCAGAGAGACCCTGGCAGTCAGGCTACATTAGTCGCAGCCATTAAGAGAGAGGCGCATGAAGCTGCACTATCTGTGTTGATACAACCACACCGAGCCCCTGTTCACTTCTATTATTACCAGCATCAATTACCTGCTCCAGTGCAGCAATGTTGGTTGGTTTCCGATAATGGAGGTTGTACCATATTAAGGATGCCTGCGTGTGTGTGTGTGTGTGTGTGTGTGTGTGTGTGTGTGTGTGTGTGTGTGTGTGTGTGTGTGTGTGTGTGTGTGTGTGTGTGTGTGTGTGTACACAGTCGATTGATCTATCCAGGTGCAGTGACGCTGATCATCGCAACCCTTACATTTCCTCCTGGGTTCGGTCAGTTCATGGCTGGAGAGGTATTAAAAAACAAAACAAAACAAAAACACTCACAGTTTTAAACCCATCATTTATATTCATGTTGTATATGAACAGTAATCAGCAATTTAGTCTATTATTTTACTTAAGATCAGGAACATAATCAGATACATCTTAGATTGCTTCGCCTACACAATCAAAACAACACGACAAAGTTATCAGTGTACAAAGCCATACCTTACAATGTGTATTGTCTATCTGTCTGTCTGTCTGTCTCTCTAACTGTCTCTCTCTGTCTTATCTGTCTGTCAGCTCATGCCCAGAGAGTGCATCAACTCCCTCTTCGATAATTACACCTGGACCAAACTCTCGGACTCCACCGTTCCTCCTGGACTGGGGAAATCCTCGGCGTGGATACACCCCCACGTCAGTGTCTTCGTCATTCTCTTACTCTTCTTCGTCATGAAGGTACGTACACTCTTGCTTTGGCTGTGGTGGTTTGACTTTCACGTATTCATTAGGGGAATGAATGTTGACAGAGTACAGTTGCTGTTTTTTTTGTTTGTTTCAGCCACACATGTCGTTAACACAAATTCACACTTGGATGATATTCAGCACATCTATGATCATTTAGTATTGGATAGTAAAGTAGCTGTTCAGTGCCTTGCTCTTACAGTAGATTGAGGAGAGAGCATTTCTTATATTGATGCTGTCAGGAGGAAACCTTGCATGTCCAAAACCATTACTTTTCAGGAAATGGAAAAAAGAACCTGTGTTCCAATGGATACAATGTTACATTACATTGTATTTAGTCACAAGCTCTAACCCTTAAAACCCACAGACAGACTTGTACCACTTTGAACCTGGTGTCCCTATTTTGGGTATGTTATGATAGGCAACATTTTTCTAAAATGTTAATTTTTTTTTCAAAATAGCAAAAACTGCAGGTGTACAATCTCTGTTGTGAGCTTGTATATTGGATATTTTCGCTACTTTTGCATAACACTTTCATATGACAAAGTATAAAAAAAAGGGCATTCATTTAGGATAAAAATATGAAATATGGAGATACAAGGTTTCGGCCTAACAGAGATGATATATAACCTGTGCATGAGGGTCTGTCAGCACAAATTCAAGATTCAATATTGAATAGTTTATTGCCATATCCAAGGTCGCTAGAAGTGTGCACAAGCCAAGTACAGAGGACATGACATGACGTGCATGCGGATAGGGTCTAACATTATTCAACAAGGAGTGAGAGAAGGAAGATGGTCAAACAAGACAGTAATTATTTGGTTAACATGAACCCATGCATCCCTATTCTGGGCATGTCATAACAAGCGAACATTCGGTGAAAATAGCAGACCTACAAGTTGTTGATCTGCTATTTTCTGTGAAGAGATTCGGTGCGTAGGGAGAAAATAAGCTGCCCACGGTTAGAGCCCTGGGAACCCCGGTCAAGGAAATATGTAGGGGTTAAGTGCAACTGTGGTTGTATTTTTGATGTCTCAGTGTGGAGATAATTCCCTGAAATACCCTGGAAAGTGCTGATGAGCTACATTTCTACATAGCGCCACATAAAAATATAGACATATAATACCCGCGTTGGCAAGGAGACTGGCCTATTATTTTACACCCATGCTGCGCATGGTGGGTGTGTTGCAATCGCCAGCGCCTGTCACAGCGATAACTCGGACAGTTTTAATCTTATTTTGATCAAACTTGGCAGATGAGTTGGAGGTAGCTGTGGGTTGGGGGGGGGGGGGGATAGGGGTAGCATGTGTAGCAGGTGTAGCATCTCTCGCTTGATGATAACTTCCTGTTGTTTTTCCCTGTAGTTCTGGATGTCTGCTGTTTCCACCACAATGCCCATTCCCTCTGGTGCCTTCATGCCCGTCTTCATATTAGGTAGGAGCAGGGTTTGACTGGCTGGCTGGGGGATGTGTTTTATCCTTCTGATCAGACACAGTAACTTTTGGGGTTGATACGTTTGATAATATCACAATTCAGATATAAATGTATATCAACCACATTAACTCTGGCGTCCCTATTTTGGGCAAATTTGTCAAACTTTGTCAAGATTTATATTTATTTATTTTCTATAAAAGAAATGCAAAAATAGCAGAACTACAATCTCACAGCTTGTAGATTTTTTTTTTACAAAACATACCCTTGGTAGGAGATTCTCCACTTTCTGAACATCAGCTTCAATTGTCTTTGTTGTAGTCATTAATCACATTAATGATACGTGATGATAATTAATCATCACATCATCACATCATTAATCATGTTTAATCACTGTAGTCATCAACTCAAGCAATCATAGGTAAAATATTGCCAGCCATTATGAACATGTTTCACGTGTCACTGATTTGGGGGAACAAAATTACGTACATACAGTATGTTTAGACCTTAGCTAGTATTCCCAGCAAGCATTCCCTCACTCACAAACACACTCCACGGCTGTATGGCGCCACTGCGTTCTTGTACAGTACGTCTCTCACGTGCTGCTTCGGTGTGTTTGACTGACTCATGTCACACTCTGAATCCTTCCCAATCGGAAACTCTTCAATCATTATAACAGTTACCGTCCAGGCGCAATCAATCTGACTGACATCAGGTGCTCATTTAATCTGTATTAGAAATGTCAGAATACTAATTAACAGGACAGGATACTCAGATAAGATATAAGCCCTTAATTTCCTTGATAAACATTTTACAGTTACAGGTACACAGCAAGTTATGCTGTGTCTGTAAGGTGGCTAACTACATCATAGTTAGTTGTTTGTGATTACTGAGGGAACTCAAATATACAATATACATATTTATGACACAACCAGCCTTTATTTGCTCTAAGGGGAGTGAAAAAAGGATAAATAGCTGCTAGGCTGATACAACAGCACCAATCAGCTCAAGCTAAAGTGCCACTATGTGCTGAACTGTCCCTGTGAGCAGCCTCGCTGCCAAAAGAGTGGCCGCCAAACACGGTTGTTGCCGATGGTGGAGTAGAATTCACAGCTGAGGAAACACTGGAGTATCTTTTCGCCTGTGGCTCGGGCTGATATGCCAGCCCTCGGTTAGATAAACCCAGGCAAAGACGAATGCCAGGACCCAAGAGTTCAACACTTTTAATCCCTCTCCAAGTGGATCAGATTTGGATTTTAGGTGCTTAAAGATATGATTTGATTTATCATTTCATTTCTTATTAATACAATGTTTGCTGAGATAATTCTATGATTACAGAGCAGATATAAGTGATGCCAATCCTGTTTTTTGTTTTGTTTTGAGCTACCCAAGATCAACATCTGATCCACTCGGATAAGGATTAAAAGTTGTGATCTCTTGGACTAGGTGATAAACTATATACAGTATATACTGTACAATGAATTGTGTACTTAACCCATTCAATCCGGGAACGCATCTCTGTCATTTTAGATTTCTTTCTTTCAAAAATAGCAGATATACAGGCTCATATGAGCTTGTAGATCTGCTATTTTTGAAAAAAAATTATTATTTTTTACATTTGTAACCATTTGTAACCAAGATCTTTGCTTCTGGGGGGTCCCTGGAACAAAACATTTTGAGATGGGGGTCCGTGGCCAAATACATATCTAAAAATGTTTTCTAAATCCTAACAGTGTGTTGCTATATCAGTGGTGCTCCAACTTTTCCATGTCAAGGACCCCCAAAATGATATGTATTTGGCCGTGGACCCCCATCTCAAAATATGTTGTTCAAGGGACCCCCAGAAGCACAGATCGGAGTTAAAAATCTTGTATATATATATATATATTCAAAGATTTGCACAAAAAATTGCAGATCTACAAGCTCATAGCACTCGGTGCAGCGCTATGAGCTTGTATATCTGCTATTTTTTAATAGCCAAAGAAATCTTAGAATGACACAGATGCGTTCCCGGTCTTAATGGGTACGAGTGTCCTCTATGTGTCCTCTATAGGTGCAGCCTTCGGTCGTCTGGTAGGGGAGATCATGGCCACTCTCTTCCCAAATGGAATCCTGTTTGATGGGATAGTTTACCGCATTCTCCCAGGAGGCTATGCTGTCATTGGTCAGTCGGGGGTCTCTTGTACCACCTACTCTACATTCTGTCCCTTTTCTCTGAAATCTACTGAACTCAATTTCATTTTACTCACAGTCATTGTAGCGTATTATTATAGTCACGTACACAGATTACAGCTTTAATCATTGATGAAGGCCAGCACCGTGAATGTATAGAACACTGAAAATTGGTTTTTACTGCAGCTTGATGGAATGCATTGCATACATATTACATGCATTACTGTCGCCTTGTGTGTTGAGAATCACATTATACCAGTGGTTCTCAACCTTTCCTGGATCAGGGGCCCACTTGAAAGCATTTGCGGCCCACCCGTCTGACCACTTAACCGGCTGCCGTGTTAAGTCGTCAGATGGGTGGGCCGTATGTTTATTTTAATAGAACTAACGTAGTACAGTGTACTTTAAGCTCCTATTTATCGGTATCCGAATGAAAACATATTTTTTTCACTGCATCATACTATGTGAAATACAATCAGTGGTGCTGAAACCACAAAGCCCTGACTCAGTAGTGTAAACACGGACATCCATCCATACCAGGAGCCGCAGCGATGACCGGAGCGGTCACACACACGGTGTCGACGGCGGTGATCTGCTTTGAACTGACGGGTCAGATCTCTCACATCCTGCCCATGATGGTGGCCGTGATCCTGGCCAACATGGTGGCCCAGGGCCTGCAGCCCTCCCTCTACGACTCCATCATACAGATCAAGAAGCTGCCCTACCTGCCCGAAATGGCCCTCGGACACATCAGGTATCATCGAGCCGGCGACGCAGTTTTGCTTGGTGTCATACTTGGCGGGCAGTTACCAAGAGAGAAACATATTGAAAATAATTGTGAAGAAAATGGGCAGAGGAATATTCTGCATCAGAGGATGTTCCTCTTTCCTTACACCTGCCTCCATAGTGCTAGTGACACAGACACTAGTTTTATCTCACCTTGATTACTGCTCAGCAGTCTGGTCAGGTGCAGCCAAAAAAGATCTGTCTAAGCTCCAAATAGCTCAGAATAAGGCTGCAAGGCTCACACTGGCCTATCCATTAGGTGGGAGGCAGAGTACAGGGAGAAGGCATGCCAATCTCTCATGGCTCAGAGTAGAGGAGAGGTTGGCATGCAGTGTAATGAGTTTCTTTAGGAATACCTGTTATAAACAACCACATTGTCTGTACTCACAAACACATGATGTGAGAGATCATAATAGTCACACTACCAGGCATGCTACTAGGTTATGTCTTTTATCTTTTCTTTTTTGTAGATTGGCCAATCATTTTTATCGCTTTTTCACCAATTTACGTGGTTGTTGTTATGCCACATAACCAACCCCACACTTTTCTGTGTTGCCACTGCTATTGTACCCTACTGGTTCTCACCTGCCAGTGAGGACTTAGCACCTCCATCCTACTCCTCCTGTTCAGCACCCCCCGCTGAAAGGCACGGCCCCAGCCTGTATGAGTCACTAACACAGCGATAGAGATCGCCCTCCCCGCCCGGCATCGCTCCAGCGAACACGGCCAATTATAGATTATATTAGAATAATGGATAACACTTTAAAAGTGTCCCTTAAAAAATAGTTAATAGATCATTCACAAACTGTTAATTACTTGTGAAATGGTTTTTAATTGATGACGCCTTATAAATAGTTTATAGAACTACTACTATTACTAAACTACTTACTGATGACTGAAGTATTTTTTTGATTGCTGAATAAACAACTTTCAGTACAAGTAAACCCTCTCCGCTGCACGCTAACTCCTCCCACTATTCATCGACATCAACAGTACTGGAACCCTCTTCTCTTCTCTTGTCAGCCACAAACATACGTATTTCAATGTTTCTGCGCCCTCCCTGCACCTATCAGCTGGCCTCATTTGGCCTTCCACCAGGGAATCTTATCTAAACACAATTAATGCATGTTTAAGAAGTGCGCAACAAATCATTATTTAAATATTATAACAAATACTACAAATAGCTTGTTCATGATCTATTTACTATTTATAAGGCATCATTTTAGATCATTAACCAATATAAACAAACATAAACAATATTAACAATTCATTAATAACTCAGTAACTAACAGTTTGTGAAACTGTTAGTTAATGAATAAGGGATCATTACTTTTCGAATAGTGTTAACATGTTTGTGTTCAGGCATTAGGTTAGCAGCCGAGATTGCGTGCGTATATACAGTACGTACAGTAAAAGTGTATGTCTGTGTATGTCACCAATATCATGGTCATTGGACAGTATACATTATCTCTCTGCTTCCCCACAGCAAGTATAACATATTTGTGGAGGACATCATGGTGCGTAAGGTGAAGTTTCTGTCTTCGCAATCCACCTATCGAGAGCTCAACCACCTTCTAGAGAATACCGCCCTCAAAACCATCCCCCTGGTTGACTCCAAAGGTACGCTGTATTACACACATTACTGGCAAAGGTCTATGTTATGTTATGCTAAATAAAGCTAGTATTTCATGAAGAGTGATGAAACCCACAGTTGAATTTCCTCTCAGTGAAGGGGGGCTATCACCACAAAGTGATTACGTAGACTTTA
The DNA here is from genome assembly GCF_963280865.1 of Gymnoscopelus braueri. Taxonomy (NCBI): domain Eukaryota; kingdom Metazoa; phylum Chordata; class Actinopteri; order Myctophiformes; family Myctophidae; genus Gymnoscopelus; species Gymnoscopelus braueri. The sequence goes on from NC_137605.1 coordinate 19,967,155, forward strand.
TGATGCTACAAACATCCAATGATATTCACCTACTTTTGATTTCCAATTCCAGAAAAAGATAACTGTGATTTAGTGCCTGTTTCAACATATGCACTTATTTGTGGGGGTAATGCTGTGCTTTATTGTCTATATATTAAACACCCAGATATTAATTAACACCTCCAAAATGATTGTCGGTATCAGACGATAACGCTGATATATTGATGCATTGACATTTCCTTAACAACTTACAGCAAGACCAGTAAAGTCTGTAGATGTTCTTTGGGGAAGAGAAAATTTAACTTTTTTTTGAGCAACCAGTGGAGGAAAGATACAGATGACTTGAGAGATTAAAACGATGAAGGAATTTTTACACTTGGCCAGTCTGTTCTTAAGTTAACTGCAAAAACATAAACTTTATTATTACCTTGAGGTCAGTGAATGTTATTGTACCTTCCTGAGAGTAGTGCTGTTTTTGAGCTTTGTTCTGCACAAACACATTTTACAGAGAAAGAATAATGAGAATAAAAACAATAAGGTTCCTGCAGCTTCACTGCTTGGACCCCTACAATTTACAATTTAGGCATTTAGCAGACACTCTCATCCAGAGTGCGAGGTCTGAATAGGCAATAACCTGAATACCCAATAACCCCTAATAATAAACTTAACCAATTCAATCCGACAACTTATCTGTGTCATTTTAGATTTTAGCTATAAACATTATTTTATACTTTATATAAAAAAATAGCAGATCTACAAGCTCAAATCTTTGCTTCTGGGGGGTCCCTGGAACAAAATATTTTCAGATGGGGGTCCGCGGCCAAATACAAATAATTTTGGGGGGTCCTTGACATGAAAAAGTTTGAGAAACACTGATATACCAACAAAACTTTTAGGATTTAGAAGACATTTGTAGATGCGTTCCCGGATTGAATGGGTTAATAATAATAAAACACCTCCTTCTCCAGAATCTATGATCCTATTGGGCTCCATCGAGAGGATAGAGCTCCAGGCCTTGTCTGACTGGTGGCTCTCACCGGAGAGGCAGGCCTTTGAGAAAGGTGAGACGTCACCGGTCAGCTGGGAGTCCTTCACCTTCGTGGACGAGGAGGAAGGAGAGCAGAGCACAGCCAAGGTGTGAAACCTGAGAAAGGCACTCGCTATAAAATGACTCACAGGTCGATGTTGTTTATGAGTGGTCAGTATGGGCCTAGGTTTCCCTGTGTGTATAATTGTTCTGCGTCAGTCTATTTTGTTGACAATGATCCAACAGGTATCATCAAAGTATCCATAGTCATAGTATTAATTGTTTCCAATGCGCACGCACGCACAAGTGAGTGTTATTTTGTGTAACCTTTCTCTGTCTTGTTGTGTATACTCTCACCAGAAATGTTTTTGGACATATCCTCTCTGCCTCTCTATTTCTCTCTGTTACTCTCTGTTGCTCCCCCCCCCTCTCACTGTCTCTATGTCTTTCTCTGTCTCCCCAGACTGCAGATTCTTCTGCAAAGAAGCATGCATAATTCATAAGAATAAAATACATGAGAAAAACAGAAAGATAGATAACTATCTGCCTGGCAACCACCAGAGTTGTCATGTCACACTGTAAAGCACAGCTAACCATGCTTTATGGGAGTGTTTGGAACATATCTTTGACCAGATTGTGTGACTGAAACTTTCCATATGTAGATAGATTATTGCTCAGGTATTGTTGCCAACCATATGTGTCTGAAGTCTGATTTACAAATTAAATTCTACGTATAAATTATGCATGAGAGGTAGGGGAGGACTGATACAGCTGGGCCCGAGGTTGTTTATCAAGGCCCACAACAAATAACTGAGTGTGAATTTGTTTATCACAAACTTTATTAACAAAGACAGACAGCGAGAAAATAGCATGTGATCAATGCAGCAATGTGATCAATGCAACTTTAGCTTGCACTGATTGGACAGCTACTGCCATATCAGCCCTAAGGCTGATAAAAGTTATCAGCCCTGGGGTTCACATCAGTTATCACCCTATCAGAGCTTTTATCACTCGCCACACCAAGGGCAGATACTGTAAAGGCTGGGCATGTGATACACTCAAATACAGTAACAACCTTTTCTTGTCTCCCAGACCACAGCAGTGCTGGATGAATGTAATGGTCCTATCCCATCCCCCAAACCACAGGAGACCTCTACCAATCACACTGGCTCAGGTGAAGTCTCTGCCTCCTTCAATTTGACCAGTTTAGAAGTTCATCTTACCATCTGTCGTTTCCTCGTCTTACTTGTAATCCTCCACACAGGCAAGCGCAGGCAGTCGTCTGTCAGGAGAACCCTTCAGCGGCTTTTCTCCTCCTCGTCTTCAGGCCAGATTGAAACCCAGGTACAAACACAAACACTCCTGCGTCACTCAGTGGATACAAGCATGGTGCTAATCTAAGTGGTGGTTACTCAGCCACTGGCAGGCACTTCACATTTAGCATTCTGCTCTCATATCAGCCTGGCTCGAAGTGTGAGCCTTCTGTCTGTGACTATGCTATGACTCACACTCTTTCTTATGCAAATCAGCCACCCCCAAAAAGTTTCCAATTCTCTTGTGAAAATGGGAGAATGTCATCGAAGGAGTATGGGGCTTTACCACAGAGTATACTGTGATAAATGTGGCTATACCACAGAGTATTCATATACAGTAATAATAATTTAGTCCTCTGTAGGTTGCTTTTGGGGTATTTGTCACTGTACTTGCACATACGTGAAATTTGTCCTCTGCATTTACCCATCCTAACTATTAAGAGCAGTGGGTGCTATTAATATAGCACCTGGGGAGCAGTTAGGGCGGGGTTAAGTTTCTTGCTCAGTGACACATAGACTGGGTGGACCGGGGGGCAAACTGGGGAATTTGTGATTCTCAGGCGGCCTCGCTACCCATTCAGCTGCTAAATAGCTATACTGTGCTTTAGCTACTATACTGTATATGTTACACTACATTGACACAGCAAGGGTTGAGTGTTCAATTCCCTGTGTTGCTCAGTGGGTTGAGTGTGATACTAGCATTGTCAAGCATTTGCTTTCTTCTAACGTTTTTTCTTTCTTTTCTGAGCCTTTATTTGATAGATATGCTAGTGGAGAGAAGATTGAAAAGAGTAGAGAGCAGGCTAGTGACATGCAGCCAAGGGTCTAGCTGGCCAGGAATCAAACCGGGAACTCACTGACACCGTCAGGCATCAGAACCCATCAGAACCCATATGGTATGCACCCTGGTCACTCAGCTGCTGGGTACCGAAACCTGAACAGAACACAACGCTGGGTAAGCTGAAAAGCTGAAAAGCGCAGCATTTTCTGCTGGGCATTGTGAGCTTGTAGATTGGCTATTTTCACTACTTTTGAGTGACACTGTCTTGCGGCGAAGTGCAAAATAGGGCAAAAAATACCTAAAAATATGAAATATGGAGATACAAGGTTTCTACCCGACAGCGACGATATACTGTACATCCCATACACCCTTGGTTTCGTATGGCCCACTCGAGATAAAAGCGGCCGGGCAAAATGTCACATGTCACGATAGCCCGTTGTCCTTGAAGCAAGAGTGGCATTGTATAGCCTTTATCTTAACCGCGATGAATAGAAGGATTAACACGTCACTGATGCCGTATCAGATGACTGAAGCAGGCCAGACAGGAGCTTAAAGCCTGATTTATGCTTCGTCGCACGATGGTGTCGCACACCAAAAAGAGCCGATCTGCAAGCTCACAATGCGTCGCATACGTGACGCATCGTGAGCTTGTAGGTCTGCGTTTCTCCGAGGCTTAAGCTCTCCTCCTTGGTAGGGAGGAGGCAGTGATGACATGATATGTGTGACATGGCAGTTACTCTGATGGGGAGTTGACATATCCTGTGATGGATGCGTCCATCAAACCACCAGGGGGCACCGGCGCAGACATTTAGAAAAGCCGTACAGCTGTTTGAACAGACTGCCTGTCTGACTGTCTCTCTGTTTCTCTCTCCATCTCTGTCTCTGACAATCTTTGTCACGTCTCAGTGGCTGGCCCCGTCTGTGTGTGCGTAAATGTGTGGCTGTGCACACTCGAGCGTGCCTTTCTTTACTTATTGTCATCTCATTAGCTTTGTGTGTGCACAACAGAATGTTTGTGTTCTCTTGTTGTGTATATTCTCACCACAAATGTTTTCTTCACTCAGCTTGGACATAATTATCCAACAAACTTCACTTTTTTCTCTCTCTCTCTCTCTCTCTCTCTCTCTCTCTCTCTCTCTCTCTCTCTCTCTCTCTCTCCCTCTCTTTCTCTCTCTCACTGATGATGAAGGGTTTGTTGGCAGATCGACTCAGGGTTGAGTCTGAGTATTACAGAGTGACAGGCAGCCTTGATGCTTTTATACTTGTTTGCATGGAGGGGGTTGGTCTCCATCCATAACAATTAACCACTTGGACTTGAGTTACAGCCTACTCGGATCGCTTTTTTCTGTACACCAAATCTCTTCACCAAAAATAGCCAATCTAAGGTTTCAGCTTGTAGATCTGCCTTTTTTTGGCGAATGTTCCCCCAGAATAGGCATGCTAGGGGTTCAAGTTGTTAAGTTGTCCTACAATTTTGATTTCCTTTTGCTTCCATTTTTTAAAAATATTTTCTTATTTACTGTACATACAGGTTGCTACAGGTTTTGTGCACTTGTGTGTGTTTGTAACAGTGTTGAAGCCTTATGTTCTTGTTCTCCTATTCTTTCTCTCCCTCTCTCTCTTTCTCTCTCCTTCCCAGGAGGCCAGTCCTCCTACATTGACTGACACCATGACCCCAGAAGAGGTAAGCAACCTTATCGACATATAGAATCTCCACGTAGCCAACCATCAGATGATCAAACCATACTGATCAATCAATAACCATCCACTCTGTTACCATCCGAGTCCATCTCCAATCTCTCTCTCTCTCTCTGTCTCTCTCTCTATCTCTCTATCGCACGCGCGTGATTGGCCCATACAGATCAAAGCCTGGGAAGAGGCGGTGCTGGACAAGCCAATCGATATGGAACAGATCCGGATAGACCCCTCCCCCTTTCAGCTGGTGGAGAGAACTTCGCTACACAAGGTGACGCCAAGGCGACGCCTGCTTCACACGCTCCTCTCACCCGGAGGTCATGTTGTGCAGCCATTAATTACACACTTAGACCGTGACGTCATGTGGTTCCGTCATAATGGCATCTAGAACGCTCCCTAAAACATCCGGGACAGCGCTCCACGCGTCCCAGACTCTTCTCCCTTCTGGCTCCCAAACTGTGGAACAAACTCCCCATTGCAGTTAGAACTGCAGACTCACTCCCGATTTTCCGCCGTAGTCTGAAGACTCACCTCTTCAGACTCCACCTTAGCCTGTAGCACTTGACCTAGGCTTGATGATCATGCAGTCTTATGCAAAGGTTAAAATGTAATTTAGATAGCATGTTAATTAGACAGATGCCAGGATCATTTGTTGACCTGGCATCCTATACAGTAGTTTCTATAGTTGCAATGTACACATTATTATTATTTTTTTATATCATACTGTTTAGACTGATGCTAGGTTCTTGGTTTACCTACAGTATGATCCTAGATTACTGAGGCACTACAGTGTCTCTATGCATTTGCTGTATGTGTTTACCTTGCTTTGGTTGAAGAGTGTCTGCTAAATGCCTAAATTGTAAATTGCAGAATGATTTAAACTCTTGAACCCCAGCATCCCTGTTCTGGGGCAAACATTCACCAAAAATAGCTACAAGCTTACAACGTGTCACAACGCGATGAAGAGATTTGGAATATGCTGTAGGGAGAAAATGTGTGGGCCAGGATAGAGCCCTGGGGAACCAATGTGGGGTCAGTGAAGCATATGGGGTTTAAGTGGTTAAAAAGAAGGAGAAGCAGGGTAGGGAGAACGTCTCACACTGCGTGAGCGGTGTGATTCATTTTGCTGGGATGTTGCTAGCCGTGTTTAAATCAGTTATATGGTAAAGTGTAATTACACTGCAGCTGGGCAGGCACCATAATATTAGCATAGAATTCGCAAAGATGCACTGCAAGATCTCACATACAGTATATACACCACCACAGAACTACAACCGTTTAGCACTGAACAATTACTGGAAGATTCATAAATCCCCTTCCTACAGCACTTTCACTCCCTCCCTCGCTCTGTTTGGTTGATTGGTGTGCGTGTGCGTGTGCGTGTGCGTGTGCGTGTGCGTGTGCGTGTGCGTGTGCGTGTGTGTGTGTGTGTGTGTGTGTTGTTCTGTACTTTTAATCAATTAAAATTCAAAATTCTCTCTTTCTCTCTCTTTCTCTCTCTGTCTCTCTCTGTCTCTCTCTGTCTCCCTCTGTCTCTCTCTCTCTCTCAGACCCACACTTTGTTCTCCTTGCTGGGTCTCAGTCATGCCTATGTGACCAGTATTGGCAAACTGGTGGGCGTTGTGGCATTGAAAGAGGTGAGGTCACTGTTCTTTCTTGTGTTGTTTTCCTTTCAAGACAATAATCTTCCCTGTTTGTCTCTCTGCCTACATGTCTGTTTCAGCCTGGTCCTTGTAATGCACTACAGCCAGCGTCGGAAATCAGTTATACTACGCAGTAATCAGATTATAGAGGCTTTTGAAATCAAATGGAATTATCATTTAGATTACTGAGTCTATTTTAGTGTCTATCTATTACATCTATATTACATTAGAGGGACAGAATTGGACAAAATTGCCCTTTTAATTAATATTCGAACCATTTTGGAGTCGACGTAAGTCAGAGGTAAAAGAGAGAAGTCTGAGCACTTGACCGAACCTGACTGGTCAAGTGGATTGCATCTTACAGGTCATCAGGGGGTGACTTCACTCGTTTCTCCCCCTTGATTTATACTTGGTTGTGCATCGTGTCTCGCACAGAAAATAGCCAGTTCTACAAGCTGCGACGCAAATGTGAGCTTATAGATCGGCTCTTTTTGGTGCAAGACATCACGCCCAACTACAGTAAGTATAAATCAGCCGTTATTTTCCGTGTCTGTTTTTTTCACACGTGTCAGCCCTTCTCTCGGCCTGGATCTTGTAACGTGGCGTGACAGCTCATGGCAGTGTGCTCACAGTATGGGCAGTTGTTCTCCAACAGTTTTCGCAGTTTGTGTTATGATTCATGCTGTTACGCCATCGTGCACTGTCGCTTCTCATCGCCCTGGATTTTCTCCTTAGTAATTCTATATTTTCCCATTGAGAGCTTATTATTTAGCCTATAATTCTCTCTATACACATTTAGCGGTCTCATCCAGTGGCACAGGCTGTCAGGAATATTATGAGCCATGGTCTCCAGATGATATAACTGATCCTAATCTAGAATGACCTCATAAGCAGGGGTGGGAAGTAACTAATAAAAAGTACTCTTGTCGCTGTAACTGGGTAGCTTTTTCATACACTTTCACACACACAGCTTGAGTATATTCCAAAATGATGTAATATCAGCCAATGCACTCCAAGGCAATCCAGATGAATACGCAAAACAAAGTGTCAGCCCAGTGTGGGGTTCGAACCCTGGACCTAAATATTTTAAGGTACATACATTATTCAGTCAGCTAAATAACCAGGATTCTTTAAGACTTTTTATGTGTCAAGTATTGCAAATAGTCTATGTTGCAAAATAGAATAAAATAAAAGGAAATAACGCATAATATATATGATATATCGAAGGCATTTTAGGAATGAAGGAATTTTACAGGATAGCAAAAACGAACTTTTCATTGATTGTAATTATTTAATCAAAAACAACGTAAAAAACAACATCCTCAGAATCAACTTCGGACTAACGTCAATTAAACTGCGTTATGGAGCCAGAATGAGCAACTTTTTTCCTCCTTTTAAGATAGTTCCCGAAGGTCAGCACCTCACCAAACCCTTGGTGTGCGTTACCGTTCCTGCTACTGACCATTATACTGACCATGATACTGACATGATACTGACATGATACTGACCATGATACTGACCATGATACTGACCATGATACTGACCATGATACTGACCATGATACTGACATGATATTGACCATGATACTGACATGATACTGACATGATACTGACCTTGATACTGACCTGATACTGACCATGATACTGTCATGATACTGACCTGATACTGACCATGATACTGACCATGATACTGACCATGATACTGACCATGATACTGACCTGATACTGACAACGATACTGACAACGATACTGACCTTGATACTGACATGATACTGACCATGATACTGACATGATACTGATATGAAATATATTAACGCACAACCCTAGATAGTGAGGCCATGGCTCCTGTATTGTCTATATACAAGGATATACAAGGACATGTTGGAGTGTGAAGAGAAGGTGGATCTGGGCTTGTGATTCAGGATGACGTGCAGATCCTTGACCACCTCTATCTTTCCTCCACCCTCAGCTGCAGAAGGCCATCGAGGGCTCCACCCGTAGCGGGGTGAGGCTCCGCCCACCTCTGGCCAGCTTCAGAGACGGCAGCCGCAAGGCCAAGAAGCACCAGCCTCCCCCGTCGTCCGCCCCCTCCTCCCCCAGCCGGGAGGTGGACATGTGGGCGGGGGTGGAGGGGGAGCCGGTGAGGATGGGCTCCACGGGGGAGTCCAAGGGGAAGGGGCCGGCGTCCTCCTCCCCTTCCCCTTCCCCTTCCCCCTCCTCTAGAGCGGCTGCGACAGGTGGAGACTCCGCCCACTCCTCCCCCAGTAGCACGTCGAGCAGCGCGAGCGGCGGCGTCACCACCACCGTGGAGGCACAATGCCCTCCGCTGGAGCCCATGTCACCCTTGCAGGAGCCCTCCACCTCTACCTCCTCGTGCCCTGCCGTCGCCTCGTCCCCCACCTCCCCTGTCTCGCCCTCCGCCACAGTCCTCACACTCTCTTCCCTCCAGGAGGAAGAGGAGGAAGAAGAGGAGGAAGAGGAGGATGAGTCCTACTCAGAGGAGGAGGAGGAAGAGGAGGAGGAGGAGGAGGAGGAAGAAGAGGGGAAGAAGGAGGAGAGGGAGGGCAAGGAGTTGGACAAACGTGTTTAGGGAAGACTACTGTTGGGTTCTCAGAGGGAAAAGACTTTGACAACCCCCTCCCTTTTAGCTCCTCGCACCCAGTGACAGCAGAGTCGCTTCCTGGGGTTGAGGAGTTCCCCCTGGGCCCGTCCGCGGCCCACTTGGATATTCAGCTCTCAAGAGAGCAGGAAGAAGGAACTGGTGCACACACACACACACACACACACGCACACACACACACACACACACACGCACGCACGCACGCACACACACACACACACACACACACACACACACACACACACACACACACACACACACACACACACACACACACACACACACACACACACACACACACACACACACACACACACACACAGACACACAGACACACACACACACACGCTCCCAGAGCTTGTAGTTATGAAATATTGTTTTTCTACTCTTAAAGCAGCCTCATGTTGTTGTTTTTTTCACTCTTTCTCAGGTGTCTCCCTTTGTCTTTTGATCCACAGGCGGTCAGACAGACAAGCTTGTCTTTTACAACATATCAAAGCCCGCTCAATGTTTATATGCCCATATCTTCGAAATCTTGAATGTATGGAGTAATGCTTGTGTAGCTATACACTGAATGTAGAAAAAAAAAAGTTCTGTTAATTTAATCATGTACCCTCATGGCAAAGTAACTGACAGCAATGAATTGTTTGATAATTAAATAATGTATTGTTGATGACAGCTTAATCAATTATTTTGATTTTGTCATGCTGATCATGCATTTAAAATGTTTACTGATTGAAATGAAAATTTAATTACAACTATTAACTGTATAGTAAATTCAGATCATACCAATCTGTTTTTTGAAATCTAATAAATGTTTCAATTTGTCTACTGTTCAACTTTAACTACTAACAAAACCACCAATTCATTCCACCTTCTCCTTCCAGGCTTGGGCAGAATGTCATGCTTCTGAAAGAGCCAATCTGTCAGGGACACATAAACATTTCATGCCAGGAAGGTCAGTAGTGTATTTCAGTCTCCTTTCCCCATGCGGGTGTGTGAACCTGGCTTGGAGGAATAATCCCCATGGGAGATAGGAGAAAAACACAAATTTGTCTGACATTCACATTCTGGCTAGCGCGTTGAGATGCGTGGCCACGATGGGACAGGAGGCTTCTCTTGGAGGATCAGAATAATATGGCTAGTGGAACCTTTTTGCCATGTTTGGTCTGACATGCACAAATGAAGTGGCGCTAGCCACCGGAAAAGGGGACGAGACACGTGTGAGGGAGAGCTTGTAATACAATGTTTCCCAGCTGGTGGGGTGTGACGCTCAATAGGCTGTGAGACATTCTCATGAGACTCTGAACAAATGGTACGTTGTCGTTTGGCCAAGTGTCATTTAGCAAAGAAGTCGTACAGTACGGTAGTTTCGACTGCAGAAAAGTAGGAATTAGCCTTTAGATTATGTGTTACTGTGGCTTAATGGAGAAAATGAAATTTGGCTCCTGAGCCAAAACCGAATGCCACACACTATGGACTCTTTGGGGACAGCTGTAGCTTAGTACTTAGTACTTAGAGAGGATGTCTAAGTACAACTTCTCCACCCCCCCAAGTGCTCATCATGACCATCTGTGCAGCCGTCAGCTGGGTGAAACTGAAACTGAATTTCCTGGCTCAAGGTCTTTTCAGTGAGGGTGTCGTTTATTCACTTGCTCCCCATCCAGATCTTCCATGCTGGTCACAAGCACACCCCTAACCGGCCCACACGTCCTATGGTAACACTAACATTGTCGGGTATTGGGCTGTACACTATTAGCTGCTTGTAATGTCAGTGTTCTTGCCTTTGAAGACTCATCTACAGTCAACTTGTGAGTCCCTCTGGATGAAAGTAAAGGCCTAAAAGGCAAAAAAAATGCACAACATCCACACACGAACACAAGAAATTCCATTGGTCGGTTTGTTTATTTGCCCTTTCTCCCCTGGAGGGTAAGAGGAAAGGGGTGGAGGACAGGCGGACACAGGGACGAAGGAGGTTCTCTCGTGCAGGAGAAAGAGGGGGAAAGAGAGAGAGGAAGAGAGAGAGACAGTGGTTGATGGTCGAGTAGGGGAGGGGGGTTGGGTACCATGTGGAAGAACTTGTTGTCGCGTGACAACCTCCCATCGAGCATGCATAGGTATGAGTGTTACAGTACACACTGCCAGTCATGTGTGTCTCACTTCCAACAAATTCAATCCATTCAGTTTTACAGCGTTTCACACAGTCCATCCAAATATTACACAGCCTTTTTCAAAATCCGTCCGATTTTCGTATACATCGCTTGCTCTCGTTTCCGTGTCACACAGGAACACACATACAGTATATATTTATACATTACATGTCTGATTGCCTCAAATCCCCCTTTGGTCAATGTGAAAAGATTCTTCAGGTATTTGTTTATTACTATTTTCAGGCAGTGATTCTTCCAACAAGACAGCAGACAACTACTGTACATTGACTGACAGACATACAGACAGACACGAATATATTGAACACATACAAAGAGATAGAGGGAGAAATAAGAAATGAGAGAGATAGAGCTAGAGGAGCAGAGGAGAAGGGGATTGAGCAGCATGCCTGCAGACGAATCTTGAAAGATGGCAGTAGAATTATACAAAAGAAATGAGGAACTCATCCTGAAATAAATGTATCAACTAAACCGGTCAGGTAACATCCATGGAAATACATTTGGCTTCTTAATCATTAGTTTATTCATTCATCGATATCTTAATCGTCAATAAAAAGCAATAAAATTAACCCGAATTGAAGCAGTATCTTCCCTTGTTCTAGAAACACGAACAAAATGTCCTTCAATTTAGATAATGGCAGGCAAGACTGTCTTGAAATTGTACAGCCAAGTCAACCACATTACCTTTCACAGCAGTAGGCTAGTTTTCTGCCATAAGTGACATCTTGAACCTCAGCGTGTCTGACCACTTGGAAAGTTTTACAAGAGAAAGATACTGCTCCCAAAAAAGGGTTGGTACCTATACAGTAAACCATAGATTCTGTACAAGCAGTCATGTTTTTCCCTCCCAACCCCAAATAATCATTAAATAAATAAACAAACAGGTGCCATTGTGTAAAGACATCTTGTGTGCAAGGTTTGAGACCTATTGACCTTGTTGCTATCGTCTTGTCAGACGCATTATTTGTGCGCTCTGCGCAGCAAAAAAGTGGAAAACATGTCCGTTTAGATTTTCAGATTAGTTGAGAAACTGTTCTCTTTTAAAGATTTACACTTTGCAGATGTGGCAATGACGGCTGATGGGTTATATAACCTTACTCAAATGCCACTCTGCACAATAGACTACAGTGAAAAGTGGTTGGCTTATGAATGTTACATTATCACTTCTATTATTATTTCACTACAAAGTTATGTAGCCCTAATGTGGTACGACTGCTTCATCGTATGATGAAACAGCGTCATAACTCAATGTGACATTCTGAAAATAAAATTAGGATGGATTCCTGGACTGGGAGGCCGCTGCTCTCTATTCAGCTTGCACTTGGCCCGATATTACAGGAAGCGCCAGGGTGCCTTTCTGTACGTGCAAGGTGCTCAAAACCTGACCAAAGACCACTTTACAACAATTACACCTATTCTAGACTCATACCAGAGGGAGGGGGGAATTCAACAATTCAGTAGAAAAATAAATGATGTCCCAACATTGCATAAATAAGCGATCAATAAATAAATTCATTCAAGTCAATAAACTTTTTTTTTTTTTTTTTGTCGCACAATCATCAAAGTGAGAGGAGAAAGTGGTCTCCAGCATGGAGAAGGATGGAAATAACTGCAGTTTTCTTGTCATCGTTGCTGTATAGCTGGCCCTGTTGGTGAGTCATACACGTGACTGTCCATGAGCTCCACTGTTCTCCAATGTGTTTCTTATTACACACTACAGCTCTTCTCTGCTGGTAAAACACACAATCTTCCTCGAGGGAGGAGAAAAAACCCATATGCTTACTCAAACATCATTCTATTCTTCATCATCATCATCACGTTCACCCTCACCATCACAACACTCAAGGCAGATGCATCACAGTACTAATGACTGATTTATACTTGGTCGCGCGCCGTGTCGCACACCAGAAATAGACAAATTACAAGCTCGCAACGCATCGCGCTGCGTCGTGTTGTGAGCTTGTAAATCGGCTATTTTCGGTGCAAGACACAAGGCGCGCAACTAAATACAAATCATCCTTTAAGACAGCAGGAGCAGGAAGACAAGTCTGTCGGGTTCTGTAGTCCTGCAGTTCAACTTCTGTCCCCTATTCTAGTGTTCTATTGCTGATTGGCTTCAGTGGAACAAAACAGGGGAATCCCCTGTGAACCCCAGGCCAATGTGTCCCCACCTGATGAAGTGTCTGTTCTGTACAAGCGAATAGACACTCCATGTACTGAAACTGTCGGTGTCTAGATGACTATTACAAGCCAAACTACCACCCAAGTCCCAGCAATCACTCCTATTTACACTTTACAGCATAGACATTCTTCTATTAGTTCCCTCACTTTGTGTTGTCAGCAGACGACAAAATAAAAATACAGGCTAATTTGGGGGGGCACTCGAAACAGAGCTCCCCGAAATAAAGTGGGGGACTGAGAGGTGTAGAAAAATAAAGAAATTATATTGAACTATTGTTGTTGTGTCTGTGAGCGAGTTGATTTACATATTATACTTACTATTTACATGTGTATGCGACAGAGCTGACACTAGTCTCTTGGGAGGCCAGTGTTTTTGTCTGTCTATTGCTGGTTACAATTTAAATATCTGTCTGTGAGTGTGTGTGTGAGTGTGTGTGTGTGTGTGTGTGTGTGTGTGTGTGTGTGTGTGTGTGTGTGTGTGTGTGTGTGTGTGTGTGTGTGTGTGTGTGTGTGTGTGTGTGTGTGTGTGTGTGTGTGTGTGTGTGTGTGTGTGTGTGTGTGTGTGTGTGTGTGTGTGTGTGTGTGTGTGTGTGTGTGTGTGTGTGTGTGTGTGTGTGTGTACCCCATTGCAGTAATCTCCTGCAGATTAACTTTAGAATCACTTGACTTTGTTTTCATAACAAAAGCCTTTGATACCATCCCAAGTGAACAGACGTCAGAAACGTCTTCCTGGCTGAAAACAGACCAGTGCAACCAGTCCTTAGTACATTCCAAGGTGGTTTTCCTCCTCAATTTATCACCGCAACTAGACGTACGCAAAAGAGCAGCTGAGAGTAACTGTAGGTTGGTGTTTTGGTTGTGGTGGTGGTGGTGTGGAAAAGCTTTCTGAAATGGGGAATCGGGGAACTTCAGCAGGCCATTGGTGACCTCTGATCTGTTGGATTGCATCAGTGCAAAAAGTGATTCACTCATACAGCTCTCATCCTCTCCTTCTTCTCCTCCTCGTCCTCCTCACTAGTGACCAGTCCACACCAGTCACACCGTCCCCACGCCCACACAGACTGGCTGACCACCGTGGCCCCGCACCCAGGATACTATGGTTTCAGTGCAAAATCTATACAGTGCTGTATAGTACAGGTTCTCCATAGCACTATGACGAACACATGCATACAGAGAGACAGAGAAGGAAGCACGCTATCTTACAGTACAATCCTTATCTGTGCAGTTCTCTCTGTGTGTGTGTGTGTGTGTGTGTGTGTGTGTGTGTGTGTGTGTGTGTGTGTGTGTGTGTGTGTGTGTGTGTGTGTGTGTGTGTGTGTGTGTGTGTGTGTGTGTGTGTTTCTGCTGTCAGCGGGACAAGTCTCATCCCCAGTCTGTGCCACAGCATCAAAGAATAATTAATGTAATAATCCATTTTAAACTGTGTTTCAGATTGGAGCACATCGCAGAATGGGGAGAATCTCAAGTGTGTCCTCTGTGTGAGTCTAATTTGGCTTGCTTTTATTAAGTGAGAACGTTTGGGCTGTGTGTAGACTGCAGTGAAAGTACAGCGTATAGGTGAAGCTGTTATTCAAGGTAACTGGGGGAAAGTAACTTGTTTATGCACTATTCTATTATGTTGATTAATAGCTGTAAACAGAGTAGCTCTCCCATTGGAAAACTGTGATTTGTTATATATCTTATCATACACTTATACATAGATTTTCTCTTAATGTTTTTTATTTTATTTATTTTTGTTTATTTTACTAAAAAAATTATTGTTATCATTATGTTTTGCTATGATAGATTTGTTTATATATATTTTTTTGTACCATTACAAGACAATGACTGGTGTGGAGTCTCTTGTCTTATAGAAAAAAGCATGCATGTTTCCGTTTCTCCTCTTCTCTCTCCTTGGCCTCTGTGTGATTTCAGTCTATTTCTTCTCCCCTGCTATGAAAGTCTGTCGGTTGGTCCTTCCTCCTCTCTTCCTCCCCAATTTCGCCTCCTTCCACCCCTTCTACAGCACCCCCCCCCCCCCCCCCCAGCGGGACGTAAGGCTTCCATAGAAACGTATGTTCTCTGTTGCATCAGCCGCACATCTCATCGAGAGTCCCTTTTACTTCCTGTCACGTGTTTACAAACCCAAACAACTGTGTCCTTGATACCTGAAAAGGAACAGATTAATAGATAGATAGTGTATATGCTCCTTCCTTTCCTCCTTCCCTCAATCCTTCCTGACTGCAGTGGTCAGTCTCTGGAGAGAGTCTCGTGACAGGTCGGATGCTCAGTTGGTTGACAAGGAAGCCACTGCTGACCCCTCCCCCTCCGTCTCGCCTTCTTCCTTCGCCTCCAGCATCATCTGTCCGACGTCAGAGGCCTTCCGCTCCGCGAGGAGCTCGACCGGCGGTTGCCCCGGACTACTGCCCCCGGAGGCCTCGCCTTGCTGCTGCCTGGGCGGGGTTAACATGGCCGCCTCCGCCTCCAAGTACAGTGTCACCTCCCCGTCCTGATCCACACACACACAGGTGTGCGCGTGCGCGCACACGCACACACACACACACACACACACACACACACACACACACACACACACACACACACACACACACACACACACACACACACAGGGATGAAATGAGGGGATTTCAAATGCCCTGAGCTCAGGGACCTACAAAGATGACCTAGTTTGCAATTTTATTGTTTAATATAACTGTTAGCTTTTGTTATAGTCATGTGAGTCATGTGGCTCACTCACTCTGGGACCACTTTTGCTAGAATGATACATTCCATTTATTTCAAAATGTAAGCTCAATGAATCTGCCTAGCAACACCGCAGCACGTTCCATCTCTCGCGCCACTGAAGCATTGTGTACAGCCAGGCCTGGGAGCGGTGGTGTTGTTGCCTTGATCTCCCTCCTCCGAGGTACGGAGGTTTTGCCAATTCTCGCGACAAGTTGTGTTTATGCATGGTGACTCAGAAAGGGATTACAGAGGTTGTTTGTACCCCCTGGAGGTTGGCTCGTGAGACTAGTAGCTCCTCAGCCAACATCTCTTCAAAACTATACAGTAGCTGCTTTCGCTGCTGGCAGAATGAAGGCTTGGGCTGAATACGGAAACAACACTAAATATCTCACGCCCACCTTGAACGTCTGACCAACTCTATGAACAGCCAAAATAAGTTCAGAGAGCCAGCCCCTGCTGAAGTTCAGAATGACGTCATTTTGTAGTTATTGCCTATACCCAGCAGCGCAAACCTTGGCTGTTCGGACGGCCCTTTAACCTAACCCTAACCCTTGACCCCATGTCCTCCTTTGACCTCACCTTGAGCTCATCCTCTTCTTCCTGCTGCTCTAGTAGCGGAGAGTGATCCAGCCCCAACACATCTTCTCCCATCGGGACGCCAAGGCTTTGCTCCACTACCGCTGACACGCCCATGTAGCCACCGGTCTCTGTCTGATAGGCCTCCACCTGTTGCCCGGTGTTCCACAGGTCAACCAATGGCGGATGGGTGGCCGATGCCATGCTGTGGATGGTGCTGTTGGGCGTGGCTTGCAAAGACTGGTTGGCACTGTGAAGCCTGTGTTCCAGAGCCTGGAGAGAGGAGAAAACGAGTCACTGTTAGACTTAGTCGTGTTTCGACATGGCTGTGCGGAAGTACGGATCCCTGGATGCATTCATTATTGTTCTTATGGTACATTTCACAGAAGACGCACAATTCATTAAGTCAATGTAAAGTAGTGTTTCTCAACGGGGGCGGTACAGCCCCCCAGGAGGAGTACAGAGAAGTTTGGGGGTCGCTGGAAGCCAAGGATGAACTGCCAACTCTCATCATGTCAGTATCATGGTCAGTATCATGGTCAGTATCATGCATTTAATTGTCACAAATATCTTCCATGCCTCCAGGTATTAAAATATCTCCCATGCTTATGAGAGATATGTCAGCGTTTTATAAACACTAAGTCCCTGGTTTGAATCCATTTTCACATCTAAATTGAGGCTAAGTGCATAGTTGTTGTCACAAAAAGAATCCAAGTATCTGTGGTGCTGGAGATAAGGCAGTGTCCTAGAAACACAAAGTCCCTGGTTCAAGTCCACCTTTTGGATCAGCTTCACGTTGCATCTAAATCTAGTAAGTAATTAGTTGTCACAAGCCTCATCTATGTACCTATAGCGTGAGAGAAAAGTCTGTGCTTTGATAACAGAAGATTCTTGGTTCAAATCCAACCAAGTTTTCCAAGTTTGTATCTGTCTCTAATCTTTAACTGAAGAGCGTGCATAAGAACTGATTAAGTGTGAACCATGGTGGTACAGTGGGAAGGTACATGCCTTACACACACACAATATTACATTATTGCACAGTGAATTAGGATACATTAAATGTATCTGTAATTATTTATACATTTTATGACAAATTGCAGATCTACAAGCTTACAACATGTGATTTCACAGTTCTCTAACCAAGTATTTAAGTGTCACAAATATCTTCAAAGCCTCTGTGGTGCAGGACACTGTTCAGCGTGGCCGAGACTATGTTTTCGCCCCTGTCCGTCCGTCCGTGTGTCCGTCCTTCTGTCTGTAATCAGCTAATTTCCGGCACCGTTGGACCGATTGGCGTGAAACTACACTCCCTGGAGGACAGAGCAGAAAATATAAAAAATATGTATTTTTTATATTACTCCTACAGATTTTGTCCAAACATCACGCAAATTGGTACACCATATCTCTGTAGTCATGTGATTAAGATGTATCTGTCAGATTTTTCATATTCCATCCTGATTGGCTAAGATTGGCTTTCAAAGTTTGCAGGAGTGGCCTGTTTGGAACAAAATGCCTCAAATCATGAACGCAGCGTCCGATTGCTGTGAAACTTTGCATGCACATTCCCACTGTAGGCCAAGAAAGAAATACATTTTTCAAATCGGCCTCATGGCGGCGCTATAACAGGCAGATTCACATTTTGCCCTATAGCTATTGAACCGTAGGTCATACAATCCAAATGATTTCCCCCTTGGATTCCTTGGATTATTATGCAACTTCCCAAATAAGCCACGCCCATTTCCACCTGACAAGTTTTCCACCATGTTGCGTTTCTTTTTTTTTCCAACTTTGCTGGCCCACAATAAGCTACCTGCCTGGAGCACATTTTCTAGTTTTTATTGCGTCCAGTGTGAGTTCACCTTTACAATGGAAATCCTCCTTAACCACATGGACCTGAGCATCCATATTCTGTCGTAATAGGAGAACATTCTGTGAAAATAGGTGCATTTTCACAGAAAATAGACGATCTACAACAGCTTGTAGATTGACTATTTTCACTCTTTGATGTACAACAAAGTATAAGGTTTAAGTGGTTAGAGACACCCCAAGGTCACAGGAAATAGGACAACCTAAGAGTAGCCCAACACAGCAGTCAAAGATAGAAAAAACTAAAATACTCTATCCTTGACACCTCATTATGTCAAGCAGTATAACAAACACTAACAAGCAAAACCTTGATGTTTGAAACAAATACAATTGTTATGGAAAGCAATAAGATAAATATCACCTGTTCATTGCAGTATGGCTGTGTTGTGCACACGAGGTGATGAGGTTAGCTCTTTTTGATATAGCTAGGAGATTGTTGTTTTCATTTGCCCTTAGATACTGTAGGTACTGGTAGACATTACATTCTTTACCCCTGGTCTAGTTACATTCCAGCAATGTTACAATTACCTAATTCCTAACCCAACTACCCACATCCCTCCTCCAAGCTGTGTTCGCACTTTCCCAACATTGAAGTAGGCTACTGGAGTGTATCTTCTATTAATGAACGCTGTTTTGGTAATCGCACAATGAAATAATTTTCCCTAATTAATATGTCAGTCCACTACCTGCCTGCCAAGTGGCGATAGACAACTAAGGTCACACAGTGTCAGGCAGTATGACCACTGAATGTCTAACAATATTTTTATTATAGGAATTGTATTGCTGTTGTTTTCCCAATGACACTACCACTGAACTACATGAGCACATGAGAGTTACTGTATGACACTTTCTCCAACACTCCCCTCTATTTGCTTTTAAACAGTACAGAGTAAAGGTGAATTTGAGCCAACAACCTTTACAATGCATTTCTCTGACATACAGTATATATAGATAGGCTAACAAACATCAGGGATATACTACTGTAGCCTAACTAGCACACAGCTTCCCTGTATGAGTCCCAGGCCCTCTGTAGATGAACGCTGAAGTGCTTTGACATTCTGAAGGCATACAATGGCACTTCAATAGTGCTAGTCATCACTCAACGGTTGGCATGGAAAGGAATGGTTTGGCACGCAGGTTCCGGTCGGAGTGACAGATTTGTTTGTTTTGCTTTTCATTAAGTGTCCGTGATAAAAAATAAAAATAAACGTTTTAGGCATAACCCCCCATCACCACTCTGGAACAAAGGGAGAGACGCATGGTCCTGCAGTACCTTGACCTGCCAGCTATCTGAGCACAGACCACCGATCTAGTGCACCTCACCATTGAGCCAAGGCACCTTTGGGTCATATTGAGTAATAATTGTATTCATTATGTACCTGTTGCTGCTGATACTGCAATATCTGCTGCTGCTGCTGGTAGTGCTGTAGCTGCTGCATCTGTTGCAGCTGCTGCAGCTGACTCTGCTGCTGGAGGTTCTGCTGGAGCTGCTGCTGGAGCTGCTGCTGCTGCTGCTGCTGGGCCAGGAAGTGGGCCGCGGCCGCTTGCGAGTCAAACGCTTCGGTCCCCGGGGCCGACATGACGAAAGAGCCCGTGGGCGCAGACGTCACGCCGGACGGCTCGTTGGTGATGGGCTCCCAGGCGTCGGAGGAGGAGAGGCAGTACAGGCCCTGGGAGACGTAGGTGTGGGGCCAAACATCTCCGGAGGAGTGATGCAGTATCTGATCTGCAGAGATGGAAAGGAGGCACTCAAACTAAGAACAGTGTACACCGTAAAATACGGAGTGTCATGGGCGGTCCACACCAAGGACGATAATAACGACAACTATAAATACTGCCATGTCATTTTAAAAAACGTTCAAAGTGGATGATGGTGTCACTGTCCACACCACAACACATTTACGGGGCATCACATTCACACAGTGTGGATGTCCACATTATTATCGTTATCATTCTTGGTGTGGAGGACAGCCAATTCATGTAAAAATAGACCATTACGGGTTGAATTGTACACAGCTAAATGAATACTCTGGATTTGACTGTGTGCAAGCATTGAGCTGTCTTGTTCAAGGTACTGGTATTAAGGGGTTCTTACTGGGGGTTAGGCTAGTACATGTAGGTGTGATACCACATGTCTGTGGGTAAAGGTAAGCATTAGGGTTAGAGGTGCAGTATGTATCTGATCAAAAAGTTCTAAGACTTGAATATATCAAAGCATGCATTATAACATTATTATGAGCTGTCCACCTCTGAGTGCTCGTATAAGGATGTTTTAATTTGATTGAGGGCCAGTCTTGCATGTGAAAGTGGCAGCTCATAATAATACTGTATGTACAAAAATGTTTTGAAAATGAAGTGAACTAGTTTTAATTGCCCTCATGTCAGTAGAAGCTCATAGTGTTGTTGGGTTTTCAGTCTAATGCCAAATGTATCACTACTTGCAGGTACTTTATGATCTGTGAAATTTGGGGTATGCGAGACCCCCAAGCCCTTGCTGTCCGCTCCACCAATCAGGAGGTAATGTATTTTTCAGCACGACCAATCCCTGCACACGGTGACCTCTATCACCATGGGTATGTGCAGTGCACACAATTCTTCCGACAGCCAGCATCAGACAAATAGCTCTTTTATAACTCCCTGGAAACAAGCTGGCGACTATTGGTACTTACTTCAAGGTCCTCAGGCTAGCGAGACTGATATTACAGTCAAGAAAATATGCTGAAGGGAAGTTTCAATGTCATGGATCAAAGCAGACTGAAAAAAAGAAACCTCCACAAATCTAGATACACCTATCAGCCTCATAAAAACTGTCAATAGTGTGCATATATTAATTTAATGATGAAAGATGTATGTTCATATTACTGGTGACAGTTTGTAGTGTACAGTACATATATACGTAAGCCTATACTAATAACTCAGTCCAAGAGCAGATGTCTGTCTGTGTCTGTGTCTGTCTGTCTGTCTGTCTGTCTGTCTGTCTGTCTGTCTGTCTGCTACCTAGTATACGCATTGAAGTGTACCTGAGCAAGACCCCTAACAGCACTCCTGAGTGCTCATCATGACCATCTGAGAAGCCATTATTTCTCCCACAGGATTAATAAAGGTCTACCTTTTATCTATCTATTGCCATGGTTGGCAAGAAAGAGAGAAAACAGACAACAATATACTGTAAGAGGTTTATCTTCAGGGGAGACAGATCTCACGTATACTTCAAGTTAACTTTGTTTGAACAAACCTGTGCTGCTAAGGTAGTATACTCAGACTTTCGATTAGAGCAGGGAAAAATACAGCCCTCTTAACCAATCACAAGATTAAAGCTTTTGACGTATGGCAGACATCCTCTGCCACTGGAGGCAAACCGAAATGACACTTAAATCAGTTTGCTTGTTGGCTCGGCACCCTGGCCTGTCGAACCGAGGAGAAAAGGAGTAGTGTGCCGCTAAATCAAAACCCCTCAGTAGACGGATTTCCAAAACACTAGCCTGACAAAACACTGCTGAATATATGATCTGACCGAGGCTCTCCAAGGTGTGCTGAATACAGGTGTCAACAAAGTCAAACAAACTCCATGCTGGCACACCATACACCACCGGTGATTCATCAGCTGCACTCCAAAGATACTGCATATGCCACCTGATAGATGCTTCTGACAAAGGATGCTTCTTACATGCTGTATCTTGGTCAGTTCTAAAGCTGCACTCCATAACTTTTTCATGACTAAAACATTATTTTAACCCAACTGCATGGTGGAGTTTGTATTACAATATATCTACTGTTGGCCCAGCCTGATCTCCAGAGATTACCGTAACATTGCACGGAACGAGTGCACTTCATTCCGTGGATAGCCGCCTCGGAACTCCCGAATTGCGTGCATATGTACGGCGAGTCCCACGGTGGGCGTAACCAGTCGCAACCCGGAAAAACCCGGAAGCAGAGCAGTCCCCACAAAAAAAATTACGATTCTGTGCCTATCGGTACATAACTCAAACGGCGCTGAGTAGGCACAGGCGAACGTCACACCGTTCAGGACGGCAACTCGGTCGCCTTAGCTCCCTCGGTGGTCCTTCACGGGGTGACAGTTCGCCTGTGACTGCGCGCCTCAGAAATGGTTTTGTCACAAAGGGAGCGCCGTACATATGCACGCAATTCGGGAGTTCCGAGGCGGCTATCCACGGAATGAAGTGCACTCGTTGTTGGCCTACTGCAGCCGGTTGGAGGTGGTTTCCCTGCCATTCTGTTGAGAAATGTTGATCATGTGGTCAGGTAGGACATTTATTGGTTGACAAGAAGTATTGCATGAAGATCAAAGCATAATATCTCCCATACCCATGCAGGCTTTCAGTCCTGTAGCTCAGCAGTAGAAATGTTGACACTTAGGACATACATCTTAGATGGATTGCAGGTTTAACCTCATTAACCATAGCTATTTTAGGTGAACATTTTCAACATGTTCCAATTTCTTTCCACGTTTCTTCAAAAACGTCCAACAAATAGGTCTTAAATGGATCCATTAAAGCATCACTTTAAGGACGTTTGCATAATTTTAAGCATGGATGGGATCAAATGCCCCAGCTGTTCATGATTTCAAACCGCAAGAATAGGAATACCTTAACTGCTTGTTCGTTGTTAGTAGTTGTATAGACAGAAAAACATTTTAGCCCCTTCTCGGCTAAAAGCTGATTTGACTTAAAACATGATAGATAAAAGATAATTTGCTGCAAATAAATTCTCTATCAAACACCCTTATACGCAGGTCTATTAATTTTCAACAACAAAATGCTGCCTAAGGTGCATCGCAACTCCAACTTGCCACACTCCACAGTATGAAAAAAAACCTGGTTGTATAAGAAATGAAGGAACCGTGGGGTGTACACTGCACTGACAACACAGTGATGTGGAATAATGATGACCAAGTGAACTAGCTATTTATACAAATGCAGATCCTTGTTTTCCACCCTCCCTCTGGCCATGTTAGTGAATGTGAAATGAGAACTCGGTCAACGCCTGAAGGCTGAGAGAGAGGAGGAGGTGGAATAAGATGCATCCTTCATTGAAAATGATCGGCTGTCCAGCTTCACTCGTTTAGCTCTGCCTACATGAACATTGATGCTTAACCACTCGAACCCTAGCATCCCTCTTCTGGGGCTAAGATAACAGATCCACACATCACAGCCGTGTGATGCACTGTGAGCTTGTACATCTCCTATTGTTGTCGGATATTTGGTGTAGAGTGAAAACAGGAGGGGACCTAATGTAGAGCCCTGGGGAACTCCGGTCAACTACGGGTTTCAAACACCCACTTGGGCACGGGAGATGTTGCACTTTGAGCTTCAGTCAGTACTATTTTGTCAACCAATAATGGACCTACCCGATAACATGGTCTACATTTACCGATTGGTTAAAATGAAGGTTTTATTCACAAAAAAACAGAGCTTCAACATTATTTGTGGTAGCTAGCCTTGTTTTACCTAATTATTACTGAGAGCTACAACCGAGTTTCACAGTAAACAGTTCAATAAACACACGGTTATGGATTGATTTTTTAGTTTTTCTTTTTTTGGCCACATGTGGTGTAATGGCCTATTGTTAGAAAAACAGTCCTTTAACCACTTTCAACTTGGCGTACCTATTTTAGGCATGACATTATAGGATAAAGTACCACATTTATTTTTCAAAAAATTAAGAAATAAGAACCCTCAAAGAAATTCAAAAAAGAGTAAATAAAAAACACACCCTGTGTGAAGTGGGCGGTGTCTTGCTAGCTAATCACAATACTGAATGGAGTCAACCAATCATGTACAAAAAATAAATACATTTATTGAAACACTCTTTATGATGGAAGAAACCATAACTTAAAAAAAGCAAATTTATGTTTTTTTTAAAGTTATGGTTTCTTATATAGGGCTATGCACATGTGTCATGTGACACTGGCCAATCACAGTCCTGAATAGACTGTGATTGGCCAATCACGGTGCAGGGTTAGGCGGGGTACATTTTTGGCCAATCACAGCGCAGGATTTGTTGTACAAATATCCAAACCTCACTTATAGGGGCGGTTTCACCGCCCAAAAATTATAGAAATCCTAGATTAAAACTAGACTGACTAGAGCAGGGGTCTTCAACAGGGGGTCCGGGACCCCTAGGGGGTCCTCAGAGTTACTACAGGGGGGCCGCCAAATATTTGTGTGGTAGGATTCTTTTTTTCACATGAACTACTTGAACCCTAGCATCCCTATTCTGAGGAGGACTTTAGCCAAAAATAGCAGATCTATAAGCTCACACCGCCTCGCAGGTGTTGAATGAACATCACAAAAGTAACATAATGACCTGAGAGGCGAACCATTTCTCCGATCAGCACCAAACATGGCACAAACACTGTTCAGTGGTCTACCATGAGAATAGTCACACCAGGGACCACGTTGTAAAACCCAGCTTACTGTGTCAGGAGCCCCCAGGAGCCACACGTTGTTGAGATGCACCGTAGCTCTGATCCGCACCAAACTTGCCACAAACACTGTTCAGGGGTCTGCCATGAGAATAGTCACACCAGGGGCCACATTTTAAACCCAGCTCTCTGTATCAGGGAACCCAAGGGGCCAAGTTGTACAACCCAGCTTACTGTGTCAGGGGCCCACAGTGGCAACACATTGAGGCGCACCGTTGCTACGATCCGCACCACTTGGCACAAACACTGTTAAGGGTATGGCATGAGAACAGTCACACCAGAGTTCACATTGTATAACCCAGCTTACTGTATCAGGGCAGGGCCCCCAGGGGCCACGTTGTACAACCCAGCTTACTGCTGCCAGGGGACGCCAGGGCCACACGTTGTCAAGGCGCACAATTGCTCCAATCCACACCAAAAAAACGAAATTGCACACATACTGTATGGGGCACTACAGCAGTGCTACAGTAGTGGTCATAACTCTGTGATTATTGCTTTGATCAGTGTCTTATAGGACTAGATTTTCAGGCCACATAGTGGACTGAAAATCCAGTTTTCAAAAATAGCGAAAATAGCATATCTACAAGCTCATAGTGCCTGCGTTGCATCCTTTTTTGGCTATATTGCTATTTTTTTAATAGGGCTTAAGTGGTTAACCAGAAAGACATGGAAGCCATGTTACTCTTGATAAACCGTGTCAGTTCAAATGTGAAGTATATGCTGTCATGCTTGCTGTCCTCTTTACCTCGGCTGGTGATGCTCTCCTGGTTGACCTCACTGAGGTGGGCTACACTGCCCTGGTTTGAGCCCGACCGCGGGCTGTCTCCGTCCATGGAAGTCCACGCCATGAGAGTGGCCTCTGAGATGGCAAACTGCTGCAGGATACCTGAGGTCAGAGTTGAAAGGATATGTCAGAGTCACTGTGAGGTGTTGGAGTCCAGATTAAATGTAAGATTAGTTGGCCTCATGCCCAGACATAATTGCTGATGAGGGTTAACAGCAGGCTCTGCAGAGAGCTGCCATGAGTTGAACATAATCTATTTCTTCATATAACTGTGTTGCTGGCCGAAATTCACAGATGTTCAACATAGAATTATAGATTACACTTAACTCTGCCGTACCAAGGCCAAAGAATACTATATTTTACAAATTATAAATGCACTTGTCCGCGTGTCTGTAGTTCACGTATCTCGGGAACCGTCCGACCGTCAAACTTCAAACTCGGAGCTTGCATAGCCGAAAACCTGGGGGAGTGCCGTGCCTGGCGTAGAGTCGGTCGGATTGGCGGTTGCTCAGAACCGCTGATCCAATCAATACGCCCATATATAGGCATATTTGGATCCGATCTGACCGCTATGCCCATATAAGGGCATGCCCATATATATGAGATCAGTCTATATATGGGCATGCCCAAATATTGGCCCAACTGACCTCAAACTCAGCGCGCGAATCACCGAGGACCAGAGGGAGTGTGCACCAAGTGGGAAGTTGGTCGGATCAGCGATCCGATCCAAAAATCAGCGATCCCAAAATATCGATGCAACCATAAATCCCCATTGGAGTGTATACTCCAATACAGTATGAGGATTTGTGGTTTTATCAATATTTTTGGAGATAGTAGGCCTACTGACGTCATAGACTCATAGACCTGACACGGAACTCAATGCTGTATATGGACATAAAAGGGACACAGACAGACAGACGGGTACAACGGGTACTCTGACACGGGTACAATGGGTATTGCATAACCGGGTGGGGCACGCATTCCCAACTTGCAATCGTTCCCGACTTGCATTGTTCCCGAGTAGGCTGATGCCCAACGGTGCCCAGTGTGTGTGTGTGTGTGTGTGTGTGTGTGATCTGCATGCTTGTGTACCCTGACCTGCGGTAAAGCGCGACTCCTTCTCGCATTCACTGAGTTCGCTGTACTCGTCGTTCTCTCGCCGCCGTTGCAGCTCCCGCTCTGCGGTGGTGATGCGGGGCGCGGGGACCCCCCCGGGGCCTACCTCTGTCATCTGCCAGTTCTGCCACTCGATCATGTGGGCCATGCGACCCTGGGCCATGCCTGTGGGCTTCGTCACCCTCTCCTTCATTGTTTTGCTGGCACCTGTATGGGAAGGTGACATAGAGCAGTGGTTCTCAAACTTTTTCATGTTAAGGACCCCCAAAATGTTGTTTTTTTGGCTGCGAACCTCTGTCTCCAAATATATTTTTGTGCCAGGATTTAAAAAAAAAATAGCAGATCTACAAGCTCATAGCCAAAGTATAGCCAAAGTATAAAATATGGTTAAAGTGGTTAAAATGATTGTGACGCCATATTAACTAGTTTAGCTGGGGATCCCCTGGTACCCCCCCCCAGGGTTCTGGACATAGAGGGGATGTAGAGGGAACCAATGACATAGAGGGGACATACAGTAGAGGGGATGTAGAGGGAAGAAGGTTTATATGGAGGGATGGAGTGAGCAAGGAGGAATAGGGGGAAATAATAGAATAGGGGGAGTGGTTGGGATGTTGGGGGAAGCGGGGAGAGGTTAAGGTAAAGAAGTGAACAAAGCAGAAAGAGCACCATGAAAGAAGAGTGGTGGTCAGGAGAATAAGAGGTTATGTAGGTGCTAAAAGATAGAAAGAGGAGAAAGGAGGTATTCGAGGAAATAGAAAAAGAAATGGGGAGAAGCAATGCAGGGAGGAGAACAGGGAGAGAGAGGGGAGGTAAGGGAACCAGAGGAAGGATTCAAATGAAGGAGAAAGGTGAGATGGGGGGAGTGGGGGCAAGGAGGAGGATAGAAGAATGGAAGATTTGGGTGTGTAGGAAAAAGCAGGATATGGAGGACGGTTAGGGCAGTGAACGGAGGGAGGGAGGAAGAGCGGAGTGTGGGGCGGTGCGGGTAAAGAGAGGAGAGAGGAAGGATTCAAGTTGCGGTAATGATGAGAGTGAGAGCAGAGCAGAGTGATTTGGGAGGATTGGGGGAAAATAGAGTTCAACATGGAGGAAGGGAGAAGAGAGAGAGGGAGTTAGGTGTTGGCACGGTTTGAGCGGAAAGAAAGAAGAGGGAGGGGCAGGTCCGTGGAAATATATGAAAATGAAGAGAACATGGCAGAGACCATGGGAGCTATGGGGGCCTGTGTATACTGGGAGGTGGAGGGGTTCTAGATGACTTTGAGCTAAATGTG
>NC_137605.1:20005342-20025342 GCF_963280865.1 Gymnoscopelus braueri
TTATGACCTCAATTACACCCCAAAAATCGGAACTTTGAACATTCAGTGGATTTTCTGTGGTCTGGGGTTTTCTGAATAATTAGGCTGAAAAGTAATCTGAGCTTGGCCCTTCGGCAGTGAGGTCAAAGCCGATTAATCCCGCCCACTCTCCTCCTCGCCCCTCCCCTCCCCTATCCTTTCCTTTGGGGGGGGCGGAGCAGAGGCGATGATTGACAGGCAAAATCCCTCACCAGCGACACCCGCAGGCAAAGATTTATTTTTTCATTGCAGTTGAAAAGGCTTTAGAAATGTGAGAGAAAAACACCTGCCATGGATCAATGGAGTGGAATTTTTTGTTAAAACTTTCTATACACGTT
Source organism: Gymnoscopelus braueri (assembly GCF_963280865.1). Taxonomy (NCBI): domain Eukaryota; kingdom Metazoa; phylum Chordata; class Actinopteri; order Myctophiformes; family Myctophidae; genus Gymnoscopelus; species Gymnoscopelus braueri. The sequence continues at coordinate 20,005,699 of NC_137605.1, forward strand.
TGAAGGACCATGACAAAGACTTTTAATGTGTGGTAAAACTGAACGTCATGAAACCTTTAATACATGCAATATGAGTGCGTGACTCTCCCAGGTGTCAGTAGACCCTGCACCTAATTTTAAACAGATTTCAGTCACTCACTGTTCTGTGTAATGCAAAGTGTGATTGTTTTTTTAAAAATATATTTTGTGGGCTTTTCTGCCGTTATTGGATAGTACAGTTTAGAATGAAAAAGAAATGAAACAGGGAGAGCGAGATGGGGAGTGACACACAGCAAGGTCGTCGGGCTCTGGAATCTAACCTGCGACTCGCTATCAGGCTTAGAGCCTATAACCACTAGGCCATCGGCGCCCCGCAAAGTGTGATTGTTAATTCACCCATTGTCAGTCCAAAAATATCAAGTTTTTGAACAACAATACAATGCCCAGTAACAATACTCCACCAAAGATGTTCCTTTTTTACTAAGACCAACTTTAAAATAAGAATTTAACACATTCAATATACAAGGCAACTATACCCTGTTTACTTTCAATGGTGATGGATGGAGAGAGAGGATTTTTGTCTAACCTACAGTACAGTAGCGACAGCAATCCAATGGGTGCGGAAGACGGGCAGGACCACAGGCGGTTCAGAGAGGGCGAATTCCTTGTCTCAATTACATTTGTATCACCGGTCAATCAAAGGTTGCAATTTAAAATGTGTCTGGGTTTTTGCTGCCCCACTCACAGTCACTTTGAGTCTTCACGAGAGGAAGTAAACGCTGTAATGTCACTGACATGGTGGCTATACACAAGTTGACAGTCAAGTACATTTGTAACTCAGCTCCGTTTTACTAAGAGGATTTAAGTGGTTTAGAAAGCTCAGGCCGTGTTGAATGTGCAGGGACATGGATGAATGTATATTGGTGTTAATCTAACGTAGACTAGTACCGGAGTATTTGCATGTCTGTGATTGGCTATACGGGTACATCCCAATTGATGAATTGAATACACAATACCACAATGGAAACAAGCCCTCAGGACTTTTGGTGTTATCCTTTTAGCATTATATAATATATGTATAACTGTCCCTCTGTACCTTTTGCACACTGTTAATAAAGTAATCAATCAATCAAAACGGACAGGCACTTGAATAGCTAGTGCCGGTCTGGAGGGACATAAGCACACGCATGCACGAACACACGCACGCACACAAGGTCGAAAACATGATCTCTGGCGGATAACAACTACAAAATGGGCTCAGTGGAAAGCAGACCTCCACCAAGGTGGCATTTTGTCTAAGAGGTGTTGTGGTGCTTCTTTTGGCCAATATAACTTCATGATGCATTAGCCTACACACAGAGTACTGACACTCAGTGACCTCTGGAGGTTGACAACAAAACGATGTGACCAGTAAATCAGTTCTTCCTTGGCCCAGGACCAACCTTTCCACCAAGATTTGTGCAAATCCATTAATAACTGCTCGAGATATACTGCTAACAGACAGAGGATGGCGGTAATAATAACAACAATACTGGCTGATCATGCACATCAAACAAGGCACAGGAAGTTTTGATTCCCATGAAAACAAATGAGGCAAGTGTCTGCTTTGTTTTGAGAGCATATGCCAACATATGCGGGAAGCATAGGCACGTCAGGCTCATTGTAATGAGTGAACTCTGCGTCACCTCAACTGCACCGAAAAGGGCCGCATTTGTCAGGCAGGTTAGGTCTTTGAAATCCCTAATGAGCCGATGCGCAGTTCAGGTGCGAGATGATCACTTTACAGACCGATCGGTCTGACAGATAGAGGTCTCTTCCTCTGTCTGGGGGGAACACACTGTCCCAGATATATATGTTCCCCATCTGTGCTTGAAACCCACCCTGTGCCACGTACATGCATGAACACCTACACCCGCATACGTCGAGGCACACACAAACATATGGCATAGCACATGAGCAGACAAAGGCACGCACACTATCTCGCTATATCTCCTTCCATCTCCCTGTTCCTTCCTCTGTTTCGTTTTCGCTCTCTGCCATCCCTCAGCCTCATTTAGCCAATTAGCAGATTAGCAGTCACTCTCCCTCTCGTATGAATCCCGGTATGGCCGGAGGGCTCTCCAGACTGCTGCAGTGCTCGCTACACTACAGCACAGGGAAGCCTTCCAGGCCTCATACAGCAACGCGCCAGAAACATCTTTGTGCTTGCGTTACGGGAGAGCGACCCTGAAGCTGGCCTACCTTTGTAGTTCAATGTATATCGTCTAGTGTCTCGTGTGCTCCACTAGTGAACAGTCACATGAGAAATTACATCAAAGAATGTTCTATTTGTGAAGTGGGCCACAAGGGTTTAAGATAGTCTGTATCATGCTATGATTAATTGCAGCTAGTTATGTCCATAGGCTATGGTTTTCAGAATGTGTCCATATGGATCAAGAACTGGACAGTTAAAGCTGAAAGGATAATCCCAGTAAAAACACATTGCTAGAAATTGTCATTACAATAATTACTCACCATTACAGTAGTGATTTCAGGAACAAAATTGTTCCATTGCACTTAATATGTTAACATATTATTTAATATTGTCACCTGCAGCAGGTACACTGTTTTTTAATACAGCTTATAAACTAGAATTAGTGACTAGCAGCCCTTGAATGTAGATCTCAAAAGACATGACATCAAATCCTTATAACGCCACCACCTCATACTGTCTGTCAGTCTGTTTGTTAGCAACTTTACCGGAAAACGGCAGCACAGAATGACACAAAAACCTTTCAGAAAGGTGAGCAATGGATCCCTGGATTACCTGATCAAATTATTTTACATTTTGTGGGTAACCCTGTCAAGGTCAACAGTTATGAAAAAGGTCAAAGTGATTTTTCTTTGATAATTTCCAATCGCTACTCTAAATAATAGCCCAATTGACTTCAGATTTTACTTAAACACAATTATTCCTTCCATCTTCGAGCTACAGTATAATACTATCAATCGATTGGAAGGGTTAAACGTTTGAGGGTCAAGGTCATCTGTCAAATTTGTTCTGTGTAAAGGTGGTTGGGTTTAATGTACTTGACAACACTTTTTTTTGTATGTTGTATTTCTGAAGTGGGCCCACAAAGAATTTTGGTAGTCCACACCAAGCACACCACAGTTGTTGAATATCTCCATACAGTATATAGTTCTGAAAAAGTGTCAATGGATCACCATGGCAATATAGCCAACATCTGTGAATGTATTTTTTTACTGCCACACCATACAGTATATTTGAACGTCTTATCTTCAGTGACCATTCTACATGAAATGTAGAGGTCGTGACAATGCTTGAAGACGTGCAGAAACTCGGTCGACATTAGTCGTCAAAGGTTTCTTTGCTTTTCAGGATTGTAGCATACCCTATGTGCCCCTGCCGTTTAAAGAGTAGGTAAGGCTCTGCACAGGAGTATATAGTAAGTGTATGCGTAAATTTGCTCCTGAGGAGGCGAGCAGGAACCCTCCAGGAAAAAGAAAAAAACAACAACAGAGCACATGACCAAAGCTCTGAGCCAGCTCTCTCTCTCCCCTGACACTCTCCTCTCTCTCTCTCTCTCTCTCTCTCTCTCCCTCTCTTTCTCTCTCTCGCCTCCTCCCCCGCAGACACACACATACGCAGGCCCAGTGGTATGGCGCTGCATGCAGCAACCCTCACCCCCTCCAACCCCCCCCCCCGCCCGGCGGCAACGGTGCGGGGGGGGTGGGGTGGAGGGGTGGTTTAGCTTAGCTCAGCTCAGGCGAGGAGAAAAGAGCGTGGTGGAGTGTGGGGGGGGGGGGGGCTGAAGGAGCACTGGGAAAAGAGCGAGAAAGAGTGGGTAGAGGCAGGGGAGCGAGGCGGCCGTGCGTAACCAACGACTAGAGACAGAGACAGCGGATCTGCAGTGGCAGTCAGACTCGCAGGTTCTGACAGGAGCATCAGCTCCAGGTTCTGACAGCAGCACAGCTCCAGGTTCTCACAGGTTCTGACATCTGACAGCGTCAGCCTGATGGCTCCCCGCTGACGCCATCTCCCATTCACTGAGCATCGGCTTGTTTTGTTGTTTTCGTCGTTTTCTCGGCCGTTGTTTATCTGTACTCTTGATGGCCCCGAGGCAATAATGGCAAATGTTGCCGGAGGGTGGGAAGGGAGGCGGGGATGTTGTGGAGTGCTTCAGTGGTTGTTTACCAGGACATCTGCATTATGACTGGTTGGCACAGGGGGGAGTGGAGGGGGTACCGGCGTTGGATGGAAGCCTACTGGTGCCGCTGATACGAACGATGCAGATGCTGGGTTATTGAGCTTTAGAGGCTGGCAAGAAAAGCAGCTGAGGTCCGTCCATGAGCCCAGATGGCAGAGAGAGAGAGATTGAGAGAGAGAGATCGAGAGAGAGAGAGAGAGAGAGAGAGAGAGAGAGAGAGAGAGAGAGAGAGAGAGAGAGAGAGAGAGAGAGAGAGAGAGAGAGAGAGAGAGAGACGGAGAGAGAGAGAGAGAGAGTTACGATTGGAAGGCCAAGAGTAAGGGGACTTTGGTGGAGGACATAACGTAACATATTACACACACAACCACTTCGTGCACTGGCATAAGTACATTGCTCACACAAGCACACATGCGGTACGCGTACTGTATACAGACAGAAACACGTGCACCCTTACCTAAGCACACACTGCCATACACAGACAGACATGCATTGCAGACAAAGTCATGCACGCTTACCCGCGTTGCACACAAACACTGCACAAGGCCATGTGTACGTCAATGCCATGGGACGCAGACAGCTCAAAAGAGCCTGTCAGCCTCTCCCACGCCCAGGCTACATGCCCTGCTGTCATGGGCAGAGAGGGCATGCCTCATTACTCTGTTCAGCCATTAAAAGCTGGCAGCCTCGTTTATCTAGTGCAGGTTCACATCACCGATGCAGGATAAGTAGGTTACAGCAGTGGTGCACCGACCACAGGCTACTAAAAGAACCTGCAGGAGCAGGAGGCATTATTGTCTTCGCACCGGGCATCGAACGTGCACAGCGTACGAGGAAAGGCTTTTCATCAGAGTCAATCCTGGCGTCCTTGTTTTTAATTTAAAAAAATCACAGTATTTCAAGATTTGTCAAAACTTTTCAAATCTTTTTGAAAAGAGCACGGGTGTCTCATCAAGACAACATGATCGCTTGTAGATTGGCTATTTTCAAAGAGCCAAAGAATAGGCTTAAGTGGTTAATTGAGTTGAAGCACAAAGCAGCTGCACGCAAAAATGTGACCACTCAAATCAACACAAATATCGTAATGGCCAGTTAAGTGCATAATGGGCTTCATGACTGGAAAAACCCTTCCAATCCTGTTTGGACCAAACCATAATTGCTATAATTTGTAATGGACAAAACACTTTTTGTAATCTGATTTCGCATGCGTTCTGGGGCTGATCAATAATGGGACTGACCCTTGTAACCTTTTTTACATTTTACATACCTGTAAATCCAAATCCACTTGCAACAAGTGCAACCATCCAATAAACATCACTGTCTAGATAGATCATCTAGATTATAAGCAACACGCCTGAGGCTGCATTCAAGTCGTGCATGGTCGTAGTTCCCACAGCAGTTTCAAAAAGAGTACCCATGTGTCCAAGTGCTTTTAGTCATAGATAGCAGCAAAATGATCACAGTTTGGAAGCTCCTCGTGCTCTTGTTGCTGTTGTATGAAGAGCAGTTGAGCTACTGGCATATTATTTGGTTCAGAATCGTTATGAAGTGCCAGTATAAAGGATGACTATTGGGTTTGTAATTTGTGTTTCTCTGACAATGACAGCACAATCGACAATCGATATGAACACCACCTCTAGATTCCCCCATATTGAAATCACAGACACGGCTACAAATCGCACAAGTCGTGAACTCATAGTACTGGAACACTTCAACTTCACCATTGGTACAGTAATTACCACCTAGTCGTGCCATTCATGTACGCTCTTGTCGTGTATACGGCGAACTTGACACCACTTCAATACACCAGTCCCCAATATACCGTATTCCTGTCATGTAGGGAGGGAGAAAAAAGCAACCAGTTGAATGTTTGACCGAGGTACTTTGTATGCAGACGAAAACTCTCTTTCCTTGGCTTTTTGATATGCAAAGAAGATTGCAGCCTTTTTACTTTTATCAGTGGAAGATAGATTACACTTAAACAGTAAGAGCTGGTTTACAGAGTATGAATGCACAACCTCGCACAGCCAAGCATTGGCAAAATATGTGTAAGTGCACACACCTGTACATATCAATAGCTTTATCTCCTTGAGCACAGTAGCCCTACATGCTACGCACGTACAGTGGGACGCCGTTAACCATATTGAGACACACACACACACACACACACACACACACACACACACACGCACACACGCACACACACGCACACACGCACACACACACACACACACACACACACGCACGCGCGTCTTACTAGCTTTTTGAAGACTTTTCACTCACTACGTATTATAAACCTGATCCCTAAGCTTAACTGGCCCCACTGCGTGCTTAACCCTGTTAGCTTCATTTGATTGTAACGGTTAGCAAAATGTCCCCCACTTGGGGTGTCTTTCCCCTCATCTTTCTGCCCTGGCTTGTGGGGTCATTTGGTTCTCATAAAGGACCAAACACACACATAGGCCTACAGATGAGACTTTGCAGATAAACCTCTCGGTTTTTTTTTCCACAGTGTTGCATTTGGGTTTCATAATAGGCTGACAGAGGCTGAGTCACAGTGCATATCGTCGCGGTCAGGCTGAAACCTTGCATCTCCATAGTTTTTTGTGTTTCTCGTGAATTAATGCCCTACGATCATCATACAAGAGTGTCGCACAAAAGTGGTGAAAATAGCAGATTTATAAGTTCACAACGTCTCGTGATGCGAGGCGATGTGATCTTGAAGATTGGACATTTTCACTATTTTAAAATGTTTTAAAAATGATAATAAAAAAAGGAACGGTTTTGGACATGCAAGGTTTCCACCCGACAGCAACAATATGAAGAGGGCAGCTACTGCCTCGCCCACAAAGCCGCTGACACACACACACACACACACACACACACACACACACACACACACACACACACACACACACACACACACACACACACACACACACAAAAAGTCACGCACACAAAAAGTCACGCACACACACACGTTATATGCTCACAACAACCTTTCTCTTTCTCCAATTTAATAATACAGGGCTGTAAATATGGCACACAGTGGCATGGCACCATGACACATACTGTAAGGGAGGGAGGCAGTCACACACATAAATCTGTACGATACACGTGCAGAATGTGTACACGCACGCGCACACGCACACACACAGACAACAGTATACTATGTACTTACACTCTCCTATATTCATGTACACGATGTCGCTGTTTGTCCAATATAATGATTGTGGCTTGTAATCCAACACCATGCATGGCGGCATGCCGTAATGACACGGTACAGTATGGAGCACAGAGGTAGTCACAACCTCACATTAATGTGACGAGTAAAGAGCATCTCCTAGACACGCACAGACACGAACATTATGGCTTGATTTATACATGGTTGTGCGACACCAGCACTCAACCAGGTATGAATTAACCCCCCCCCCCCCATAACCCCCTATTATGGGGAAAACATTTGCCAGAAATAGCCGATCTACAACCTAACATTGCGCCGTGTTCTGAGTAGATCGGCTATTGCTGGCAAAGAGATTTGGTGTTGAAGGAAACAATAGCAGAGAAGTACAATTGCAGGTCAGGTTCACTAAGAATAGAGGGTTTAAGTGGTTAACACCACTGAAAGCCTATTATATATACTTAGTTGACCGGGGTCCCCCAGGGCTCATATAGGTCCGCTCCTTTTTTCCCTCTACACCAAATCTCTTTGCCAAAAATATCTGATCTATAAGCCAATCTGATGCATTGTGAGCTTGTAGGTCTGGTATTTTTGCTAAATGAGATTTGAACCACATTCATAGGTGATTTGAAGTCCGATTCTAAATGGATTCCTAAAGATGCGTCTCAGTATGGAGTGAATGGTAGTCTAGACCCTCAAATACCGTCCTATATATCACTCGCAAAGTGCGGTGCCCGGCGTCGAGTCGGCCGGATAGGCGGTTGTCCAGAACCGCCGATCCGACCGATATGCTCATATATAGGCATATACAGTATGGAGATCCAGCTGTCCAGAACCACTGATCCGACCGATACTGATGACATGAGGGATCTCCATGTATGAGCTGATAAGGGAATTATACAGTAGGCCAAAGCATAAAGTGGCCCGTTATAAAGCCACATTGAGGCCGATTAGAAGAGCCAGCGGTGGAGTGTGTTCCAGGCTTAGCGTACTGGGAGTGTGCATGTAAAGTGTGACGCCATTCGGTACGTGAGATTAGCTGCTTGGAGACGGACGGACACATGGACACACCCATCCACGCATGCAGGTGCTCACTCACTCACACAGTCACACCCACCCACCCACACACACACACACACACACACACACACACACACACACACACACACACACACACACACACACACACACACACACACACACACACACACACACACACACACACACACACACACACACACACACACACACACACACACACACACACACACACACACACACACACAGGCAAAAATACCGGCCCGGGGGTGAGAGAACCAGAGAGTAACCACTGACTGACTGACAGACTTACTGACCTTCCGGGCAATGGGATGTAGAATATCCCCGATTGGCCTAACAACTAACTAGCCAATCGCAGATTAATTGTCCCTCCAGGCTGTGGGATGTAGTGAGCGGAGTACAGGCCTTTCTCAAACCACCAACCCTCTCCCTACCCACTTCCACTGCGTTTGCATATACGTGGAGGGTCGGTCACATTAAGTGCCATCCCAAACTACATTAGCGGCGAGTGGAAGTGGGTTATAAAACCATCCAACAGTGATAGTCTACTGATGGTACCAAAATGGTTAAGTACCGTAGTGTACGGACTTGCATCAATCACCATGAAAAATGAAGACGGGGTGTCCAAGTATTTGTTTTTCAAGCTCCTGAGTCCTGAGCCACAAAAATATACCAAATCCACACCTTTGTTTGCACCTCCAACGCACTCGCGTGATGTCGATTCCCTTCCCCTATTCGCACATACAGTAAGAGTGCGTGACGACACTGTAGCTAAAACATCACCCTTCTCTAGTCTAGAAAATGGTTAATTAGATTGTAAAGTGTTGTATATTTACAGGGACAAAAACCAAGCAGTTTATAAATATCTGAATGAAAAACAAGAAGATGTTTACAAAAGAAAAAATATATGCCACCAAAGACGACTGAAGTCTACATACAGTGTGTGCTGTACAGTATATGTTTTAAATGAGTGATATTATTTATCTAATGTGTACATAATGTGTAATAGTGTTCTGTTTCTTCTGTGAAGGAGGGGGTACTAGTTTGTACAGGACGAGGCGGCCATAGCTGAATGGTTAGTGAGCCCTACTACGCCTCCGGCGGTCCTGGAGGTCCCAGGTACAATTCTAGCTCTCAGCAATGTGTCAAAGTGTCCCTTTGGAAGACACTTTACCCCTAACTGTTCCCCCCTCTGCGCTCCTGTGGGCAGCACTCAGCTGGGTGAAGCTGAAAACAGAAGTTCCCCCGTGGGATGTGATAGGTCTAAAAAAAAACTTCTAGAAGTTGTTACATGTATTTTCAATGGAGAAACAAAGTTACAGTTATACTTCTGACCACAACTTTAATTGTTATAAAGGAAAAGGCAAACACACGTTTATTGTTTCAGGGGAAACACTTTCATTAATGTTTGTACACAATTAATTGCGTACAAAGAGAGAGCTTTCCGGTCATGGAGAGGGAAGTTCATCCCGTTAGCCACTGTATATACCCTGCATTTGATAAACAGTGCTTCAAACAGAGTTACACTCCGACTCTCCGAGACAGAGTAGGAGTGGGGATATGGTCCAGTTTGAGAAACTGCGGACCAGGCTCTGCTTGTGAACGTGCAGGTTGGGTGCCTGGAGTATAGCTTTAATTACCTTAGCCATGTTAGCTCAGTGCTGATCACAACAGAACGTAAAGATAAATAGTGTTGACAAGAACATTTCTTCCTGGTAAACTAACCTGAAAGAACTGAACAACAGGAGTGTTGCAGCCAATGTCAATGGTGTTGCAACACGTGCACTTTCACAGCAACATGATTAATTTATGTGTCTAACATTACTAATTCAACATAATATGAAGGCTATAAAGTCTCCATCATTCCAAATGCAATTTAAGTAGCAAACAAACTTAACGCAAGCTAATGGTAGCTGATAGCATTTTCACAGCTAGATAGCATTTGAATGCCCCCCTCCTTTGGAGACATCTCTTACAGTTACACCCTGGGTTTACAATGTCTTTTTGTGAATGTCTCCTGGTCTAACAAGCTGCTAATTAGTAGGCTACAGCAGTCTGTAGCAGACAAATGTTGGCTATCTTGATAACATGTGCTATAGCGTTGGTGACAGTTTTCTATACATCCAATGAGATTGACATTGTTCAACATTCTCATTATTATATAAGTAGTCATGTAAGTGGAGTTACAGTGGGCTTAATTGCCAGGTCTTTGCTTTGGGAGGAAATTAGAAAGCTATCTTGCAATAATTACACATAGTAGTACTACGTTAATTTTGTTAATTAATCATTTATAATAATAATTTGTAAAATAAATGTTGCTGTGCTCTGTTTAGGATGGAAAATGGCAATCACATCAGGATTCAACCTCAATCAGAGGTTACACAGGTGAGCAATACAATGAAATTAGTTTTAAGGTTTAAAGTCATTGCTTAAAATACTGTGAATGCTGGTGAATATAGTATCTTGCAGTGAATAGTATCATGCAAATATTAGTTTGAAGTCAACATTATTTGCATTATTATTGTCATGAAAAAAATGTACAAATCATGGCATTCATTTAGCTTTAGCATGGAGACTGGAATGGGGGCCAAGGGCAGGGTGTCGCAGTGCTCATGTCCCACTTTTAGAACCTCCACACTTTTAAAATCACTGCTCCACCCCTGAACCTGCTTTAAGCATATTTCTGTCTGTAAATAGGTTCTGAGCCTTATATTAGAGGGTTCCGCCACTGAGGGGGCAGAAACAGCGTCAGTCACGTGGTTCATGTAAACTGTAAATAGTTACAAACGCCCATAGACTCCAATGCATTCCGTAAACTTCCGGTTTAGGGCTTTGTCACTATTCTCCAATAGAAGGCATTGCGTTCCATCTCTCATATCCACTGACAATATAGTAGCGGCTAAAATGTTGGCCTCGAACAATGTACAGCGGCATCTTGAAATCGCAGACAAAGTTGTCAGTGAGAGGGAATCCCTGTCACTAATGTAGTGTCATAAAGGAGAGGCTAATAGGACACGCTGATGTGGCAGGCACAATGCGCACACACACACACACACACACACACACACAAGTGACAACAACATTAGGGCCACGTAGACAGAAAACCATCCACAGATGCACGTGTGCATACAGTACACATACTGTAAGCATGTACGTTTTTCGGCCAAGGCTCGTCTCTTCCTCTGATCCTAGTCATCCTACACTGTATTATGTTCAGCGGTGCCACCAGTTAGGTCATTTTCACACAAGCTCCTTTAAACTGTTGATGCTGAAACACCTATCCTTCTAGTTGCATTTACTTAAGATTGTATTTCAGGGGCAGTTAATTTTTTCTTGTGTTTCAAATTAACTTGTTCTTGCATTCTGAGGTCTGACCACGTTTCTTCTTTGGTGGTCTTTTAGCCACAGTTAGACACTTGCAGTTAGACACTTTTTCACTTGACTCTGGGGGGAGTGATTAAATAGACCGACGCTGACTGGAAACAGCGTTTTGGTCTGCCCTCAGCCCTCCACTTCCGGTGGTGTGCCTATGTTTTCATTCCCACTAACAATATTTCTCCACGGAACACTAACACCATTTCTCCCAAAGAACATGGATCGTTTTGGTTAAGCCCACTTGTTTCTATGATGAAAGAACAAGTTAAAATGTTGCTAACTTTCCGTGGTTTTGTCGGCTCCGAGGACGCAATTGTTAAATGAGTTTGGGTCTGTTTTCAGTGGGAAGCGAGCGCACAGATGTAAATCCTGCCCACTACATTTGATTGGGTAAAGCGCGGTCTGCTTCCTGATCTGAAGGCACGCCCACTTGTAGGCCAACGCTCACACGTTCTGAACGGGGCTCCCGACAGATTCAGTAGCGCAGCTCTGAATCTGTTCTTGAGAGATTAGATGTAGACTGACCTTCATTCATTTCATAAAGCAATTAAGGACTATCGTTTTTCTTTGTTCAACTGAGCATATTTGGCCATTTTCTGCTCTCACAGACCCTTAGCTGTTCATTTTAATTGATGATAATGAAAAAATTGTTAATCAGGTAACATGCTAGTTGACACAGAGAACAGCTAAACAGTGTTATATAGTCTTTTAAGTCACAGGTTTTCAAAGTTGGGGCTGTGGCCTCCGGGGAGGTGCAAACATGCATCAAGATTGTAGATCGGCTTAAAGATCTTATTTTATTTAAGCCCTTTTTCAGTGGGGAGCAGTACTGTATGGCTATTTATAGATAAATTTGTGCTTGCTTTGGGTGAAATTTCACTGAAATGTAAAATATTTCAATTTTCATTTAAAATGTCTAATTCTTGATTATCTGTGCACATTATAATTAAATACTAACTCTATAATCTTGAAAAATGGGGTTTCAAGCTGAAGGACTCAAACATGTCACACACACACACACACACACACACACACACACACACACACACACACACACACACACACACACACACACACACACACACACACACACACACACACACACACACACACACACACACACACACACACACACACACACACACACACACACACACACACACAGCATTAATAGAATTGGCTCCGAGTGCTTATTCACTTAGTGGTGTGTCAGCATACACCACACAGAGAGAGGAGGGGGGGCAACGAGAGAAAGGGAGAGAGAGTGAGATTACGTTATTAAGTGAGTTTTTTAACTTTAGAATGAACTTTTGAAGTTCAACAACAATAGCCTTTATCTCGCTCTGTGGCTTCTGTAGCTGTGGTCTGCTATGCCGTCCATTTTTTGTTGATATTTTCTGAAATAGACAGCAGCAGTGGTGGACAGTAACAAAGTACATTTGATGAAGACCTATAAGGTCAAAACGTTACGCCATTAATAAAATACGTCTTGGGAGCTTTAAACCAGTGTGCGGATGTTTTTACCTTCTCCCACATTTGAATACAGCCATGCATTGATATTAAAAAGAAAATGTACTTGGTAATTTGAACATTTGACATGTACTCCAGTACTTTAATTCAAGTACTAATTTGACTGAGCAACTTTCACTTGCCCTTATAGTATCTACACTTTCACTCAAGTACTGGGTTTGAGTACTTTGTCCACCACTGGCTACTTGAAAAGCAGATACGGAGGCGGCTGTCTTTGTTTCTGTGTAGAAAGGCAAAGCTGGCATTAATGGCATCTCTTCATCACGACAGTATTGCGCAATCTCTCTGTAAAAGTGGATCGAGGGAGAGATAGCTCAGAGAAATGGAAAAAGAAATGGGAAGATAGAGCAAAAGCGAGAAAGAGAGAAAGAGAACAAAAAGGGAAACATAACGAGAGAGACATTGAAAATGAGTGTGACAGAGAAAAAGGGAAGAAAGAAAGAAAGAGACCAAGAAAGAGAGAGTCATACTTCAGAAAGAGGGAGACAGACAGTTGTCTGATTGAACTGCAAAGCAAGTCTGATAAAGCCACAGTGAGAGTTAGAGGGAGAGACAGACACAAAGAGATAGAGAGAGAGACAGAGAGAGAGAGAGGCAGAGAGAGAGAGAGAGAGAGAGAGAGAGAGAGAGAGAGAGAGAGAGAGAGAGAGAGAGAGAGAGAGAGAGAGGAAGAGAGACACAGAGAGAGAGGAAGAGAGAGAGAGAGAGAGAGAGAGAGAGAGAGAGAGAGAGAGAGAGAGAGAGAGGAAGAGAGAGAGAGAGAGAGAGAGAGAGAGAGAGAGAGAGAGAGAGAGAGAGAGAGAGAGAGAGAGAGAGAGAGAGAGAGAGAGAGAGAGAGAGAATGACTCTCAGGTGAGCAGCATAATAACGCCCCAAATTCAAGTCTATACTTTAACCTCTGGACTCTGAACGCTAGTGCTTAGTCTCATCCCATGTCCTAATTTACACAGAGATGAATGGTTTAGTGGCTGCTTGGATTCACATGTGAGGTCAAGAACGGCCTGGTTAGTTAATGGATACTAGAAACAAGGGCTGAGTCGTCTCATCTATTCTAATTCCAGCCTAACAGTTTGTTTGAGGTTTTATTTTTATTATTGTGTCATGTATACACATGGGCTAGACACCAGAAATGCAAACAGGCCAGTGTACAGCATACTTTGTGATAACAACATACTGTAAGAGGAAAACACAGAAGCCGCTAAAACATCTTTCAAAATTTAAATCAGGATAAATACTAATTATGTGATCTTTCTTGTCTTCTTCTCCAAGCTTTTGAGAGAGCATACAAACATAAAAATGCATAAATATTAAACAGTCATTCCAATCTATGCACCAGAATATTTTAGGATTTTGTAAAGCGATTTCATGGAAGAGACTTGAGTCATCATATTTAGAATAGTACAAAAAAAGATGGGATTCACTTTACACTTTACCTGAATTACAAATAAGCCAGTAAGCCTTTTGTCTGTACCATTAAAGCAACAATATTGCGATAACATTACACATCATTCTTGCTGGCGCCATGTTCTGCAGATGACTGTTCTCTGAGGGGCATCTGAACACCTGTGTGTCTGCAACACAAGCTGACTCACTCGCTAGACATAACTGTGCTGCTTTTTTTGTGAATTTATTTTTACACTTAATGTAGAAGCCCATTCTGTGGTTTTGCACCTAGCAACAGTAGTCCCTATAGCAGATCGCAGTGTAGTTACATTAAGAACACATTACAAGAGGATATTTATATGCAACAAATCAAAAGGTGACCAAATCTGAATGTTAATCATAAGACATATTCATCATCACCAAAAAGACTATGCCTGTAAGAAAAGCGTGATCAAAAAAAGAAGAAGAAGAAACGCTGTGTTCGCTGGTGGAAAGTGACTCGATCCTACAGATTGGCCAGGGCTCCTTTTCAGGAGGGAGCACAACTGGAAAGATACACCAACATTGTTCTTGTGAACCACTTTTGTTGTTATTGGCGTTATTGGTAAGTATTTCTAAAGATCTTTATTTCCATTTGGCTAAACTAGGTGGTGGTGACTGGTGGTGACTATCACACATACAAGCAGCCAGCCTGTACAGTGCGGCTTCATCACTCAACACCGCATTGTGATTTATGCATCTTCGTTCACCAATTGCAAACGCAGTAACTTACTATCGATAGTCAAAGATTGACATGGTTGGTTGGTATGGGTCCAGGCTTTGTAAAACCTCCTCATAAACAGGGAACAGGGATAGGCCTAATGAGTGAGTTGGGAAGGATTCACCGTTTCGCTCAAGGTCATTTGGACAATTGGCTACACACAGACTGCTGATGGCCATATTGGCTGTTGGGATTGAATCAGTGACCTGTCAGTTACAAGGCTATCTACCTCATGCCTCCTCTCGTTGATGAGGTGAAGGAGGGAGAGCTCCCCCATGTGTATCTCGCACTACTGTATTATTTCTCCATGTCTCCTGACCCAGTAAGCAAGCACTAGGAACACTGCGGGTGTGCTGTATTTCTCTGATTTGATTTGAAGTCGCTTTCTCTTCACTCAGTTCAAAATGTCAAGTGAAAAGTGTCATTCACTTCTTCTTGAAGGAGCCGATATCTTTGTCTCACCTGAACTACTTGAATTGAAAGTGACTTAATCCTCAACACCCATACATGAGCACGTCTTCCTCGATCAGTGCTGAGAGTGGGCGTTGAGAGCCGGCTTGGTTCTGATATGGCAGGACTGACTGCTGATCCTTCTGGGGGCATTTTGGACCTAATTCAACCAAACATCTGTGAAAGGAGGTGGCCCGCTGCCAACCCCAATCACATACCTGTCCTCACCCATTACTCCTTTTCCTCCAACATCTGAACTAGGCTTTTACCATGGTGCCAAATCTAAATAGCCCGAGGGATGGTTACGACACTTCCTCTTTATTGGGACATGTGCAAAGTTAAAAAGGGCAGCTTTGCAGACTTGCAGAAAAATGTTTTACCTGAATCCTATTGCTTTATTGTGAGAACATGTGCAAATGTGTTCTGCATATCGAGAGATCACTCTCAAACGTGCTAGAAAATCTCAGCTAGCCCACAGAAAATGCATCGTTTTACACAGTTACAGTTACTGTCCACCAATGGCATCGAGTAGGCCAGGGTACAGAGATGTACAATATGATAATATGGCTTCAAAAGGCATAGATAACAAACTGTAGTAGCATGTGGCTGCAGAAAGCTTGACCAGTGAGTGCACTGCCTGATATGATAGAGCAGGCAGATAGAATTACCAGAGAGCAGACAGAAGTAGACAGGAAGAAATCTTCCCTCTACCCTTCTTACTTGCTTCCCATTCCATATTTCTGGTGCTATCACTCGTCTCTTACATCATTCTAGGATGTGGCTGGTTGCTTAAAGAATCATTAGGATTACCCATAAAAATGCACTTAAGGGACCATACTGCCGTCAACATGTCATTGTTCACAGCTTCAGCCATACAGTACAGACTCAAATGTTAAGGTAAGATAGGTAATGATTAAATAATCATTACCTATCTTACCTTAACATTTGAGTCAATGTTTGCTAAATATCATTGCATGGATAAGGATTCCTTGATATTTGAATCCAATACTTTTCTCCAGGAACTTTAAGATGCAATAAATGCAAATGCACTTGTGCAACCTGCTCTTGTGTTGGCACTATGGCCTTTGTACAACCCTGTTTGTTTTATGTTAGAGATCCAGGAATTGAAGGTTATTTGATGCCAGAATTGACTGTTGAGCCTTTTTGGAGGCATTGTGAGTCTAATCAATAACTATTTATCTTATATAGCTCTGGACGAGCTAAATGTCTAAAATAGGCCTACAGGCTTGCATGTTATTTCATACTTTTCAGTTCAAAAACAGGATTCTTTACATGTACAGTAAGTCAATCAAATCAAAGGAGCCTTATTTGCATGAGACACATTTACAATAACCAATCATCCAATCAATCTGAATAAGAGCATTAGGTAATGTAAGACGATAAAGCTAATCTGTCAGCTAGCCCCATGCGCCGAGGAGAGCAGTGCGAGGGGTCCAACCCTGCTGCCCCTCCTGTTGATCTCATGCCGGTTGGCAGGGTGGAATCTGCAGCTGAGAGGGACGGATCGATAGTGCACACTGAAGCCATTCTTACCCAGGATAAACACAACCACGCCTCTGGCAAAGACACACTGCCCACGATATCACTGCTACAGTGCAGCTCACCACAGCAACAGCCGACAACTACACACGAGATGCACAGGAATGTTGTCTTTCTTTTGTCTTCCTTCTCTCTCACACACACGCACGCACGCACGCACGCACGCACGCGCGCACACGCGCACACGCACACACGCACACACGCACACACGCACACACACACACACACACACACACACACACACACACACACACACACATCACACATCACACATCACACATCACACATCACACACTCTTTCTCGCCCCAGGCCGCGTCCTCAACAAGCCCTGTTTACAGCCTCAGGTTGAAGAAAATACAAACAGGCTACAGGATATTATTCTGCTTATGCCGCCGCTGTTGGAGAGCTGAAGAAAAGACTTGTGCATGCATGCACATCCAGCGAGGAGGACGTGGGCCGCGGCTGCTGCGTGACAGCAGAGACAAACAACCATGCCGTATAGCTCGAATGCTGTCGTACTCCTCATACATCCAGTGATCGTGTCCTCAGTTCCCAGGGCAGTTGATTAGGGGTCGGAAAAGGCACCATTCTCATTCATGTCACTTGTTCAGCTGTCTCATTATCCATTCGGCTTTTATACTCACATGAATGAAAATTTGACAATTACACATTCAGGTGGCAGATTTCGGTGACTTTCCAAAAAGAAAAAAGAAAATCTCTTGTTGAACTTCAACGCCGGTATTGCCTTTCATCATGAGGAGGAACTGGGCTCACTGGGACTCGCAGTGGTGTCCAAAACTGTTTTTTTACACACACCTTCTTCTCCTCGCTCTCCTTTGCCTGCTGTTCCTCATGCTTAACTTACACCTTGTTATACGTATGAGTCACGGCGACAACAGTCGATCTACAAGCCCACAACGCATCGCATGGCGACGTGTTGGGAGCTTGTAAATCGTCTGTTTTCGTCCCGACACCGTTGTACGACGAAGAGTAAAACCAAGCTTCAATGTGTGACACACATCTGTAACTAGGTGGCCTGAAGATGCTGCTTGTGAGGCTGGAACAATTTGCTCCGTTTCCTCTATTCAGATCACACCTGCCAACCACCTCCGCCTTTACCAGCCGTGCGTTTTCTATTCTTTCGTTTTCTATTCCTATTCTGGCTACTTTTATACATCCTGGACATGTTATAGATCCTCTTGACACCCCTGTGTGTGTGAAGGTGTGCAGCCAGACGTGCAGGTGAAAATGATAAATGTCTTCAATTGTAGTTTTCCCTAAGACAAGAAACAAGACTAAACAATGTGCACTTTTTAAAACTCTGATGTTCAAAGGAGAGAATGAATGTCAATCCATTTCATTGTGTGTGTGTGTGGGATTTTCTTTCTCCTTTGTGGAGGTATACACATAGTGGAATCCAAAGTGTAAACCGAGGTCTGAACATGTTCAGAGCTCAATTAACACACACAGGATTTTACTGTACTACTGTGGGTGGAGAGAGCGGAGGAGAGGTGGAGGAGGAGGCTGACTGGATTTGATCCCTGGATAAATACAGGTTCATGTGGATCTGAAGCACTGCAAACATCAGAGGACGGTCTTTAGAGCAACCACACAGCCTCCTGATTAAGCATCTAACTTGCTTTTTCATAAACGTTGACAGACAGACAGACAGACAGACAGACAGACAGACAGACAGACAGACAGACAGACAGACAGACAGACAGACAGACAGACAGACAGACAGACAGACAGACAGACAGACAGACAGACAGACAGACAGACAGACAGACAGACAGACAGACCAAGAGAGCATTCTCTGAAGAGCGTTTGAAGAGCGTGACCTTTGTCATTAACCTGGTCTGCTGCCCACCAAGCATCACTTCCTGGACAGGCTTGGGAGAGACGTTAACAACAGCTTGAAGTACAATGTCTGAGTTCTGGCCATAAAAAAGGTGCCTGATAAAGTGCCTCATGAATATTTCACTTTGGAATAAGTACCGGTAGGAAGCAGTTGTTTTTTTACCGTCGGTGCGGGAGTGATTCAATCTACGTATTATTACAAGATGTGTGTTCAGTCTACGGTCTTGGTGCATGTATCATGTTTACAGTATGGCTGGTCGCTGATTGTTGACTAAATCAAATATACAGTATGCAAGTTATT
>NC_137605.1:20030342-20045342 GCF_963280865.1 Gymnoscopelus braueri
ACAACTGGTACTCTGACAAAGCCCCAGACACTATTACTCAGACATATTGTTTGGATCGGCGGTGCACCTGAGGTAGCCTGGTTCCAGTTGAATCTGCCATTGCAACAAACAAAAAAAAGCCCTTGCAGATTAGGTCTGGCCCCTCTCAATAGAGATTCCATTTCTCTCCCTCCGAAGTTGTGAGGGACCAATCAGGGCCCAGTATACAAATATGGGGCGGGTTTATCACCGGAGGCATTTTTTTCATTTGCCCCTCGGGAATCCAGGTTCCACACAGAGATTCCAGACTAATATCTACGCAGTGATATTAGTCTGGCCATGCCAGGCTACGACTGAGGGCTGCCGAACTTGAGATGTGAGGGCCGCATAGCGGACCGAACCTCTAGTTACTAGAGGTTCGGTCCGCTATGCGGCCCTCACATCTCAAGTTCACATCTCAAGTTCGACGGTGCGGGCATGCGGTCACTCAATGCGGCCCCAGGCCAAACCGCCCCCCCCCGCAAAAAAATAAAATAAATAAATAAATAATAACTTTTGAAATCACAAAGAAAAGCAAAGTAATCTAAACATATCCGAAATGGTGAACTATTGCCTTCAGCTGTTCCAAACATGCAACTTTCCATGAACCATTTTAATTTCAACAGTCCACCAGTAGAGCGCGCTCGTTTATTTTAATAGAAGCCTTATTAACTATAATTCTAGTGTTCATTTTTGTATATTTTTAAGCCAAGGTTACAGCAATACTCTGAAAGGCATACTCAGGAATGTGAAGTTTTTTTTGTCAGTACAGCTGTAGCAAGTTGATAGAAGCATTACTAAATGCTAAATAAAAACAAAGTTACAACAAATAATAATAGTTAATATCCCTTATTTATGACATATGTGACTATTATGAGTAATGGGGTACTACTGGCAAGAGTGCCGATAAACAGGGGCGGGCTGGGACCAAAATTCAGCCCTGGCATTTTGGTTCGAACCGGCCCACCGCCACCGGACCGTTTTGCCGAAACCAGCCAAACCGCACCAATGCAACTAGTCGCAACTCCTTGCAACAAAACAGTTTTAAGGTCAACCACACCGATGCAACTCCTTGCAACTGCCATTGTGGTTAATGGTTGCAAGTAGTTGCAAGTAGTTGCATGTTGCAACTCCTTGCAACATGCATGGCGAAACATTGTTGTGGATGTGGAGTGGGCTTAAAAGTACTCAGTACTTTATAGCCTTCCTAGAAATATCCTCGAGTAAAAGTACAATATTTGTCTTGGAAATGTACTCAAGTAAGAGTAATACGTATCAAAAAAATCTAATACTCAAGTACAGAATCTGTACTCAAGTACAGTACTCAAGTACATTTACTCCGTTACTGTCCACCACTGCAAACAGAGATAGAGACATATACAGTAAAATCCTCAGTGTCAATTTAACTCATGCTGCGTTCACACTGGCGGCTACCATTCTTTTTCAATGGAAGCCAGCGACATGAAGATACAAAAGAAAAAAAGATACAAAAGCTACAACAGCTACAAACTACAACAAAGTTGAGCTGGCTTCAACTTCAGATACAAAGATGCAACGCTACAAATATGCACAGCATATTTGTAGCGTCTTATACTGTATCTGCCAGTGTGAACGCAGCATCAGAGTGCAGAAATTGATACTTTTTGGGCGGTGAAACCGCCCCTATAAGTGAGGTTTGGATATTTGTACAACAAATCCTGCGCTGTGATTGGCCAAAAAGTACCCCGCCTAACCCTGCACCGTGATTGGCCAATCACAGTCTATTCAGGACTGTGATTGGCCAGTGTCACATGACACATGTGCATAGCCCTATATAAGAAACCATAACTAAAAAAAAACATAAATTGGTTTTTTTAAAGTTATGGTTTCTTCCATCATAAAGAGTGTTTCAATAAATGTATTTATTTTTTGTACATGATTGGTTGACTCCATTCAGTATTGTGATTAGCTAGCAAGACACCGCCCACTTCACACAGGGTGTGATTTTTGGGCGGTGAAACCGCCCCTATAAGTGAGATTTGGAAAAATGTACAAATATCTTGGGCAGTGAAACCGGCCCTAAAAGTGAGGTTTGGAAATTTGTACAATTATCCTGCGCTGTGATTGGCCAATCACAATCTATTCAGGACTGTGATTGGCCAGTGTCACATGACACATGTGCATAGCCCTATATAAGCATGGACAAAACCATAACTTAAAAAAAACAATAATTTGGTTTTTTTTAAGTTATGGTTTTGTCCATCATAAAGTGTGTTTTACAAAAGATAAATGTATTTATCTTTTGTACATGATTGATCGACTCCATTCAGTATTGTGATTAGCTAGCAAGACACATGCTGACACTAAGTGGCTCTTTCAGATCAAAGCATATATATTGGTTGACTCCATTCAGTATTGTGGTTAGCTAGGAAGACACCGCCCACTTCACACAGGGTGTGATTTTTAATACGCATGTGAATTAACCCCTTAAACCCTTTTCACTTCATTGACAGTTGTCCAACAGGGGTCTAGGCCCCTCCTTTTATCCCTGTACACTAAGCAGAGGACTACATTTAGCCAAAAATAGACGATCTATAAGCTATTGTTTGATCTGCTATTTTCGCTGAATGTTTGTCCCAGAATACAGGCACCAGAATAGGCACGCTTACTTACTGTGTAGAATGGGCTAGAGAGCTGAATCTGGATACGTGCAATGAGTTGGGAGACATAACAATTGAGGCATAATCCAGCCAATGGAGTGTTGCGTGGTTATATATAGCCTTCTGGCCCAGCGTTCACTCTCTGCTGGGACTCAGGATGGAGGATAGAGTGCTGCAGGGGGCCAGCGTCACTCTAGGATGCTGGCTTTAAGCTCCCTGTCCCAAAACCAAATACCTCTCCTCTCCTCTCCTCTCCTCTCCTCCCTGCCCCTCTGGCACTGAAAGCAGCCAGTATTCCTTTTGAGTATATCATTGGTCATAATTTCCCAACATATTTATTTTTGGTCAAATAAGTGTTAATTAGCTTTATGTTTCTATAGGTCTAGTGCTTGTTCAGTAACAGGGGTCTCCACAGTCTCTCCAGCTCTTTAGTAAACAGAACATTTTCCGGTTGGGATACCAATTTTATAGAGGAGAAAGAACTCATTCAGGATACCGGAGTAACAAGAAAATGAGCTGACAAATTTAACTTGATGAATGTAGTATCTAGTTATTTCAGCCTGCACTCCAGGGAAAATCAGATGAGTGTGGATGTTGTTGTCACTGTAACACCCTGCACACATGAATTGAATACACAGGACCACAATGGAAACAAGCCCCTAGGACTTTTTGAGTTATCCTTTTAACAATCATTGTAAACTGTACCTCTGTACAAATTGCAAACTGTATTCAATCAAAAAAAAGTATTCAATCAATCAAAAAACATCTAAATAGCCGGTCTGGTGAAATTGTTCACCTAGAATGATAGGGATGCCGGGTCTAAAGTGGTTAGTCAATGGCTGAGAACGAAAGCATTATAAAAGAAAACTTCTCCCTTTGAAATCAGAGCTGCACAATATTGACAAAAAGAATCATGATTCATATCATGATTCATCAAAACACACTAAACTGGGATCACAGCAGGAATGTAATAAAAGCATAGCAATTTGTAAGTGATTATGCTTTCAGTGCTTTAAATACAAAAACAAAACACTTTCCTCCCTGTTAGAAATTGTTGCCACTTGCAATTTGGAAATGGCAGAGAGAGCGATGCATTTTCACACAGTAAATTATTATAATTCGTTTTTTTAAGTGCTGGTTTGCGAGTTGTTTGTTCCCTTGCGAAGTTGTGGAGCTGGACGGATGAAGTTATCATCAAAAAGTGTTAAATCGACCACAGTGGCTGTGGATGTTTTTTCTATGATCACACTCTCATAGGGAGTTTTACTCACTCTAACTAAACTTCATTCTAAAGCAACTGACACTGTACAAAATAAGTAGTAAGGGAAGAAAAAAAGACAGAAAGACAGAAAGAAAGAAAGAAAGAAAGAAAGAAAGAAAGAAAGAAAGAAAGAAAGAAGGAAAGAAAGGTCGTGAGCTTGTCGATCAGCTATAGTCAGCGAAAGCTTTCCCCACAATATCAGAAAACTGAAAAGAAACTAGCATAAAGCCCTGAGGGACTCCGCTAAACCATACTGGGGTTTAAGTGGTTAAACCATTTGAAACTCTAGTGTATTAAATTAAACTAATGCACAGCGGGTGCAAACCCTGGCCACAACCACATCTCATGTCTCATGTCTCTTGACTGTGACCTTGACATTTGACCTTTCCAACCCAAAATGCAATCATCTCAGCAGTTGAATTGAATAATGTGTTAGTTAACAAATTGAGTAACGCACCATCCACACCAAGCACTATAACTATAGGATCTTGTTTAAAAAAACATTCTAGTTCTAATCATTCTAATGGAGTCATCACCACAACTATAATGACGACAGTGGTGAACATTATATAGTTACAGTATACTGCTTGGTGTGGCCCTTAAGAATATTTAATCTATGGCATATTCATATCCATTTTCTTTATAATGACCAAAGGTCCCAAATGATGTCAGCTGAGGAAGGAATATATTGTGCCGATTACTTGGATTAAGCCCTAGGATAGTCTTAGTGTTGGTGAGAGTGGCTGACTTTGTATAATAAGTGGAGCATTAAAATAAAAAAATGATTTAGTTGTAAAATTATATTGAAATGAGAAAGGGGGATAATATTTTGTGTGATTTGCTCAAAAGACAACAATACCATCAGTATGCAGTTCTGAGCAGGGTTTGGGGGTTCCCATGGCTCTGCGTATAACATCCCCCTCTGGTCATAAATTTGTATGGCTGGCAGGGATATGTTGTATCCCTGTTTCTAGTCAGACTGATATAAATACACTAGGCCGATGCCCACTGGGAATGATGCCATAGGGTATGCATGCCCCTCTTGTTATGCAATACCCATTGTAGACAGTGTACCCGTTTTATCCGTTGTCAGAGTACTGTGCAGAACCCATTATCATACTTGGAGGCCAGTCTATGATGTCAGTATGACGTCTTATTGATGACATCAGGTCTTTCCATATGGGCACAAAAGGGACACAGACAGACAGACAGGCAGATACAGAAGTCTCCATATATGGGCATAAAGGGTCTTAGAAAGACAGACACACAGAAAGACATAGTTAGGTTTTCGGTTCTGGACTATCGGCAGTCTGATTGACTTCCCACTCGGCCCAACACACCCTCGGGTCCTCAGCGATGGCAAGTTTGAAGTGAAGCAATCTGACAGTCCTTGACATATGCAGGGAACAGTCAGACACACATACAGACAGATTCCATGCATTTATAGATAGATAGATGCATCTTTGATAATTTCACAATTTATTGTCACGCATTTTTTTATTCAAAAATAGCAAGATTTTCGCTATGTGTCGTACAAAGAAGTATTTGGCTAAGAAAATATCCCCCCCCCCCCCCTCACTTTTACAAAAAAAATATCAATCCCAGGAGTTCAGGTATTTAAACTTGTATGAATTACTCACTAAAGGTGTGTTCGGGTTAGGAAAGCAACCAAAAAAAAACAAATAATGCTTCACAATATTGTATTGGAAGAATATCTGAACATACAGGTAGGAGGTTCAGATTGTTTTTTTTTACAAAACAGAGCAGAGCATACAGTATAATGAGGCAGTACCACACGGCAGAATCTCTAATAACAACCACTGCTGTATAATCAAGTAAGATCACACGTACACACACACGTACACACACACGTACACACACACACACACACACACACACACACACACACACACACACACACACACACACACACACACACACACACACACACACACACACACACACACACACACACACACACACACACACACACACACACACACACACACACACACTAACCCCATCCCCAACCACAACTCCCCTGTAACATCTAATTGGGGACACCAATTTTGTCCCCTATTACACACATGCTGACCTCAATCAACTGTATGTTGGACATTTGCCCCAAATGTGACCGACAGTATGACACACCCACACACACACACACACACACACACACACACACACACACACACACACACACACACACACACACACACACACACACACACACACACACACACACACACACACACACACACACACACACAGACATACACATTCACGTATGAGCTGTGACAGTGAGGTGATGTATGACGCGATGGCTCATTGTGTGAGGCAAGGTCATCCACAGAGGGAAGGAATCCTTGACACTAATCTCACCCGTGATCCATGGACGCCTCCCTCTCTTTCTGTCTGTCTCTCCGTTTCAATTTACCTTCCTGTACTGTCTGTCTTACAGTACACGAGCAATACTGCCAAAGTATTCACATCAAGCACAAAGATAGCATAAAAATGTATCACACATACACAATCTCACACACGCGCGTGCACACACACACGCACACACACACACACACACACACACACACACACACACACACACACACACACACACACACACACACACACACACACACACACACACACACACACACACACACACACACACACACACACACACACACACACACACACACACACACACACACACACACACACACGTACACGCTAGCACAAACACAAAGTACACAGATCAACACAGAAATTGCCCGGCAACATGCAACACCAATGACTATACGAATTATGTTCCTGCCAATACTCGTCTTGTCTGCATCTTGCTTTGGGTGATAAAGTATTGCATAGAACGGCCGTAGTCCCTGTTCGGGCTTATCTGGAGACTGGCAAACTACATATCCATAATCAGTGACTCCCCTGTCCCTGTCACTATCTGTCTACTTCTGCGTGCCGTTGAGAAAGCTGGAGCTGAATGGTAATGACTTTCGGGTTTGACGCTGTGGCATCTCTTATTCAATCACTAACTAATAGGTTAGCCTTACATGTCCATCGTGGGATAAAACGGACGTAATTGTTTTATTTTCACGTCTTCGTCAACGTGAGTATGTACTTGATTTAGAAAATAAAGCGTTCTTCTGTCCTGTGTGTGGTCTGGAGAGCTGAATTGAACATGTTAGACCATCAGTGAATGTTCTAATGTTCTCCAAAATATTATGATATGATATGCATGCATTAGGCCACAGAGCTCCATTTGATATGAGCCACAGTCAATCTGCGTTCGCTTCCAGCGTTCGCGCGTCTTACTTGTGATAGATTGCATTATAGGCACTGCATTATAGTGTGATAAGTCACTATAAGTGGTCATTGGGTGCTTTAAGTTAAGTGTAAAAAACAACATTCAATTTAATGCAAGAACAACACAAAGTGTTACTGCCTACACCTCAAAACACCAAATGACCAGTTTTTAGTGACTTATAATCACACTATAATGCATTATAACAGTAATTATAATACATTATAAGATTTTAATGTTATGTATGACAACTATGGCAATTATAATACACTATGATCCTTGCTATCCAGACTATAATACTGTATAAGTATGTTTATGATGCATTATAGACATGTAATACATAGTAAACCGATTTGAAACGGGTGTGCCACCTTCTGGAAACCCGGGACTACAGTTACAGAGTACAGAGCCTAATGGAACCACATGTTACCTTTCCTTCTCTGAGGAGGCCACAAGTCAGCTCAATGGAGCACGACACACCCAACAACAGCCTTGGGGAGACAGAATGTGTGCATGCACAAATGTCTGTGTGCATGTACGTCTACATGTGTGTCTGTGTCTCTGTGTCTCTCTGTGTGTGTGTGTGTGTGTGTGTGTGTGTGTGTGTGTGTGTGTGTGTGTGTGTGTGTGTGTGTGTGTGTGTGTGCGTGCGTGCGTGCGTGCGTGCGTGCGTGCGTGCGTGCGTGCGTGCGTGCGTGCGTGCGTGCGTGCGTGCGTGCGTGCGTGCGTGCGTGCGTGCGTGCGTGCGTGCGTGCGTGCGTGCGTGCGTGCGTGCGTGCGTGCGTGCGAGTGAGTGTGTGCGTGCATTTGAGGGCTATGGAGCAGGTCTAGGGAACATGGAGGTGAGTAGAGAATAACCAGGTGCCTTCTGCAGAGCGATTAGCAAGAGGAGGGATGAAGTCAGTAGGAGAAATAGATAAGGAGAAGACGAGAGAAGAGAGCAGAGGGAGATGGGAGAAAAGAGAGAGAGAGACGAGGAAGAGGGTGATGAAGAGAGATGAGCAAGATGAAAGGGCATAAGGGAATGTGGGTTAAGTGTGGCATCACCCTGCTTTCCAGGAGACATGTAGTGACAGAATGTCAGTATATATTTAGTTTCTTAATCAAGCCCCTTCTCACAACATAGGCAGAATACAGATTCTGAACTGTATCCATAGGCTATCTTATCCACAAGCTACAAGAGTACAGGGTACTCCATCAGACTCCGGGAATAATGTAGAGGTTTTATTTTTAAGGTTAATCAGTTCAACAGGATCCAGTATAAGTACACCATTATTTGTCTAACAGTCGTTGTGTTCTTTTAGAGAAAACGATTTCATTCTCTGTTCATTCTCTATAGCCACAGGAATAAAATACTATAATATACAAAATATATACTATATCCCGGTGCCAGGTTCTTCTTGATCTGAGTCCACGTTTGACACTCTTGGAGCAGAGGCAGATACTCATTCCCCCATTACTTCCAAAAAATCTATTATCTCTGACACAGTTGTGAATTGTGAGAGCATATCCGCTGAGTCCGATATTCTCATGAGTGTTTTCATCATTGTAGCGACATGCAATTCCTTCAGAAAAATGGCTGGATCCTTCACATGCTCTGGCAATCTCCATTCTTTTACCTGCAGCACTGTAAAAGCGGATCCTTCAATCTGAGCACCCAGGCCAAGCCAACGCTCTTTTCAATCAATACCTGGAGTAGTGGTTGTTCAGCTTGCTCACAGTATCTGTCTTCAACTGTGTGCGGGACATGTACTGAGGCTAAACTTAGCCTCAGTGCATGAGCTTGACAGTCAATGGGGTGAGACACTTGTCTCAACTCGCTGTCGTCTCCTTCAATTTTCAATTCATCAAGTCTATCTGGGCTGAGAATCTGGCTCTTGCAGGAAAGCTTTGTATTCCATACTACTACCACACAAATTCACAGCTATAGGGTTATTCGCTGTTTACATTCCAACCCCAACAAAGTGCTACACCAAGCTATAAGCACAGTGCAAAAATAAGTATACACAGGCTGCTCTCATCATTGTTTGGTAATTTGAATGAAGAGTCTCTGAGGAAAGTATTGCCTAAAATGTACCAGCACATTACCGTTAAGATCACAATATCTTGGATCATTGCTAATCCACCATTAAAAATTCATATATAATATTATTAATTAGAGCACTGTTCTGGAAATCAGATCAATCATCTGTGTTCATCCTGCCTGTGTTCCTCCTCCTGTCTGCCTCATCAAAACAGTTCATCGTTGGTCTGAAGAAACCGGCCTAGTTTTTCAGAGCTGTTTTGATAATATGGACTGCCAAGTTTGTCATGACACGGAGGGGGTTATCTATGAGTATGCTGATAGCGTCTTATCAGTTATCAAAACGTGCACAGACGATACAATCCCCACAAAACTATCACAGTTTACTTTAACCATGGTGGATTGATAACACTGTGCAAGAAGCACTTAGGTAGAGGGACACCATGTTCACATCAGGGAACTAATACCACTTATGGTCCGTTGCCCGGACCATTTTTCATGGATCTATCATCTAAGACTGTGTGTTCTGAAACAGTATGGTATTATGGTATGGTACATATGGCCATTTATCAACATCATTTAGAGGAATGTTCTCCCTGGAAACAGGCATTCTTCTCTGTGTGTACACTTTGGATAGCTCACTGAGGATGTCCTCTCAACCACTGACTTATTTAAGTTCAAGCACTTCTCTCATGATGGAAGGGTGCAGAACTGCAGATACACAAGCGGCATTTCTTTCATTGATGGCTGCATCTGCTCCATGTCTTCTCTTTTGTTCACCTTAGTTTTGAGAAGTGTAGCATGCTGGGACACTACTGAGAACTGCCTGTGTATGTCATTCTCTTTTTACATTATTTGCTCGGGTGACCTTTAAACAGCTAAAGCATTTTTATTTTTATTTTTTTCTTCAGAAACTCCACTGTGTGTTTTTTCTCTGAGCGATTCTTATAAAAAAGGAACAAGAAAACAAACAAATAAACAAACAAAACACAGCTTCATAAAAGGCATGGTTGAAAGATGCAGCACAAATCTTTGATGTTAGATGCTGGTAGCTACTGTACTTTTTTCTTCTTTCTTTGTTTTGTTTCCTTGTTCTTGTTCTTCTTTGTGTTTGCTTGGTGATCAAAGAGGTTTACTAGTTCTGTGAAGATCTTCTCCATCACTCTCTTTATCTTGAACGGCAATAGCCCTCATACTCATGGGATCTTCCATGGTTGTCAGAAACGATGAGCACTTAAGTTTTTCCATCTTCAGACTTAATCAGTGGCCACTTGAATGCCTTTTCCATTAAAACTGTAGAAATCCTCAGCTGGTCCATACCTGTCGTGAAGCAGTCACACACAGCCTCTGCATATCCAAGATCTGCAGGCATATGGGAGCTCTTCACAAGGTACTGTGGTTCTCCTCTGGTATGCTGCTCCAAAAACGTGTCAGCACTGCTGTTGGCTATCGAACAAATGGCATGATTAAAAGCTCTCATAAAGGATCTGAACTCCAGAGGGTCTCCATGGAACACTGTCACATCTGCCTTTGCGAGCATCTTCGTAATGTCTTTCTGTTGTTGCATCAGTTGATACATCTCTCTCACACTGTCATCATGTTGGCATTGAGTCTCTGGGTTGCCCTGGTCCTGTCTGCGGAGCATTCTTCTGCATGGGCAAAGCACCAGATGGCACACATGGGTCAGCTACCACAGGAAATGCGCACATCTCTCTTCTTTTCAGCTTAGTGGGTGGGAAGCTATGCGTGTACCCATATCCATTATCATCATCTCCAGATTTCATCGCCTTTAGCGGTTTTGTCGCCACATTTTTGTTCATGCCCACTTGCTTCTGGGAGTTTGCTCCCTCTCTCTAGGGAATCGTCTTACCCATGGCACTGTCTGGCCCAGGTCTGGCCGAGCTAGAGGAACTTGTGCTAGACTGACACCTGCTGGCAAGGATGTGGTATCGCAGTCTGGCAGTGGCATTTAGTGGAATGCCAGTTGGCATCACAGGGAATTTTCCCCTCAATCTGCTGTGTGAGGAGAGAATGCTCTGTGAAAATATGCAGGTGTTCATCCGGCCTCTAGAGACTGCTTGGTATTTCAGCTCGATGACTTAATGATTTCTGTGATGGCTATCTGTGGAAATTTGACATTCTTTTCCCCTGGTGGATGTTGGGGGGCGCCTGGAAACATTCCACAGGGGGACAATAGGCCATCAAAGACCCCAGAGGACATTTCCTCGCAGTTCATGAACCTAAATCTAAAACAGCAACAGGTTGCAGTTGCACAGCCAGAGCAACACCTTTGGCAGACTGTCGCTGTACTGGTTAATTCTCAACTGGTTTCCCACCAGGACCTGATTTTCTTTTGTGTTGAGAGTCAGGAGAACATGTCTATGAACAACACAACCTTCCTATGTCAACCATATTCTTTCTATAGACCCTGTCAGTGCACCTGGGCCCTGACCCTATTTGTAAAAGATAGGGCAACAAAACAATTGCAAATGCTTCAAATTCAACTAATGTGAGCATACTATGATATCAACTGCCATTTTCATTAACAATAAATATGTTATATACATTTTAGAAATCGTGTTTGCAAAAAAACAATAGAGGGAGGCCACTATATATTGCAAAAATGGTTTAAATGCCTATTTAACGTTCCTGCCTAACGTTCTGTTTAGGCAAATGAACAAATAATTGGCTATAAACCTTACAGACTACTCACTGTACTTAGCAACACGTTTCGAGTATGATAACTCTTCCTCAAGCAGAAATTAAATCGCAATTTAAAAAGCTAAAACCGCCCTGTCCCCAACATTTCCCATACTCATGACTGTGACTCAGGATAGGAAGTAGCAGTAACAGTCAGTGGTAGATAAAGTACTCAGCCCCAGTACTTGAGTGAAAGTATAGATACTCCTGGTCAAATATTACTCATCTACAAGAGAAAGTTGTGCTCAATCAAATTTGTACTTGAGTTAAAGTACTAGAGTTCTTGCTTTTAAAAATACTTCAGTATCATAATTACATGCTTTTAAAATACTAAGCATTCAAAAGTGCAAATTACAAGTACTGCTTGTGATATGTTGCGTTGTGAGTTTTTAGATCAGCTATTTTCACAATGTTTGAAACAGTGTATTTTTTTAAGTTTGGGTCCCACGGGTCCCTTCCTAGACGTGTGATGTCAAAAGTACAATATTTGTCTTTGAAATGGAGTGGAGTGAAAGTCATAAGCTAACATAACTCCTTTTGAGCAAGCAATCAATGACTCATAACTTCAATATATAACCTTGATGTCTTTAGCTTTCATGCCAACAATGGTTATATAAGACTAAGAACAGGCATATTATTTTTCAAATGGTAGCGTGTGGAATGAAATTCATACAAGTTAACAGAAAGCCCTCATGTAGTTTAAACGAGCTGAATAAAATGCAACCAGCTCCTCGTCTTACTAACAACCTTTGAGGTCATCTGATTTGTAACTCAATAACAATTACAATGACTTGTCGTTTGTCAGGCCATATGATATACACCAGGTGTACAGTACACACAATACACCTTGAAAGTGTGATAAGACCAGAAGGTGCGGCCCAAATGAATGTTCCCCGAGGGTGTGTGTGTGTGTGTGTGTGTGTGTGTGTGTGTGTGTGTGTGTACACGTGTATGTGTGTGTATGTCACACAAAGGGAAGTTGTGTCATAGAGGTGGCAGATGTGCAGGATGGGCGGTGTCATTGTCCTCGCTAGGTCAGGCCAGCTTGAGTCATATCATGCTGTATCCTCAGTTTTAATGTGAACAGCTGGGGGTTTGAAATTAGACATAAAATGATGTGCCTGGAGATAGTAGCGTAGTGGTTAAGACTATTATGAGGTACACTCTGTCAGCCAAGAATCGACAAAGCCTTCCCTCCGGTGTCACCATTATGCTGTATCCCTCTCAACATTCCAGCTGTCAATCTCAACGAGGGACAAATATTTCTTATACAAAGGAAACGAGGCATAACATTATGTGGCTTAGCGGTGATGTAGTGGTTGGGACTCCTCGTTGTTGGAGTGGACCAACATGTACAGTCAGTACCCCTGCTGGCCTGAGCTTGAATTCCAGTTGGTTGAATCATGTTGTTTAGCTCCCTCTAAGCTTTCCTATTGTCTGTCTGGATAAAGCAAAAAGTATGTAAAAAACAAACAAAAAAAAACAAAAAAAAACTGTAAGTGTGAAAATAATCAGTCTCTTTCTCCCGAAATTGAACATAATGAGCAACATGGTGGCATTCTAATGCCTCTGCATGTTCAGGGCGTCAGTGCCAAATAAGTAATGATCAGGCATTTCACTGGCAACTCATGCACGGTAATGCTTTTAACATCTGGTCTTCAATATGGCTTGTCGAGGCAAGTGAAAGAAAATGCCTGAACCTGCTTTGAAGGAAAATGTTTCTCTCTCTCTTTCTCTCTGCTTCAGAACCATTTGAAAGTAAATAGAGCAATTAACAGCCAACTTTTTCCAGCAGTCAGCACTGTTACAATGTTCTCTACCACTGAGCGGTGGTCTCTCTTTCTCTCTTTTGCTTCTAGCCTCGACCAACTTTAAGTGTCTGTATCTAATCAAGCCTCTAGCCCCATTATCTCTCCCTCTCTCCCTCCCTCTCTTTTCTTCATTCCCTCGCTCTGACCTTACAAGGAAAGGCAGCGGGGTTGATGTCATAGAATGAAGAATGTTGCAAGAATTCGGCAGAGAGTGAGACAGAAAGAAAGAGAGGAGGAGGGGGAAAAGAAAGGAGGAGGGGTCTGGCTGGACAGTCTGGGAACACACAAACGCGTGTGAGGGGTGGGTAGAGAGAGAGAGAGAGAGAGAGACAGAAGGGGAGAAAGAGGGGGAGAGAAAGAAAGAGGGTGGTGTTTACATAGTAATACACACGTCCTGATCGAAAGTCAAACGAGAAGGAACTTGTTTGGAAGAATGGTGTCACTCCTTTTCCAGAGAGAGAGGGGCAGGGGGAGGGTCTAACAGCTGCAGAGGAACTGAAAGGGGGAGAAGGAAAGAGAAGTTACTATTATAGACAACTCTGACTCAAATTTGGACCAGGAGAAAAGGAGATACGAGAAGGGAGAACTCAGCCAGGTTCACATTGGAGCGTACACACAAGTAGGTCATGATTTTATGAAATGCTACATGGATTTAAAGGAGAGAAGACTATAAGAGAAGCTTGCTTTACCTATGAGGCAGACTGTCATGTAGGTTACCTAATAAGATAGACTGTTTTTTACTTATGATTGATGGTATCATAATGAGTTACAAGCAGCACAGCTTTATAATTGAATCTATGAAGTTAGATACATAGGCTATAATTTTTAACTGACACAGAGTGGAATAAGTCATATGATAGCCTATATAGAACTATCTACTTGTATTGCAGCCTTTTACATGGAAATAATGACTAGATCTGTCAGAGTGATAGCTGCCTTGGTGGTGGCCTGCCTTTTGCCTGACAGAGATTGACTATGGACGAGAATGCTGTGAAAATGGACAAAGCGTCCTAGTACATAATGCTTTACAACAGAGATGGATAGTGGAGATAAGAGCTCAGTAACCAGGAATATGCG
This sequence comes from Gymnoscopelus braueri, assembly GCF_963280865.1. NCBI lineage: Eukaryota > Metazoa > Chordata > Actinopteri > Myctophiformes > Myctophidae > Gymnoscopelus > Gymnoscopelus braueri. The sequence continues at coordinate 20,045,182 of NC_137605.1, forward strand.
GAAGCATCAGCCGGAAGTCCAGAAGCTACAAAGTTCTATGAGCAGAACAAACAGGGATCTGTCAAATACAGTATACTGCTGAGCACTGGTACAATTAGATTACCCACCTGATCTGCCGTTTAAGAATAACCACAGGGATCTGATTAGGAAATACATGTTTT
>NC_137605.1:20047842-20170342 GCF_963280865.1 Gymnoscopelus braueri
TTTATGTTTACTGTGTTCCCACGGTTACTGGGAGTTACTGTTAGCAGTTGTTGTCAGCTGTCAGTGTAACTGGACTGCTGTTGACCACCATGAACCATATGTTACTGTGGCATGTTACCAGTGACATGCCAAGATGATGTGGGTGGGTGTGGCAGCATAGGATGTCTCATTCAATGCCCAGGAAATGTAATTCTGTATTGCATACAGTGGTGGAAAGTAAATGAGTACATTTACTCAAGTACTGTACTTATGCACAATTATGGGGTACTTTTACTTTGTATTTCCAATTGTCTATACTTTTACTTGTACTCCAACATCAGGGACAAATATTGTACTTTTACTCCACTACAATTATTTGAAAACTTAAGCTTCTAGTTACTTTGCAGATTTGTATTATTATTACAAAACATACATCAACTACTTCAGCTACTACTTTGAAAATAGCTGATCTACAAGCTCACAATGCATCGCGATGTGAGCATAATGAGTACTTTCTACTTTTGGTACTTTAAGTACATTTTGATACCAATACTTTTGTACTTTTACTCAAGTAAATTTAGAATTCCGGACTTTCACTTGTAACAGAGTATTTCTACATTGCAGTACTGATACCTTTACTTAAGTAAAAAATGGGAGTACTTTTTCCACCACTGCATTCAATGGCCAGGAAATAAAATGTCTGTATTATATAAATGTATATAATACCAGAAGTTCTGCCATTATTGACTTTTAAGAGTATGTGGTGTAGGGAGAGGTTACTCTTGTTTTCGGTACGCGTTCTAGTTGCAGTTGAACTGACCAGGAAATTGAATTCTATATGATATACTGTATATATATATATATAGATAACACCAAAGGTTTTGTCATATTACTGACATGTGGGGAGAGGAACCTTATATTTTCTGTAGGTGTCCTAGCTCAGCACTTGAATTGAGGAATTAATGATATGTAGTTCTGTAGCTACATTGCACCCTATAAGGTTATGATGGAGGAAGCATGTGTGTTGCTCTCTCTCTCTCTCTCTCTCTCTCTCTCTCTCTCTCTCTCTCTCTCGCGCAATAATGGGTGATGTTGTGTGAGGATTTAGGCCCAGGCTTAAAAGTGTCGAGTGTTGCAATGGTTGTCTACCAGTCAGACAGATATGCCATTTAAAACAGACTGCATTAACTTTTGAGAATGTGCAAATCCTGTGATTATAAACAGTTGCAGACTGTTGCGCAATGTATTTCCGATTTCTTCTTCCTCCAGTTTCCTTCTTCCTCCATCACTTGTGGGGTCTGGTCTGGTGGGGGAGTCTCCACCAATACCATAATGACCTGTGTTTAAGAATAACTTGTAGTGAGACGACTGGGGCAGTGTTAGTTTGGGGTTTGGGTGGTGTCTTCTTCTCCGCGTGAGAAGGCTGAGGTTATGTTTCTTCTCCTCTTTGCTGACGCCTCAGTAAATTGGAGATTGTGGGTGAAGATCTTTGAATGGATGTTGGCTGCCCATTATGACTGGGGTGACAGAAAGGTTGATTGTAGCCTCCATAAGTCAAGCTATTTCAGTGCAACTCTTTCTTTCACTCACCATTTAGTCTCCCAAGCCAGACTATCTCTTCCACAGTCTTCAGAGTTCAAATGCTACAGAGAGTCTAATTCCAGGCCGTAAAAGTTCAGAACAGGAAGCTGTCATCTGCTCTATAGACCAGAAGGGTATTTCACCAATCATGTATTCACATTCACAATCAAGCGGTATACTTTTCACACCCAAAAAAAATCTATAAAATGTGTTTCTGCGAAGCAGCTATTTAGCTAGGCTTCAACTAATTTTGGCTTCCAGGAAGGACTTATTTACACGACTGCACAGGCGAAACGGAAGTGTCAGAATTTTCACTTTATTTTCTGTTCATTCATTTTCCACAGCTTCTGACTGAAGTACAGACTATTCGGCGGAAGCATTTGAAAATTGTGCAAGCCAACACACGTCTGTCTGCCTTCTCACCAGTCATTCCATGTTTTACTGTATCATGTAACTATTCCTATTTGTCTTTGACTTTCCTGTCACTTTTCATTAGCTCACACTGCACTTGGTCTTAATGAACAGGCAGTTCTATAGATTGGTGGGGGGCTGACAGGGGGTCTGTAATTGTCACGCTACTGTACTGTAGCAATATTGCAACGAATGTTGGCCATTTGTTCACTTAGTGTACCTGCTGTTGGTAGTGGGAGAGCTCAATGAATGGCCAGTGACCTGTAAGATTGGACTCAATTACGCTGCTTGTCCCTCATGAGTAAGCCCCGGCCCAGACAGACAGACACGCTTTCCCTGAAAGTGGGTGTGCCATTTAAATCTTAACAATGGAGTTGGATCAACAATGGGCCAGTCACTGATAGAAATGAATGACCATGCCATGGCAGGAGTTACTGGAAGTACTGGAAGTCAGAAAATACTGTTTGTCTGCAGTCTGAACAACAATGGCACATGGTGCTGTTTAATATGGAATTGGTTCATTCATTTAATCCATATGGTCAAATAAAGGTCACCAAGCTGGTTTTAACCCCAGACTGGCCTGCTTTGGCACACGCAGTAAACAGATTAATAGTGACTACTGACTTGGGTTTCTATTATTTATCATAACCTTTTTTGTTTGTTTTATCAGTTTTTATTATTATTGTAATAGGACATATTAGTAAAAATAACTATTTTAAGTACTGTATGTTCTTTTGGGGAAAACATCTTAACTGCAGTTTGAACTAGAAAGGAATAAAGCACAGTTTCATGTTAAGATGGTGCCATGTTGGACCATGTGAGAGTGCGTTCGGTAGATCAACTAATTAGGTCCATCACACAGACATCACGGCAGCAAAATCAGGTCAATTATAATTAGACACCAAAGAGGCAGTTTTTGTTCCATAAGTATCCTAGCTGTCCTTCATTCAGAGTGTATTAGGCCACAGCTTAATGGATATTTTGCACCTTTTTGCTGCCTTTGTGGTTTCTGTCAGGAAAGACTTGGATCCTCGTGTGAAACCGTGAAACTAGAAATAGACCAAACAGCCACACATAATAACGGCATGTACTACAGCACTTTGAGGTACTTTCCATGGCCAAATAGCATACAGCTTGTGGGAACTTGGTGGATGTCTCTTAGCTGATGTCTGTGATCCACTGTTAATTGTTTATGTTTAGACTATCTGTGCACACAAATTGCACCTTGTGTTTTGCACCATTGGCTTCAATTACTACTAATAATTCTAGAATCACAGAATTCAATAATGAATGTTGTCATATATTGCAGTTACGACTAATTTTGAAACATCAAATTAAATTGATCCATAATAGTGCTGTGTTAATTCGTAGACACATTGCGAGACCTGCAGCCCACAGAGATTCCGTAATCATGTGGCCTCTTCAAGTAGCCTTCCAGTCTCTTGGGTATACAACCTGCCCAAACATGTGGGAATCATAACACAGTTAATAAGCTCTGGCGTATTATTTACAGTACATTATTTATACAGGAGGGGCCCAGTTCTGTAGACTACACCATACCATAAGGCAGGACTGATGAAACACAGCCATGAACGTGAAAGCAATTGGAGGGGTAGGTGGAGGTGAGGTTGATGAGTTAGAAAGACATACTGTACTGAGAAGATAACGTGTTGTTGTGGTTGGTCAGAACTCCAGAGAGGCAACATCCATGGCAGCAATGGAATTAAAAAGAGGAAGAAGAATAGGGGGATGTGCACTGTGCTAGTGATTCAGCCTGTTTGTGCATATACTGTGGAGGCACAGAGCGTGTTGTGACAACGCTGGTTTGATTCCAACTCATGACTTTTATTGCACGTCATCTCTCATCTCGCTCCATCTGCCCACACGTTCCTGTCAAATAAAGCAGAAATGTACAAGTCAACCCCCATATCAAAAAAAGCTACACGGAGGCAACAGGGCGGTGTCAACAGGATGAAAAATGAGGAAGAGGAAAGGAGGAACGATATAATGAAAGAGAGGCAGAGAGAAGCCAGGTGATGTCATTGCAATGGAGTGTGCCAAAATCTGTTCCTCAGCAGCGTTCTCTCATCTCTGGGATCAGGTTTCATATGGTTTTGCAGGGTGCAGAGGGGGGCGGTCGGGTACTGGGGGGGGGGGGGTCTTCGCGTAGGGCTGATCTCATCGTGTTGAATCCCCAGGACCATATCAAGAAGCAGATGGAATCGAACCTCAAGTTCTCATTGCCACTCCTGAATAATTGAAAATATACTTTTTGCATGTCATTTCTCGGAAGTGATCCCCCAAGGTAGCTCTCAACCGTTCCTTATAATTAAGGGGTTGCAAGCATGTGCTGTAATGAATAGGCTAGACGCTAGATCAAAGCTGTTGCCCACTCTTGTCAAAGTACAGATTCTCAAACGAAAGCCATTAGCCTATATTGATGAAAGTCTGTCTGGTAATGCCCCGTGCAGAGCAGTCTGCTGATATTCAGTGATGTGAACCTGATTAAAAGCAGCAGGTTTATCTTGGCTGTATGAAGAAACGTCTCTTTTTGAATGAAGAGTCTGGGCAGACTTGAGTTGATTAAGCCTGTTTCTCATTTATTAGGTTAAATCAAGGACACTTGAGTAGCAGGCATCTCTGGCCTTCTTTTATTTATTTTTCTGCATCAAGACAGAAAGACGGCATGGAATTGGGGGGAGGGATTATCATGTAACATAGGGGAGACAGATGACCATGGTAAGCCAGGAAGCAGTACACTTAGCTCTGTGTACAGTACAGGGGCCTCAAGTACTCTTCTAGTATATAGTTTGTAGCTCTTTTTGTTATTACCTGTGCCATACCTCAACTTGGCAAATCTGCTTCTTGTTATACTGCAGGCAGCTGGGTAATTCACTTCTCTCCGTTAGACCCGGGCCATCCTCTGCCAGTATTTCATTTCAGCAATTGTGTGAATTATTTAAATCCACTAGGGAAACACAGCTAAAAGTGCTGCCAGTTTGTGGCTTTTGGTAACTGCACTTAGGAGGGGGCACTGGGGTGTGAACCGGACATTTTTTTCGTTCTCACCCTGGTTTCTGCTGAGTGCTGAAACGTGCAGTTTAAATGCTAACATGTAATGGCAAGCTCCAGCAAGATACTGTAGCTGCGTTAAAAGTAAAGAAGTGACGTTCTGTTGAAGATAAGCTGAGGTCATATCAGCAGCAGTCGATCACAAATACTTTTAACTTGCTTGCTGTTCTTTGTCTTGTCAGAACTCGAAAACGTGACTCTGCCTTACAGCCAAAAGGAAACATGAAACCTTCTGCTGATTGTTTCAGGCCAGTGCTTCACTTCTCAGATGGTTTCATATTGTCAGGGACATGGATTTTGTGTTGATCGTCAAGTCAGGAATCAATATTAAGTAACACAGTAGACCTCTGTTAAGTCACACAATAGACCTCTGTTAAGTAACACAGTATTCCACGACACTGTTAGAACATGACATGTCCTGCTTTTTTGCTCACAACCCTTTAAGAAACACTGTTCTTAGCTTTACATCTTAATTAAAAGGCTATATGGGAGTCAGGCTCCACTTGCTCTACCAAATGTGAGCTATTTAAGTGTAACGAGGAAAAAAATTGTCTTCCAAATCATGAGCCCTTATGGCTAACGGATGCATGAAGGTTTAAGGCTTACAGCAGCAACCATTTTAAAGGGCAAGACCACTTTGGTAGAGGTTTGGGTTGTGTAGTTACCTTGCCATGATGTGACTTCAAAGGTGGGCAAAAAATAAATAAAAAAATGCTCCATTGATTAGAAATTGATAATTCAAAATATGCTCCTCATTGACTTACATTGTACACTAAAACAGCTCTCAAAGTCACTCTTTTAGCACAAAAACGAACGCAAACAAAGTTGATTCAGACAATATAGAACATCACCAAACCCAGTACTGTTTTTTTTTTAAATAAAAATGTCAACTTCCTGTTGATTTTGCCATTTTTAATAAGTAGAAAACCCGGACTGGATCGGCGGATCCGGATCCAGATCTTCAAATAGTAAAATCAACAGGAAGTTGACATTTTTATTAAAAAAACAAACAGTACTGGGTTTGGTGATACTCTATATTGTCTGAATCAGCTATGTTTGGGTTCATTTATGTGCTAAAAGAGTGACTTTGAGAGCTGTTTTAGTGTACAATGTAAGTCAATGAGGAGCATATTTTGAATTATCAATTTCTAATCAATGGAGCAATTATTTTTGATTTCTTTCCCACCTTTGGAGTTACATCATGGCAAGGTAACTACACAACCCAAATCTCTACTAAAGTGGTCTTACCCTTTAAGGCAAAAGAGTTAGGCTGACCCCCACCCCCCACACATAGACACATTGAAGGACTAGACTAGACTAGAGGGTGTGACCATGTTCTTGCGATGGGTTCACACCATGGTGCAGTTGAACACATGATGTGAGAGAAGGGAGTTTGGTGAAACAAGTGAACTCTGTGCCAGAGTTATTCAATATGCCTAACCATCGTTGCATGGTCAGCTTTTAACCTATGGTTATTTTTCATTTTTGTTGGCCTTAAATATTGCTGCTGTTCCTCTATCCATGCAGAGCTGCAAATTTTGTTTTTGATGGTTGTTTATATCATTGGAAAGACTTTTCATGGCCATGTTGAGAATGAGATTATATAGTTTAAAATATATTGAGATTGTGTCTCTAGAACTTGAACTGAATTGTCATCCTGAAACGTTTTTAAGTGAAAAGATAAATCATAGTATTGACATATAGCATATATGTTTTACTGAAACCACATAATTCCAATTCTAGTGGGGGGGGGGGGTCTCATGAGTGAACTGTCATGCACAGGGCGGGTTCACCCATGACGGGGTGATAATTCAAGTGTGTGTGTGTGTGTGTGTGTGGGGAGGGGCACGGGGGAGGGGGGGGGGGGGTCACCAAAATGTTTTGATGAGGTACTTACTGGTCAAGAGGTTATAAACATTAAACAGTCTTTTAATTGGCACTAAAGTTACTGAGAAATGTCCACGGGAAGGTTGTTAACATGTTGTAGCAATGCTAATGAAAACGAATCGTATCAGCTAACGAGCCAGTAACTGTTGACCCCCTACTTCTGGCACCCTTGCTCAGGCCACACCCATCTTTGAACTTGGCCTACATTCAGATATGACCCTACACCTGTACCATTTTGTGACTGCGCGGTTGTGTCGCTATTGTGGTGAAACAATCTGTCCACAGACATGTCATATACACACCACAACCATGGACTCAAAAGAAGAAATCAATACCAGCCATGTTGTTATGGCTGGTAAACAGTGTTGTAATGAGTTTGGGTGGAAACAAATGCTTTTTTTTGTTGCTTGACATACACATAAACATGAAATACATAGGACCACAATGGAAACGAGTCCCCAGGACTTTTTTGTGTTATCCTTTTAGCTCAAGTGTGTTATTGACTTACTGTACTTACATTTTGTCTAATCAATATATTCAACCAATCAATCAAAAACATCTTCATGTTCCCCCAAACCAAAACACAATCTAACAGATAAACAGCATGCATCCACATGTTAACATGTCGATGCAACAAACATTTGCATTATTATTGATCTGACTGAAAACCTGCCTTCTTTTTTACAAACATCTCATGTAGGGTGCTGCTGGTGATGTTTCCAAAGAGAATATCTTGTGGTAGTGGTCTAGGCTAAGAGCTAAAGTGGAGGACAAGGGCACAAAGCGAGTAACAATGCTTTTGATTGCGGTCGTCACCCAGGGGCCAGGGCCGGTGACATTCTGGGAAATGTGTTCCAACTGTGCGGAATCTGAGATAGCGATGGCGAGGTCATCATGTGTTTAATGTGGTGATTTATCTCTGGAATCTTCGAGTGCCACCATGGAATGCCAGTGTTTTTTTTTACATAGCCTGAGGTTGGCCTCCAAATCCACCCACCGGCATCCAAACATCTGCTGTGTGTGTGTGCGCGCGTGTGTGTTAATGTCATTTTGTTTGACTGCAATTGCATTAGAACTAGAGTTTTTTTTAAACTGCTATTGCACCAGATATATCCAATGCCCAAACCACAACTTTGAAAGACACTGAATAAGACTGTCTTTTAATTACTCGTACTAAGCTTGCTAAGAATGTTTTCTGGATTTGTCACCACCACAAGAGACATGACGTTACACATCATGCCATCTTAATGGCAGCACTCTGATATTTGTCAGACTGGATGAAGTCTATATGTTTTGTCATTGGGTTTGGCGAACGGGGCGCCTCATCAAATGGGAGCTGTTGGACTCAACACTGTACTTTGTAATGTAATGGGTTTCTTTTGAACTTTAAACAGTTGGCTGATTAAAGGGGAATCCCAACCGTAATACACATCTGGACTTTGTGTTTTCGCTATGCCGGCTTAGAGTTTTGGTTGTAATGGTATGTTTTGATTTGAATTCCTAAAAAGCCCAAGTCATTCTACTTCATCATTTCAAAGCTATGGGTTATTCTCAGTGAGAAGCCATTAAATGGCATTAAAAGCCAATCCATTATTTCTCTGAGCTATGTTTAACTTGACAAGGAGTGAAGGCTATGTTATACCTCATTGCATGACTGTGTCACTTAACAAGAACAATGTATTTTCAACAGAAGAAGAAATGTCTGTTAAGCATATTATTATATATAATATCATTACATACATATATATTATAAGTTATTATAAATGTATAATAAGAATATTAAGCGTAGTGTCCTCCTTATGACATCACTGAACGGACAATTCAGGTCCGCTCCTTTTTCACCTCTACACCAAATCTCTTTGCCGAAAGTAGCCAATCTACAAGCTCACAACTCACCGCAGTATGACTCACCGTGAGCTTGCCGAATGTTCTCCCCAGAATAAGGACGTGAGGGTTCATGTGGTTAAGTCTAATAACGTAGGCTAACCGTTGACCATTGTGTTCTTTTGGTCTGTCCTCAGATAAAGAAACAAGATGGAGGAATCCAACGGGAGCAAGCCTTTCATGATGACGTCCTCCCTGAACTTCAAAGTCACCACTCCCTCCTTCTACAACCAGCCAAAGAAGTTTGCTTCCGTGACTCCGCCACGGCCCAAGAGCATGACTCCTCCCGACGCTCCATCACCGACGCCAGTCAGTGATGGAGCGTCGGGCGTGCTTAATCGGGTCGGATTGGGCGTGATTGGTCGGGTCGGAGAGATGCCTCCACCTCCGCCCTCACTCTGTGAAGGTACCCATGCTATATATTTTCTTATTCTTGTGCAAATCTCACATATCATAAACCAGTTATTTAACTTCTAAAAGGATGTGTTTTTATTCCGAACCCTACTGTACCTCCCCAGTTAGTGTCTGTAGATCTGTATGATGGCTCCCAAAAGCAAAGTAGTAGTAGATATGTTTTAAATGCAAAATAATATGGCTAGGTTTTAGTTTCTATATCAGCAAAAATACTATGGTTAAAATACTACTAAACGTTTGACGTTGCACTTGTATTTTTAGTGGGACAGGCTGTTCCTGCTCTCAGCTCTTTTTACTGTAGGCAATAGGCATACATACAGTAGTAAGTAGGTGAGCACTGCATGCGGTGCATAGTCAGCAAATGGAGTAGTCAGACAGTTGTGAAACAGGACCAATCAGGATAAACCCCCTTACTTTTCTTGTTGACTCCCTTATTTTTTTGGGGGGGGGGGGTCTCATATAATTGGAGTGTGTGACAAATGTACAAAAGATTGTACTCCTCCATAATGGGACAGTTGCTTTGCTGCAAGTAACACAATATACAGTATATTCACAGCAAATAGAAGGCGATGCACGATAAATTAACACGATGAAATGTCTCATATGAATGACTGTCAGTCAGACGACGGACGGAAAAACACGAGAGTGCAACGACCTTGACAATAACTTTGTGCTAATTACCACAGCTTGTAACCAATCAAACCTCCCCGTTTTCTGCCAGACTTCCCGCCCCCTCCTCCTCCTCCGCTGGATGACGAGCTGCCAGCCCCTCCCCCTGAATGCCAAATCACGCCCCCCGCCCTTGACGCCCCTCCTCCCGCCTTTCCTGCCCCGCCTCCAGTGGCCGATGACCTGCCCCTCCCCGCCCCTCCCGAGGATATTGCCTGTCTGCCCGCCGCCCCCTCCCCTCCACCTCCTCCTCCTCCCCCTCCTCCTCCCCCACCCCCATCCGTCCCCACCGCCTCCGGTGGCGCGGTGCCCAATGCTGCCGTTGGCAACACACAGGTGAGTTGGAGATATCTGCAACGCACAAGGTGGTTCACCGCTCTTGTCTGTCTTGTCTGCATTTGTGTTGCTTCTGCTGTCCCTGCATTTTTTGATGCCAACATTATCATCAGCATCATTTCAATTTGCGGACAAGTTGAGGGCACTGTCACACATATCCCTTGTGACTCACCAGAGAGTTTACAGGAAATGCTGCTTTGTTGAGATATAGGCCGTAGGACAGCTCGGATGGAGACAGCATAGCAGAGGCACAGAAGGGTGAGGTTCTTGCGGGATTTGATCCTAGGCCAGCTGGGGAATATCTGCGGGACACGGAGACCAGGGTGAACCACTATGTCGTCATCTGGCCAGGAACGGTTGTTTTCACTCATTTCAGAATTGGCTTGAGAACGTCTTAGAATTTGGCTTGCACAGTTTATGGGACTTGATAGAAGGAAATATCGCCCTGTTAATGGCTTGCAAACGGAATCTTACACATCCATGTCATGAACATTTTTTAGACTTCGTACATTATAAAGAGTTTATGGTAAAGAAACAGTACTGCAGTGCCAAAGATTAAATCTGTAGACTATTCATGTTAATGGAAGTTCTGCTCTGTGAAACTCATAACAGGCATTCTTGGCAGTGGATAAAACTTGGAATTTAAGTGTTGCATTAATTTAATTTGACTTGTTGGAATGAAAATGCATAGTGCCATGGAACTAATTTGGGCCTTTTCATAAAAGGGAGGAAAAATTTAAGATGCTATGTGGTTTCTGATTATTAAAATTGGGAACTTAGTTGAACTTTGGAGTAACATAAAAAACATACTGGTTCTCTTTATAAATGCCACACTAATAATTACAATAATTCAATTGTCTTTTTCTAAGTTCAAGACTTTTCTCATGTGGGACATTTGGTTTGCGAGGCATAATGCCTGATTTATACTGGAATGTGTGAGCTGCAAGATCGTCTTTTTGTCAATGTGCGACACCTGTGCACAACTAAGTATAAATCACTCATAAACAGCACACATATTCATCAAAGCGGCACACTTAGTTTTACTGCGGGACAGGACCAACCCATTGAACAGGGATTAGAATTATTTTGGCCAAGAGCTTGTTTCAATTTCAGAAGGGCACTATATGGTAGCAAACAATCCCGAATCTGAGTCAAACTTGTGTGTGAAGGTGTCCTCAATGTAGATTTACAGTCTGTTACTCAAGACTTCACCGTTATAGCAACAATGATAATACCAATTATGCTCTGCGTTACAATCATGACTATTATTCTTGATGAATTTAGAGAACATTTCACTGTTCCAGTAAGATACACCACTATTCTATGACAATTAATTAATTGTTGTGAACATTCCAGATTCCAGTTGCACATGCAGCTGTAAGCCTGGTTTATGCTTCGGTCACAAGTGTAAAAATGTTATGTATATCTTTGCCCCCCCCCCAAAAAAAAGTCAGTCGAAAATACGTATTTTTTTGTTGCAAGCATAATTCAGGTTTAGTGTCACAATCTGTCATCCTCCTTCCCCTGCACCTTTGTACTCATATGGCATCTGCTTCCTTTCATCCTGAAACCTAAAGTCACAGAACGCAACCACTGTGTATGTGTATGTGTTCAGTATATGATCGCTTTCAAGCAGAAACCTGGTTATCTCCATATTTCATGTTTTTTTTCTTAAATCAATGCATAAACTATTTCATACTTCGTCGTACGACAGTTGAGCACAAAAGTACTGTAGCAAAAATAGCCGATCTACAAGCTCACAAAGTGTATTGACCTTGTAGATCTGCTATTTTTGCACATTTAACATTTTAGAAAATGTACGCCTATAGAGACATGGCCAAAATAGGTACGCCAGGTCAAAATCAGTTTTATTTGTCATATCACATGTAAATCAGTTGGTGAAATTAAATTTCGTGCAAAAACATCAAAGTTTGAAAGTGGTTAAGTCTGTCTGGTTTTATAAATATTTAGCCAGAGAAAAGTGACTAAATACAGTAACTACATTGGAACACATGTTCCTTTTTCCAGTTCCTGAAATGTAATGGTTTTGGACATGCAAGGTTTCCGCCTGACAGCAACAATATACAGATTTTGGTTGGTGTGTGTACAAGTTTTGTGACCCTGTTCCATCCCTGTGTTTCTGTTCCTCTGTCAGAGGGGAGTGGAGAAGCAGACCAGTTTTGACCAGCAGCTGGATTCACTGACTGACCTGCTGACTGAGATGGAGACCAGAGGACCCTTCAACCCCAAGGTAGCACTGCAGAGAAGGACGGAGTGAAGAGAGAGGGAAAATGCAAAGAAAGACTGAAAGCGAACAGAAGGAAGGAAAGAAAGAGAGGGGGGAAACATTTGTAAAGAAGAGAAGGAAAGGATTTAATGAGGCAGGGTTGTGGAGCGCAGCTCAGAGAGTAGCTGCATCGACACAAAACCATGACAGGATTCAGAGCACAGCTAAAGGAGAACATGAGTGACGAGCCAGGGAGCAGCGCAGAATAAAGCAGAGGGTAAAACCACTGCAGACTTTGAGTCACGGGAGACTCAGTGTAGGTATTCCGCACCCCCAGAGATGGAATGATGCGGTCAGAGAGAGAGAGGGAGAACAGAAAGAAAGCAGAGCAGGTCAGTGGAAATAGTCTGCAGAGGTGCCAGGGTTGGTTGGTCTTGTCTCCGTTCAGGATTTGAACTCAGTGATGATTGAGCAACAAACACAACAAGCAGGAGGACAGAGCGAACGAAGAAGGCAGAGGGCGGGCTAGGCGGTCAGTGACTCACGCTGAGAGGGGAAGAAAGGCTCAGCGAGAACGAGTGATGCATACACAACCGAGTGGAGAGTGTTGTTGAGTGTGTGCTGAGGGCAGATTGCGCTGCCAGGGATCTGTAGAGAGAGGGAGAGAGAGAGGGCCATAAAAGGAGAGTGTTTTTATCCAACTGGGAGGAACTGGTTCAGGCTGCTCCAAATAACCATCAGAAAGACACATTCACGTCTGATAAGCTCAAACCGTGGAGTCCCTCCAAATGTTTGCTTTAGTTCAAGTGCCTCTTTACTCAATGTTATTAAGGAGAGCTGGCTGGCCGCAGCCTCTTGGCGTCCAGCGCCGGCTGCACGCTAGCACTGAGGAATGAATTGATGGAATTTTAATACTTTTACTGATAAAACTCATTTCTGTCCAGAACAGCCTCACATATTGCATAGGGCCTCTATCTGACCTATTGAATTCAGGGGGAGCTACAGAATGAATGAGATTAACATCACAAATTGCATTGTTGTAAATGCTGACTCCTCGTTTATAGAAGTGTTTCTGTCCACAGTTACCAAGCCAGTATTCTTCAGCAGCAGCACCCAAGCCCCCAGCCCCTCCTCCCACGGCACCCAAACCCTCGCTCTCCTTCCTGCCTCCCCCGGACATGGGAGACAAGCCCCCGCCGGCACCGTGGGCAGAGGAGCTCAAAGCCAGAACCAACCGACAGGGCAGTAACCCACCCGTGGTCCCCAAGACCGCCTTCGGAGGGAGACCAGCCACCTCAGCCGCCGCCCTGGCACAGAAACTCAACCAGAATTTGAATCACGGCGGCTCCGCACCGTTCGGCAGTGGGGCGCCAAGGCCTGCCCCCGTCAGCTCGTTCTCTCCTGCGCCCGCTGCTCCCCCTGCCTCTGCTAACTCCTTCCCTCCTCCACCCGCTGCCCCCCCGGCCCCCGCCAGCTCATTCTCCTCTCCACCCGCCGCTCCCCCGGCCCCTACCAGCTCCTTCCCTCCTCCACCCGCTGCTCCGAAGCCCCCCGCCAGCTCCTTCCCTCCTCCACCCGCTGCTCCGAAGCCCCCCGCCAGCTCCTTCCCTCCTCCACCCGCTGCTCCGAAGGCCCCCGCCAGCTCCTTCCCTCCTCCACCTGCTGCTCCGCCGGCTCCAACCACCAACGTGGTGCCTCCACCCGCCTCCAACCACATCAGGAGTCCTAGTCCTAGTGCTCCCAACGGTCTGCAGAATGTGGCCCCCCCTGTTTCTCAGCCCAAGACGATTTCATCTTCCTCCTACCAACAACCAGCGAAAAGCCCTAATTCATCAACGGTATGGTCCTTCGTATTTCACATATGGGGCATTTAGTAGATGTTGTTCTTTAGACTAGAGCACCGGTTCTCAATGTGGGGTCCAGGCACACCCAGGAGTCCTTGAGGGGGTTCTAGGGGCTCCCCAGCTAAATGATTTATAGTTAGGAACCAAATGGAACCTTACCGGTCTGTACCTCTGAGGACCCTTACGGGCCCATTTGGTTCTATTTGCGCACTCTCAGATAAATTAACATTTTACAGTGTAGATGGGGGGTCCCAGAGGTGAAACTCTTTTCAAATGGGAGTCCATGGTCTAATATCAAAAAACGTTGAGAATCACTGCTCTAGTGGGATTTATACAAAGCAAAACGGCTTCAAATGCTGCAAGCAGCTTTATTTCTAAGTTACTATAGTTACTAGCATCCTGTAGAAGAATGTACGGTCATACATTTGCTACTCTTTAACATTGTAGAGCGTTGTATGTTCTGCATCTTGTATGATTGCAGGTACAGTAGAATGTAGGTAGCAGTCAACAGGAGAGCTACTCCATATTTTAAAAATGAAACGCAGGACATGCGCTGTGCAAAGGTTTTCTGAAGCCATCTGTCCAACCGTAACTAACCAACAGCTCTATTAGCAGAAGAATGCACTTGCCTCAGTATGCAGGTTTGAACTGGTGTAAATAATGGATATTGCATTCGCCACACCACTTACACAACGGGTAGACCCAGCCAAGCAATCTGATAGGTCAAAGACCATGGTCTATCAGTGCTGTTCATTCCTGTAAAGCACTGGTTCGCAACGTGGAGTCCGGGGGGGATTCGGGGGGTACCCAGGTAAATTATTGATAGTTAGGAACCAGCTGATAAAAGATAAGGGTCAACTTTTGATATTTACATACTAGTCCATATTTAAACAATACCAGCTTATTTTTAAAGGAAATTACTTAAAATAAATTAAATTTGAAGTTTTGAACCCCATACTGGTAGCAGAGTGGAACTGCACAGTTGAGGAATTTGCTTTTTTTGTAAATGGCTAGCATTTAATGTGTAACTGTACATTAAATGCTAGACATTTAATGTACAATTGGATATAAACTTATATTTGTCTATAGATTTACAGGTTTGTTTTAGGTCTAGCTCTTTCACTTCTGACATCATAAAACTGCTCAACTGAATGTTGGGGGCAGATTTAGCTGTTCAAACACCTTTATTCCAACATTTATAAAACACATTTATTGTCAGAGACTTCTAAATTCTAACATTTAAGTACTGTGTTTTCAAATTATTTGAATAGCCAGCATTTAAAAGTATCTGTTACCCTGCCTTTAAGGGTCTGTACACCCTCAGGGTTAAATTAACACACAGGATTTTACCACGTTAGTATTATCAACTCAACGCCAGTTACTATGTCTGCAATTTATTTTCCTTCCTCTTGTTTCCTGTTTATTTGCCTTCATGGTTCATGCATCCTGCCTTGAAATAAGGTTTTCAGTTCTTGTGTCGGTGAGCTGCTTGCCTTGTTGTATTCACTGAACTCACAATAAGGACACCTGCAGTATTATTCTTATGTTAATGTGTGTGTGTGTGTGTGTGTGTGTGTGTGTGTGTGTAGCCCTCTCCCTCTGGTCCAGTTGCGGTCCCAGGAGGTGGTGTTCCTTTCACCATGAGGGACGTGGAGGAGCTGGAGAGAATGACCAAGGACTTTATCAAAGACATGGACACACATGCACCAGTTATCACCTCACCTCCTACAGGTACACAGTACTACACACACACGCACGCACGCACGCACACACGCACGCACGCACAGTATAGTGTGTGTGTGATTGTGCAATTTTTCATTTAATTCAGAACACGAACTGCACTTAATAGTCAAGACATTGATAGAAAATGCAGCTAATTTCCCAAGGCTAATAATAATGACTAATACCCATGATGAGTATGTAGCATAATAATCAGGCTAATCATTCTTCAATCAATCTATAATCGCACAGCACTTCTTTGGTCTAACGGTCTAACCATTGTGTACATTGTTCACTACCCTGCGCTCACAGATTATCTTAATTACTAATCAGTCATTTTAGTGCAACCCACATGCACTCTCCTCTGTGTCAGTGATGGGCAAGTCTCACCAGGAAAACCACCAGAATTAATCAGGAAAACTACATGAGGATGTGTTATAACACACACATTTTCCAGATTATTTTAAAGCTTTAACCACTTACGACCCTATTAAAAAAAAAGTCAAGCTCACAAAGTGTCACACCAAGACGAATTGGGAGCTTGTAGATCTGCTGGTTTTGAAACATTTGGAGGAAAACAAATTCAAACTTTTCACCTACTGTATGATGACGTGCCCCAAAAAGAGGACATCAGGATGAATGTGTTTAACAACTTCCCACTTTCACTTCCCAGTGAAAAGGAACCATTCTGTGATCTGTGCTCTGGTTTAAAAAAAAAAAAGGTCTTGAAAGTTGTCAGTGACCTTGTGTGTTTGTGAGTGACCTTGTGTGTTTGTGTCTCACGCGTCCCTTGTCGCCCCCAGAGATTTGTGGGAAGTGCGGCGAGTCGTTGTCCCGCACCCAGCCGGCGGTGAGGGCCATGGACAAACTCTTCCACTCCACCTGCTTCTGCTGCATGATGTGCCATCGCCCCCTGCAGGGCATGCAGTTCTATGACAGGGACAACTCACCGCAGTGTGAGGACTGCTACACGGTGAGGATACACACACACACACACACACACACACACACACACACACACACACACACACACACACACACACACACACACACACACACACTCGCATATTATAAATGTACCGTTATCCCCATCTGTGATTCCAAGATGGCAGCTAGTTGTAGCTTCATTGTGCCAAGTGGGTACACATTTCTATCTATCAAAAAGTGTTTTTAAAAACATGATATCTGTCAAAACATTGGTAATTATCATGGTTTAGAACTCTCCAAAATCAGGATTGACGGCGGACCCAAGCTCACAGTGAAG
Source organism: Gymnoscopelus braueri (assembly GCF_963280865.1). Taxonomy (NCBI): domain Eukaryota; kingdom Metazoa; phylum Chordata; class Actinopteri; order Myctophiformes; family Myctophidae; genus Gymnoscopelus; species Gymnoscopelus braueri. The sequence goes on from NC_137605.1 coordinate 20,065,130, forward strand.
TGACGCGCTGTGAGCTTGATCCACTTGATCTCTCCAAAATCTAAAATAAAGCCTTGCCTTATCTTATAATGTCAAAATGGACAAAGGCATTAAATGAATCCAATGCATGGATTAAAATGGATAATATACAGAAAATGAAGTGGTAACAGTGATCATAGCATCTATCTGTAGGGGAGCTTCATGCTGGTTTATTCATCCTGTGGGTGCCTGGAGGAAGTTGCTTAAGTTCTTCCTAGCATAGCAGCCTATTAGTCACCAGACGTTAGGTACGGTTGGTTTGGTGGCTCTCAGTCCGACTCAGCTTTCTCAAGATATGTCTCAACACAAGGACTGACACACTGAAAGTGTCATTTGACGTGAGCCTGCATGTCCATCTGTTTAATTTAAAACCTGACTTATGTTTCTACAACGGTCAAACAAATAAAAAACAAACATATACATCCACTGCAATGCAAGTTTGAAATAAAGAAATGAACATTCTCAAACACGTTTAAACATATCTGCAAATTCTTTGAAAATCTACAAGCTCAAACGGGTCAGCGTGAGCTTGTAGAACTGCTATAAAAGAAAGAGGAAAAAAAGTCCAATGCAGATGTTTTCCTCAAACTTGGATGTTGATTCCCTGGCACCACAGAAGAGATTGCAAGGAATTGACACTGTGAATGTGTGTGTTTGTTTATGCTCAGTCAGTGCAGGATAATGCAATGACACTGTGATTGTGTGTATTTCTTTATGCTCAGTGCAGGATAATGCAATGACATTGTGATTGTGTGTATTTGTTTCTGCATAGTGCAGTACTGTATCGGGTGGACTGTATACTGTCGTTCGTTGCTGATGGTGTTTTTTGTGATGCTGTGTCTTGTTGACTGCTAGCTATTGTGTCGCTGCTCTTAGTTGTATCTTACAGTACTTGTTTTACTCTGTATCTTTACTTTGACACTTGTTCTGCCTCTGGGAACTGAATTTTCCCGGCAGGATCGATAAGGTTCTCTGTCTATCTAAGAGATAAGTAAGTGGTGTGCGTGTTACTTTCTAGTCTCTGCAATTAACCATTGTGGTCTCGCACACACACATTATTACATTTTAATACAGTACTGTGCCAGACTCATTACATCCACAGTAGTAGTAGTACCACCCCCCACTATTTTAAATTGGCACCATGGGCTTAGCACTGCCCTGGAGGATTGTAATAGTTTTCCAAACAACCCCACAGTGTTTTCCCCTACAGGTCTACACCAACTGGGATAATGGGCTCAGCTAGATTTACTTTTTATCAGGCACAGCGCTTAAATGTGTACTTTGTTTCCATTGTTTATTTATCTTTCAGCGTGATCACAGGTTTATAAAGTCTGTTGTCCTTAAAAACACTGAATTACTTTGCTGATTACATGAAAAAACTTCCAATTATCTAAGCTACAATCTAATAACCTCAGAAATAAATCTAAGATCTAAAATATGGGGATTGGTGATCTCCTGTACCTCTGTTTGGCATCTTGGATGGTCAGTTAGTTTGAGTTCCTTGTTTGATACTTTGGAAAGTAACTAAAAACATTTACTCAAGTACTGTACTTAACTCATTCAGTGCCACATGACGTCTAAAAGACGTAATGTTTATTTTATTTTTTTAAATTTGGCTGTGGCACCAAAATTCCATAAATAAGAATGGCACTGAAAGAGTTAAGTAACATTTTGAGGTACTTTTACTTTACTTTTAGCATTTCTTCTTTTTTTGTGATACTTTGTACTTCTACTTCACTACATCTCGGAGGCAAATATTGTATTATTTATTCCACTACAACTATTTGAGAGCTTTAGTCACCAGTTACTTGGCAGATTTTATTAATACAAAATATACATCAACCACTTAAGCCCTAACTTGCACTTGCAACTTGATCTACAAGCTCGAGCTTGTAGATCGGCAATTCTTCTCACCTATCTACAATCTACAAACTTGTAGATTGTACTGTAGGTACAGTAGGTGAGACTACTGTACATAACTCCCTAATGCCTGACCCCACCCTCCCCCACCCCCTGTTGTTCATCCTGTTCAGAGCTCTCTGGCGGTGTGCTCACGTTGTGGCGAAAAGATCACAGACCGCGTGCTGAAGGCGGTGGGCCAATGTTTCCATGCTCACTGCTTCCGCTGCAGCACCTGCGCCTGCAGCCTGGAGGGGGTGCCCTTCATCACCGACGACAACAACAACCCTTACTGTGTCCAGGACTACCACAGGTACATGCAACAACAAGGGTTGGATATGCTGGGAGGGATGGGATGCCCCCCCCCCCACAAAATATCTGTCCCCAGTTCGGAAAAGTTTCTCTTCTTGGCCGTATATCACTTCTTCATTCATGTTTTATCACCGGTGGGGATATGTTTTATACCTGCTTCTGGTCAGGGCTGAAGTAAATACACTAATTTCCTTTTTGGAAATGTTGACTTATATGTTTTTTTTTATAGTTTAATTAAAGATTCATGTTAACCACACCCTGGCATCCCTATTTTGGGCAAATTTGTCAGAAACGCTTATTATTTTATATATAAAAAAGCTGATCTACAAGCTCACAAAGCACCGCAATTTGACACCTTTTGAGCTTGTAGATCTGTTATCTTTGCTAGTTGTCGTACAGCGATATATATACTGTAGGACCAAAGTGATTAAGAAAATGTCCCCCTTTTTCCCCCCTTTTTTACAAATCAAACCCTGGGTAGATAGTACTTTCTGTGTGTGTGTGTGTGAGAGAGAGACACTGAGTCAAAGAAAGACATGAATGAAAGGAGGTCACACCCCTCTCCTGTGTGTTCCAGGCGTTTCTCTCCCCTGTGTGTGAGCTGCAATGAACCCATCATCCCTGCTCCGGGCAGCGAGGAGACGGTCAGAGTGGTCGCCCTCGACAAGAATTTCCACCTTAAGTGTTACCGCTGTGAGGTGAGACAGTTATACCACACTGCCTTGGAAAGTCATCTTAACAAAGTCTCTTTAAGAGTAGTCGGGTTAACTGGGGGCGTCGTCTTGGTACATTCCACATACGTATTCATTATGACAATACAAGAGTTCTGTCTCTTGAATGGGTAAAGTTCTGAAGTTCAGATTCTCTTCATGACATACAGACAGGTGCATTGATTGGCCAGTTTTGCAGTACAGGAGAGAAACTTAAAACCCTAGAACATATTTTTCTCAAATTATTTTTCTCCAGTGACCGGTATGCATTTTGTATGAATTCCTCTCACAGACTGGAGGGGATCAATATTTTAAAAGCCCTTTAGTTTTTGAAAAAGAACACTTTATTAAACTTTAACAAAGCTCTCAAACATTTCGTACCCGGCGACCGGGGAAATGTTTCTCACGGACTGGCAGGGTGGTCATTATTTAACATGCCTATCAGTTTTAGAACGAGAACATTAAACACAATGTTTTCAACAACCTTGAACTTATGAAATAAAACATTTTAAGTGGATGTTATGGGGACGTGCGTCGTTAAAATATCTGTCTCCACGTTGGAGAAGTTTCTCTTCTTGGCCATATTTCATTTCAAGTTGTAAACTCGAGAATATACAGTATAAGGATGAGATATTTAAATGACCATCGTTTGCAGCCACCACATTTCTCAACACCCAACCATTCTTAAGCTGTGATCGGCGTGATGCGACCATTTCATAAATCACACATGAACCCTGTCACGAGATGATTTCTGCGGTCGGATCTGTGCTGGTTTCTATGTTGGATTCATAAATGAGGGCCAATGTGTGCCAGTGTGCAACAGTGTAACACAATACGTCGTTCTCCCTGCTTTGTTGTAGGACTGCTCCCGCCCCCTCTCCATAGAAGCAGACGCGGACGGCTGCTACCCATTGGACGGCAGAATCCTTTGCATGAAGTGCCACACCCAGCGAGCCAGGCAGGCCAAGCAGTGATTGGCGGAATCGGCCATCACTCAAGTCCAAACTATATGAACCAAAACTCAAAAGCACAGGATCCATTCAGCTGCCATTTCTGCCTTTGCGACAGGGCTTTCTACATGTGCGCAGGTGTGAGTGAGCACGTTGACTGAGTATGAGGGTGCAAGTGCAAAAGAGCGCGATTGCATGATGCCGATACATTGTAATGTTCTCTCTCCTTCCCCTCGTCGGTGCAGAGGTAATGTACTGCACCGAAACAGACTTCCCTCTCCACAAATCTCTCTTCTGCTTGGCCTTCCTTCTCATACCAGCCTATAATTCCATGGCCCGTTCTATGTTTACGCTGAATATCCCAGCAGAACTTGCACAAGACCAGCTTTGTCAAAAGAGCAGCCACATCAGTGTCCTTTCCTACTCGCCTTCGCCTCATGGGTTGCTAATACCCCAATAAACATAACGGCTTTATGTTGAGGTGTACTCTTGTCCATCTCCTTGCCTGTCAGTGTTATGAATGGTGAAAGTGATGGGTAATAATATTTGTAATCAACAGTAACATATACTTAAGTATGGAAGCCCAGTTCTGCCACTAAATAAAATGTACTGGTATCTTTTTCTCTCACATGCAACTTTATATCTCTGATGGGTGTTTATTTTGCAGTTGTGACTTGAAATTTTAGTTTTTTTTATTCTGAGGTATAAAGTCATAATTGCGTCTCAAGTCTCAATACAGGCCTTTTTAACTTTATTCAGTGACATGAGAAATGGGCTTCCATATTAAAGTAACAGGGCACAAGTCTTTCTCTGACTTTTCGACTCTGGTTGGCCGGTAGGACAGTACACCTTTATGCCTGTTTTGTGGGTGTTGCGCACCAAAAATAGCAGATCTACAAGCTCAGAGTGTTTTGCGATGCGACATGTTGTTGTGAGCTTGTTGTCCGGCTATTTTTGGTGTGTCACATGGCACGCAAAATCAGGCAATAGCCCAGTTGTAGTGCCTGCAAACCTCTCGCTTATCTGCCTACAGAGTGCTTTCTCTCACCGCTTTGCTCTCACAGCATGGCATTCTATGACCTGACTGCAAAAAGAAAAAGAAAAAAACTGACCAAAACAGTGAATGTCGCTCTTGTTAGTATTTTATCTTTGTGTGATGTGAATTTGTTGATTTATTATACAGTAGGCATGCCCTGGTCACAAATGACTTGTAGTTGTTGTTGCCCTAGTCGTATGATCACACAACCCGAGGGCAAGCCGAGATCAAACTGATGGTTCTCTTGTGAAAAGAATCTGATGCTGATTTTAAAGCGCTAAAGTATTTTTGCATGTTATTGCCATTAAAAACAAAGAGAACAAAGTTAAGCACAGATTCCATTCCAATGAGCTCATGGTGTTAAATGTAAGCGTGGTAAATGTTGGCTGCCCGGCTGGAAACAGGACCTAGTATATCATGTGATCATTGCAGAGTTCCATAATGATGCCTTTTTTGGTGAAATAATGTATGGAAATGATTAATATCCCTTTAGTCTCAGAATGACGTTAATGTCACAGCACAAGATGCATTCTGTTAACGAGTGCATTATTGAGAAATGTGCTGTAATGATGACTTGCTGGAAATTGTTTTTCTTTTTTTTTGCTGGCATTTACGGCTCTGAATTATGTCAGTTTCATGGATCTTAGTATTAAGAGCATCATTGAAAAACCTACTGTAATGACACCTTATTATTAGAACCTTTTGTTTTTCTTTGCTCCACAGTTACCACAGTCTAATACAGTTTGTCCTGACAGTAGAGAAGCACAGTCTAATAGCTTTGAGCTCTATTCCCACAAAGTGCAGGCCATTTATTGTAAACATATAGTGATCAAACCCTCAAAATGTATTTCAAATTTGTCAGTGGATATTAGAACCACTGCCTGTTCTTGTGGCATTCACTCACTATGTGGTTTTTTTGGTATACTTTTTATTTTATTTTGTGTTGTGCACAGTATATCGGTCATGTTCGTTTTTGATATTATCCTAGTGAATACCACTATTTTCCATTCATCTATTGTACTTTTGCGTGTTTATCCGTTGTATGATACTTCATCAGTACTTCATCAGTTACATTGGCAATGTGCCTTCTCCAGCTTTTGTATTCCATTGTTGTTTTTTTGTATTGAGCCTACATTCATAGTTATTCATTCCTTTAAAAACAAAAATTCCCATGTGTTATCAGATTAATCCTGGCACATTAAAACTGCATTTAGGATGGCTAACAGAACAGCCGAACCCTATGGCCAAATGTGACTTAGCATTGCATGCTAGCTGTGTTGTTGGTGGTATATCATGTTTTTAGTATTAATATCACAGTTGTTGTTTTTTATTGCACAAACTCCTGTGTGACCATGCCTTTATCATCACAGCGTGCTCACATTTTATGGGGCCTTCACAGTTGCATTTATTTAATGTTAAAATTGTCCAGTGGTATTACATTAATTATAATTGCCTTGTCTTTCCATAATAGTTCTCTTTTTTATTATAAATTCCTTTTACATTTGTGTGAATGTGTATTTGTTTACGGTTAAACATGCCTTCATTATTTACCTCCCTCCTTTCATTGGGCTGTATTAGGACATTTTAAATATAAATAAACCGCTAATTGCCAAAATATCTGCTCTGTCTTAAATTAATGTGACTTTTAATTAAACCCACCTGTTAGCTAAATGTAATCCCTGTGTGAGATTAGAATGATACACAAAGTCTAGGAAATGTGTGGTGGTTTAGTTTTCCTCTCCTCTGCTGTCCATGTTACTTTCGCAAAACATAAGTTCAAGTTCTTTCAATGATGTGTCAAGGAGACCCGATGACCCCCAGTGGTGGAAGAAGTACTCAGATATTTTACTTAAGTTAAAGTAGCAATACCACAATATAAAAATACTCTGTTACAAGTAAAAGGCCTGTGTTCAAAATGTTACTAGAGTAAAAGTACAAAAGTATTGGCATCAAAATATACTTAAAGTGCCAAAAGTAAAAGTACTAAAATGTTTGAAAATACCAGATCTACAAGCTCATAACGCGATGCGTTGTTAGCGTGTAGATCGTCTATTTTCAAATAGCCTATGTATAAAATACGGCTGAAGTGGTTAATGTATGTTTTATAATATAATATTTGTTATCAGTAACTAAAGTTTTCAAATAATTGTAGTGGAGTAAAAGTACAATATTTGCCTCTGAGATGTAGTGGAGTAGAAGTAAAAGTATTGAAAACTGGAAATACTCCAGTAAAGTAAAAATCCCTCAAACTTTTACTCAAGTACAGTACTTAAGTAAATGTACTTAGTTACTTAACACCTCTGGTGACCCCATTCCCCCTATCAGCTCTCACCAGCCACACGTTCCACTGATAGTGACTACAGCAGACACGTATGTGTGCGTCTGCCTGTTTGTGTATGTGTGTTTGGTTTCCACAAAATAAGAGGGCTCTCATAAAGTAAAGAGATATGTTTTTGTGCAATGTTACAGATTTATATTGACAGCTATATTGTGAAATATTACTTCCTTCACAGGTGTTACCAATGATACTAATTAAGGCTATGTTTCATTAAATGTAGCAGAGCCACTCCAGAGAGCCAATGTGCATGATGGCAGCACCATGACTCTGACCTGAATGCAACACATGAATTAGTATAAATGGTAACACCTGTGAAGGAAGTAACATTGCCCAACTATTTGTAAATGGCTGCCATGAAGAAGCCTATTGTCTCAAGTTCAGCACTTTATGTGTGTCCCCTAAATAAGCAGAGAAAAACATTGGATATATTACAGCTTTAAGTAGCCTACTTTTGAATTTGAGTTAATGAAGGCTGTGTCTCCTGTCAGTACAGCAAACCAACCAAAGAGACATTTGAAATAGAACCATAGTGTTGGTGTAGGCTAGGGGGTCCTGAAAGGAGAGGAGAGCCATACGCAGGCCTGCAGGCCAGGGGTCCTCCTGTTTATCAGGGGGACGGAGGAGAGAAGTGAGTGATGAAAAGAGATTAGTGACAGCTGCCTGACGGAGGGAGCAGAAAGAGGACAACGTGAAAACATCAGCAGTAAAACAGAAGACATCAGAGGATGCAACCAACAGAGATTCAGACGTCCCAATCTAAAGTGAGTGAAAACTCCAGCCTGAGGCTGAAGATACACTTGATTTTGTCAAGAAGAAGAAGAATGACAAGCATGACCCAAATGGGTCCCTTCTCTTACACCGTCAGTTAATTTGTTTAGTCATTCAATTATATTTGCATTTTATGTATGTGATTGTCATATGTTGCCAAACTTGCCATAATGCATGTTGCGATTTGTTAAACTCTTTGATAAAACCTTTGAACACTGAAGGAGCTGAACTCCACCATCCATATAATGTGTTTTTCAATCATATGCACGGTGTTGGAAGATGCGCATTAAGTGATATTTTAGCGCAGTGTAACCTAATGATGCAACCATCAGCAGATGAATATAATGTTCTCTGCAATGTACTACAATGTACGATAGTTCCAGTGTTTACCCTGTAGTCTCCTATACTAATTTCCAGCTATCGTCACAGCCAGAAGCTGAGACCCCGTTTCTTCAGCTACAATCCCACCCCCAACCTTCCAGCCTGCAGCCCCAGCAACACGACCAGCTACAGCTCGAGCCTCTCTCCCAGCAAGCAGCACCTCAAGGCCTTCCACCTTCTCAGTCAGGGCCCCAGCCCTAGCCCCACACCAATCTCCATCCTCCCCAGCCTGCTGAGCAGACCAAGTCCCTGTGGACAAACCATCGAAGGCTCCTTCTCCTCCTCCTGGGGTCCTCCTTCTGTGCCTCGATTCTGGGCATGGTGTACTACTCCCAGCAGACTGACAGCAGAGGAATCAAACAAGGTGGAACAGTTACATCAAGATGCACAGATACAAAGCATTCCCAGCACAACCGAGGGGTGCACACAAATATTTGAATTTCCGAACGGCAGTCTCCACATTAGATTAGCATTTTTAATATTCCATTTGATTTAATTTTGTAATGACTGGTTCTGTTACAACCAAATATTAGGCTAATACTACTGAACAGTAAAAGGCCATTGATTTATTGCTCATGCTGCCGGCTGTCTGATATTATAGACATAGCCATTAGCCATTCATGTGTAAGCTGCCTGCAGCAGACTCGCTCTCAGTCACACACACACACTGGTGCCTACAGGCAGTGACCCCGCCTCGCATTTGCAATGCTTCTCTCCCCATTCGAGCCATCTTGTTTCTCAATCTCACCTTGATGAAATTCCTTCTGACAATTTTAACAGACACACTTTCACGCAAGAGAGTGATACACTGCATTACAAAAAAATATATGAAAATAAGTTCAAATGTAAGCTGTGTGATGCAAAACATCCAATCATACACCAGTTCACTACAGTGCTGTGTCGTGTTGACAAATGTGCATGAGAAACCACAGTGCTTGCTTCTGCTAATCACAAACATGGATACATAGAATACACGGCCTGGTCCCATAAAACTTTACCACAGGAATTGAAAAGCTCTGTGATATTCAAATTTCATCTTGGTTAGTTTTGTGCATCCCTAGTTTTTTTTTTCTTATTGCACTTTCATAGTGCTTTTCACAAACATGTTAACAAAAATGATCTGAGGCATTTGTATAGTTAATTGGGTATTTTATGTAACAAATAGGTAGACATATTTTGTTAATGTTTTGTAATATTTTATTTGATCTTGAATCCCAAGTCTAATATGAGGGTGATTCTTTTTCCCCAGTCACTCCATGTCTCTCCCTGGCCTGTCAGAGGGCCTCAGCCCGCCTATTGGTCGACCCCTTTAGTCAGCCATGTGCCTACTTCCTGTTCACCTGTGGCTCTGACAGACCCTCGCCAACTGCTAAGGGGAGACAGAGAGGCAAGGGAGTACATCAACATCAGCAGAGGGGAATACAGAGAGAGCAGCAGAGAAGGAGGACGGGAAGGAAGGAGAGCGAAGACATAAGTCGGAAGACTGGGGAGAAAATATTGGACAGAAGAAATGTACTACTGCAGTATCTCAGGGAGATTTTGGGTACATGTCTGCAATTGCATTTATAAAGAGTAACCAAACCCCAAACCCATATATATGTGTGTGTGAAGTCTGTCATCTCTGGTAAAAAGCAGGGTATTGCCAAGTTTTAATACCCTGATTTTCACCATTAGATGTCAGGCTTCACACACATTTGTGTATGGGATTTGGTCAAAAAGGGGGGGGGAAATACTACTAGGACTGTTTCTTAATCACTTAAGCCCTATAATATACCTGACTGTTTTCTGAAAATACCCGATTTACAACCTTTACAATGCATCGCAATGCGACTCATTGATTGTAGACCTGCTATTTTCTCTTTTTGACAATTTGACCGTTTTTTTTTTTTTTTTTTTACAAATTTCACCTGTAATGACATAGCCTACCCAAAATAGGGACACCAGGTTGAAAGTGGTTAACCTGTGGGCCAGGGAATGTGGGTCACGTAATGTTCTGAAAAACGTAAAGGTTATTAATGAGTTTATTTATTGAACCGGATCCTCATATCATCACAAGATTCAGGGCTTAGTGTTGAGTGAGCCTGGTTCATGCTCCTTGTGGTCTGTGTGGTCTTGTTGGTCACAGTCTTTGTGAACGTCATGTCGTTTCATAGTTATTGAGGCCGGAGAGTGACTCAAAGAGTAGTCGTAGTCTACTACTGGTAGCATTTGTGTAGCTATAAAATATTGGAGTTATGTGGCTACGTGTTCAGAAACTCCTCAACCGCCCAGGCTGTGATTGTACGCAATATTCAAACAATATTATTGTGATCCTAGAATGATTTAAGAAAGATGTTCTGGAACAAGGAAAAGGGAACTATAGGGTGAGGGGAGTTGTGGGATTATTCTTCATGTCTCACTATGTCCCTCTGTCAGAGGCAGAGAGCTTGTCTGGTTCAGCTGTGCACAAGGCCAGAGGATTCTACCGTTCCTGTATGGACACCAGGTCTATAGAGACTGCTGGAGCAGAGCCCTTCTTCTCACTCATCCAGAAGGTGAGGACATTATTCACCATGGAAATGTTGACATCAGTCTAACGGTGCATTTATTTTCCGTACACTCTGAATCTGCTTTAATTTGTTCCTTTATTCATCCAGGTAAAGAAAACAATGCATGGATGTATTTCTAAAACGAGCCCCTGCTTTTCACTTCATAGCTACTTCATAGCCACTACTGATATGATCTGTGTAGCACAACTGATGAAGTTAGGAGTTACAATCAATCCACTGTTGAAATGAGGCAGATCATTTTCTCATTGACTTTTCACATCCCTACCATTATGTTGGCCTTTGACAGATCATTTTCTCATTGACTTTTCACATCCCTACCATTATGTTGGCCTTTGACAAGTTCCCATCTAACATTGGCAAATAATTTGCCTTGCTCAGGACATATTAGATGAGAGAGGAGAGTAAACAACTTTCCCCTCTCAGATGTTCTCAGTTAGTTTCAGACAACCTATTTAGCTAACCTCTGACCCTATCCCGTTCTGTGCCCCATCTTTCTATTTGCCACTTGCCAGTATCAGCTAGGGATCAACTCCTTTTAGAGTTTTCAAATCCAGTCTCGAGCAGATATACAGTATAACTTCACGCCATCAGGCAGGTGGAAACCAAGAGCGCCTGTGCTCCTCACAAAATAATTTGCCTCAGCGAAGACTGCTAAGACTAGAGTATTCAATTCGGCATTCAGGTTGGGGAACAAAAACACTGCTGTGCCTAAGCGGAAACCTCAACCAGAAAGCACTTTCTAGAATTCGAGAGTAGATGTGGCCTAGACTGGAATGAAAACCAGATTTCAGGGGTTCCCAAACTTCTCCATGCTATAGCCTCTGGCTGCGCCCCCCCCCTGCTGTGAAATGGTAAAAAAAATATATATCTATTTTTTTTTGGCCGACCTGCAAGCTCACAACGCATCAATACTGTGATACTTTGTGAGCTTGTGGATCTGCTATTTTTGGTACGTTTGAAGATGTTTTGACAATGACATGTACATTTAGGTTGAAAGTGGTTACACTGGCATAATAATCTTATGAATTGAATAGACCCCTTAACAGACAACGTCACACTGATAAGAACCAGTATGCGCGCAACCAGTATGCGCGCAATGAAACCCATTCTATCATGACGCGCTAGGACGCGCCTCACTAGCCAACACACAAGAGGGGTTTGGGGTGTGCTGAAACCAGCGCACCCCAAAACAACAGGTTGGGAATTGATTGCGTGAAACAATCACCTGTGCGTCCAGTCTCGATGTTAGTAAACAAATAATTGGTCTATATGAACTTTTTCTTTTTACCCCTCTCCTTTCCAATTGGCCTCCTGGTGCCCCCCCCCCTGTTGCCTATTTATGTTTCCCATTTTGTGTTTCTTCATGTGTAGCTGGGTGGCTGGTCGGTGTCGGGTCAGTGGAATCAGAGTGATGTCAACTCCACCCTGAGCCTGCTGATGAGAGATTACTTCACCTTCCCTTTCTTCAACCTCTATGTGGGCAAAGACCCAAATGACCCTGACCGTGGGAGCAAGAAGAAATACATTCAGGTTAGTTTAAACGAGTGGTTCCGGACAGTAAGAACCATGTTCACAACTGTGCTGTTAAAGGGATACTTCACTTTCGGGCCGGGGACACATTTAAAAAAAATATTAAAAATAAATGAAAAATGTTATGGAAAATTAATGGCCCCCTCACGACACGCAGTGTCCTACTAATGTGTGAGGGGCCATGAATTTTCCATAACTTTTTTCATTTATTTTTAATATTTTTTTTAAATGTGTCCCCGGCCCGAAAGTGAAGTATCCCTTTAATTCCCAGAAATTTCTGCTTTCTTGGTTGATCTGCCAACTCTTGTGGGAGGACGTTGGCAAACGCTTGTTTTCTTCTTTTATTTGTTTTAATTATCATGCTTATGTGTGTACTTTGTGTCATTACATTGAACCCTAGTACATTTGATGAAAATATACAGATCTACAAGCTCACAATGCATCACAACTTTTTGCAACGTGATGCGTTGTGAGCTTGCCTTGTAGATCGGCTATTTTCAGAAAAGAGTTTTGGTGTATAGGGAAATGCTAGTGGACCTAGTATAGAGACCTGGTAAACTAAAGTATAAGTGGTTAGAATTTTCAAAAATAGTGAAAAATCAGATCTACATGCTTGCTTAAACACAAGTGTCCTTGTCAACAGATTGACCAGCCAGACCTGCTGATCCCCGTCCAGTGGAATAGCAAGACACGAAATTACATAATGAATGCACAGGTGGCCGTATCCCATAATAGCTCCAGGATTTATTCAGCACATTTCCATTGCATATCCAGCCATCTTACTCGTGTATTTTCCCATCAACCCCTATGTTTCCCTTAACGCTGTCACTCCGCCGTCACCCAGAAAGGGCGTCTGTTCCTGGCGTCCTGCCAGAGGTACCTGGCTCTGCTGGGCGCTCCCTCCAGCACCCTCCAGCACGTGGGCATGTTCATCGCTCTGTCGTCTGAGCTGGCTGTGGCTGCTGCCCCCCTGTCCTATCGGCTGCTGAAGGGTCAGCTCTACCAGCACAAGACCATCAAAGACCTGCAGGTACATTCTGCTCCGTTACGCTGGCAGCCCAAATCTGACCCTTTCTCTCAACTTTTTCATGTCATGGACCCCCAAATTGATACATATTTGGCCACGGACCCCCCATCTGAAAAGGTTTTGTGCCAGGGACTCCTAGGAGAGAAGATTTGTGTTTAAAAATGTCAAAATTGCTTGTATTTTCTTAAAAGATATCCGCTCTACAAGCTCACAATGTGTCGCAACGCATTGTGAGCTTGTAGATTTTTAAAGCTGAAGTATAAAATAGGGTTAAAGTGGTTAAACTGATTTTGATGCTATATTAACAAATTTTCCTGGCGACCCCCTGGAACATCCTCAAGGACCCCCTGGGGGACCCCTGCCCCCCCCCCCCCTGGAATACCAGCTAATATTGTGACTAAATCCATGGTAACTACATAGATCTTTCTTCCATGCAACTGTGCACAGGCTCACGCCCCTACCATTGATTGGCTTGGCTGTCTACAGATTGCGTTCCATCCTCAGCCAGTCAGGGAAGAGGACACTGTCCTACTGCATAACTTACCTTACATTGAGCAAATGTCCCGCATCGTCAGCAAATGGCTGAACAAGCACGAATTGAGTACCAGGTATGATTATGACGAGATCATACAAACAAATGACACTCACTCACAAGGTATTTCTTGCATTTTGACTGTTTTTTTTTCCTTTTCCTTTTGCTCCCTCTAGTGGTCCCCTTCATACCTACATGGTTCTCAATCTCCTTCACACCTTCATACCTGCCCTGGACTCCAGGTTCATTCAGACGGAGTATAATTTGTCTGTGGCTCTGGGGAACACAGAGGAGGTGCATTTTAACCCTGCCGTCCCTATTTTGGGAATGTTATTATAGGCAAAAACATCTAAAAATAATAAACTAAATGCAAACCTTTTCAGAAATGGCAAAAGATTGCAGATCTACAAGCTCACTACGCGGCTCACAGGACTTAATAATGGTTAAAGCATTTATTTACCCAGGGAAAGCTTCCAGTCTTCCAGACACTGTACTATTGCTGCCTAATGGACTGATGTTCTTCTGAATCTGAATTAATACATTTTATTAATCTGATTGCATGTGTTTATTTGATTTGTTTATTTGATTTGCACTATCTAGGTGCCCAGCCCACACAGGCTTACAAAGCACTTCCATGAAGCATATTGCACTGTATGTAATTGTTATCATCAGCATACTTAACAATGGTGTTTGACACCACACAGTCGTGGCCCTCGTGGGTGTACAAGGGTACAGTGGAGGAATCGGTACGCAACCCTGTGGGTGTTTAGTATTTAGGATGACTGCCTGCCGTGACCACTTGGGGTTTGGCAGGTAAGTCCAGTACCCAGTTGCACACCTTTTGTAACTATGTTTGGAAAAGCCCTATACAAATAAATGAATCACCGTAGGGTTCAGTCCCACGTCTGTCAGCTTGCTAGCCAGCCTGGTGGAGACTATGGTGTTAAAGGCCGAGCTTTAATCAATAAAAACCGCCTAACACCACGTTGTTGTTGTCAAGGTGGGAGATCCTGGGAAATGGCGTCGTCAGTGGATCTGGTTGGCAGGCGAACTGTAGTGGGTCCAAGGCCCTGGGGGGAGTAAATCAGATTGTGATCCTACACTAGCTTCTCAAACACTTCATGACCACTGAGGTCAGCGCTATCGGGCGGTGGTCATTCAGGCCAGCCGGGAAGGCATTCTTCTGTACAGGGACAATGGTGGACCTCTTGAAGCATGTGGGGACGGGCCAGGGAGAGCTTGAATATGGTGGTGAATACTGGTGCCAGGAGGTCAACACAGGCCTTGATGACCCACCTGGGGATGCCATCTGGGCCAGCTGCTTTCCCGATGTTCACCCTTTTGAACACCCTCCTCGTGTCCTGTTCAGAGAAGAAGAGTGTGTTCTCTGCTACGAGGGTGGATCATCAGGAAGGGCACCTCCTACCCGACACCAGGGTCTAGAATTCTAAATGGAAGGATAAGGGAGACCACCTACATCTACTACAGATGGAGGCACCTCTCTGTCCTACTGCCCTATAGATGGGTTTCCTGTTTGTAAACATGAGAGGATGATGCGCGCGCAGTGGAGGGTTGAGCAGTAGAGGGCGCTATTACCCGCAGCAGCTCTAGTCAAATGTACATTCATAAAAGAAATGGTCTTCACCGGGTTTAATGAAAGTAGATTAAATTATGCAGTTTGTAATATCTTCTTTACTCAATAAAAATGATTTGTCGGAAGTTGGATCTGTTTGTATATAATAGCAGCATTATGCCTATAATAGCAGCATTATGCCTATAATAGCAGCATTATGCCTATCTAAATCCCGAACATAACAACAGAGTGAAGGGCGCTTCCGGTTCGTTCTACCCCGCGCATGCGCAGATTGCGCACTCTGCTCTGTGATGACGTCGCGCGGAAACCCATCTATGTAGTTAGTCATGCAACAAATAGAATAAATAGCCGATTATGAGGTCGTGAGCTTGTAGATCTACTATTTATGAAAAAAATTAAAATGAATGTGGTTACATTTATTTGTGTTTGTATGTGTGGACTTTAGTGATCTGATTAAGTTTGCTTTGAATTTGAACCGCTTAAAAAAATCCGTCCAATGTTCATTCCTCACCAGACCGTCCCTCGTTGGAGAAGCTGTGTTTTGGAGACTGAGAAAGGATTTGACACGATCCTCACACACCTACTCAGTGAGAGGACTGCACACACAGAGGTACAGTAACGACAACACACAAATGTGGACTGACAATTCATCGACAATGTCCTAAACAACATGAACCCAAGATTCCCTGTTCTGGGCATGTCATAATAGGCAAACCTTCTGCAAAAATAGCAGATGTACAAGCTCGCGACACGTTGCACTGCGAGCTTGAAGATTGTCTGTTTTCGGCGAAGAGATTTGGTGTAGAAAGGGGGGGAAAAGAAGGGGACCAAAAATAGAGCCATGGGGAACCCCGGTCAAATAATTATATATGGTTTAAGTGGTTAAGTGAAATATCAGCTGAGGTTGACTTTTGTTGTCCTACAGGCAGAGGAGATGATTCACAGTATCTTTGACACAATCAAGTCTAAATTGTCTGTTCTCAAGTGGAGAGATGAGAAGTCCCGTCTGCTTGTTATGAATAAGGTAAAAGGGGAAATGTTGAGATTTTTAAGACTGTACTATATTGCTATCTAATATTGAACATCTGTCTTCCCTCCAGGTTCACTCTTTAACTCCAAGACTTTGGACTAAACCTCAGATCTCGAGTGAAGCTGAACTTGACCAACTTTTTTCTGAGGTATATTATAATGTGCCAGAAGTTTATTAGCATTGATTTTTTTTGGTTTATATACTTATTACAAGTCACTGATGTGATGCATTCCACACTGCACAGGCTTCAAATATTAGTTTGGAATCTCAGTCATGCACTGTTGTCTCAATGTTGTCAAACAAGGAGGCTGCCATCTTTAAACACCTTGTTCCACAACTGTAAACTGTACATGTATGTAACAGGCCCATGTGGGTATAGTGGCTCATCGCTGATACTTATGTATGATCTGCATTATTTTAGGTAACAATCAGCAAACAAAGCTATTTTGCCAACTACATCCAACTACTGTCCCTGCAGCAAAAGAGACGCAACAAACTCTTCTCTCAGACCGACGAGGTTGACATGTAAGCAGTTGTTTCCGTTCATTCCAGTTAGAGGAGAAGAATCACTTCTCAAACTGAAAGCTATGATCTTCAAGAACTACCCTATACCCCAATTCTACTGGAATTATATTGCTGTCTCCCATATTGCCCTCCTCTCCTGAAGCATTTTTGTCAGACTTTTAAAATAAATATTATTTTGAACTCTTTTTAAACTTTAGTCCTTGCCCCAATCCTAGCCCATTGGTCCAACAGCCCATTATTCTGAAAGCCCAATAGTCAGAAAACGGCATTAGGTTAGGATTAGTAATAACACACGGTTGGACCAATGGTGCTTCAGAATAAATAATTCTTGGACCAATGCCATGGCACCAAATGTACATGGACCCTTTTCACAGACTTATCATAGCAGGGTAAAGAGAGCAGTAATTAATTCAATAGTGTGTACTGGGTATGTTTGATTTAGGTATGCCAAAGAGCAAACAATGACAAACAATAATATTGTCTGTGGAGTGGATTATGGTATGATACTTTTGGTTGTTGGAGGTTTTGTGCAAGGATTTGAGGCTCATTCTATGATTTATTATGAGAATTGGCTGAATACATGAAAATATATAGGTTGGGCCGGGCACCTAGGCTCTAATGTAGCCTGACAGTGACAGCGCGTCGCAGGTTCGAGTCCAGATCCCGACAGCCTTTGCTGCGTGTCATCCAAGTCCCCATCTCTCTCTCTCCCCGTTTCCTGTCTGACTAAGGCATAAAAAGCCCCAAAATAAATCTTAAAAAAAAGAAAACCTAAAAAATAAAAATAAATGTATGCATGCAACATTAATTTCTATCTTAATTATTTTTCTTCAGTTTATCTGTCTCGCCGTTAATCCTGGGCAATGAGCTGGTCTTTCCCATGGGAATGTTTGTCCCTCCCCTCTTCCACCCAACACATCCCAAGTAAGTGGTGTATTCATCGACTGAAGACCACGAGCACAGTTCACTGTGGTCCATTGTACAGTATACGAATAACGCAACACTTAGCAATTCGTTGTTCTTAAACAGGGCAATGAATTATGGAGTTTTGGGTTCTCTGATTGCCAAAGATATCCTCCATCTTCTTCTGCCAGACAGTAAGTGAAACAATCCTTTGTTGTCGGCCCATGGTCTTCTCCCTGTCAGTCTACAGGTGTGCAAAGTTCTGCTTTTATAATCTAATCTGTACAAATATGAATTCTTCATCATTCTACATATTAATGTGCTTTTATCTTTATTTTTTTAAATGCTATCATTTTTGTTTTATTCCACTTTACTTTGTTCTACTCTGTGTAAATGGACTAATTGTGTGCTTGTACTTTAGTTGACTCTCAGAGTGAGACGATGCAGGCTGTGGGACAGTGTGTGTGGGATCATTACCTCACTGTAACAGAGGGACCAGGGAGGGTTGGAGCATTTTCTGTGTCTGCAGTGCAGCTGAGGGAGATCTGGGTGCAGTACTCTGCACTCCAGGTGGCACATCAGGTCAGTAGTGATGGTCCGTCATCATTATAATACTGTCTTTAGTTTGCTTTGAGAATAACTGCCTTGCATAACATTGGTGTGGGAAAACATATTGTCTCTCTTAATTGCAGCTAAGCTTCCTTAGTTGGTAGAATTGGTAGAATTTACCCGATTTCACTCATACAATAACCCGGCCAATGCTGGGTACCAAAATTCTGATCATTGTACAGCAGAATCACTAGCAATGCCAGCCAAGCTGTTAGTGATTCTTTGCTTGTTTGGGCATAAAACCAAGACAGACACAGACACCGTGCAGGACAGTACAATAGTATAGATAATAATTCCACATACAGTATGTATGTATTGTATAGATATATATTTTGTATGAGACAAAAACATAAAAGTCAACCATGTAACATTTGTGTTTTGTTTTCTCAGGCTTACTATGAAAGACTAAATAAAGATCTAGGTGACACTTCCCTCTCTGGTCTCTCCCTCACTCATCTATTCCTCACTTCATTCTCTCAGGTACTTTAATAATACTCTGATGGCTTGTGCTTTAAATACTTAAGTCCTATAAACTTAGTCATGTGACAAATAGCTAGAATAGCCGATCTACAAGCTCACAAAGCATTGCAATGTGGTGTTGTGTCCTTGCAGATCAGTTATTTTGACCTTAAACATTTTGAAGATGGTTGAAAGTGGTTAGAATGAATGTTCCTTTTTTATAATTTGTTTTTGTCTTCCTCTCCTTCACCACTGCTTCCATTCTTTTTCAGATTAACTGTGACTCTGATCCATATCGTGAATTCATGCCGTTTGAGCCCTCCTTCTTGATTACTGTCTTCTGCGCCAAATCTGAACTGTGCCCCACAACACTGGAATGTCCTCATAGAACTCAGCAATATTTACAGAAATGTTGAATGCAAACCTGTCGACTAACAGAAAGTTCTTCACTGAATCTTAGGCTATGTTGTTTTTTATTAACTAAACGGCAAAAAAAAAACATGGAAACAGATTTTTGTTTGTTGTGGTTCAAATTTGTTGGATGTGAAGCACATTCTTGGGTGTATTGAAATGTGATTTATAAAGATGTGTCTCAGTCTGGACACTGAAGCCTAATTTATACTTTGTTGTACGATGGTGTCACTAGCTGAAATAGGCAATCTACCAATCTCACAACGTGTAGTGTTGTGAGATTGTAGATCGGCTATTTTCGGCAAGCGACACCATCATGTGACAGAGTGTAACTTAAGTATTACTCATGTGTAAGGTACCGTTGGGAAGGATACATCCTATCACATTGTTACCTAGTTAGGAAGGATACAGCGTATCCACACTGGAGAAAAACCTTTCCACTGTAAATGGATGTTACCACAGCAACCAATGCCGATCAAGGTTATTATAGCTAACGAAAACTAATGGAATAACAAACTAATATTGAAAACATTTTTTTTACAATAACTAACTGAAACTGTATTGTGTTTACAAAACTGAAATAATGGACAAAGTGCCCTTTTCGTTTATAAGGCTTTTGGGATGATGAATGTATCATCTATATTCATAGATTTTGCTGTACCAAATGTATAAATAAATGCTATCTTTTGTTAAGTTACTATTACACATACTTACCTTTTCAATCCTGCACCAATAACCCAAAGTAACACAAAACTAACACTAAAACTAATTAAAAACTAAAACTATTAGTTTTAAAATGCTAACTGAATTAGAAAAATATTTTTCAAAACTCAAACTGAAATGAAAAAGCAAAAACTATGACCTTGGTCTGAATACACAAATCCAATCTGATCACTTGCAAATAACATAACTTGCCTGAATTCTGAACAAAGTCAGATTCAGATTCCACATCAATCTCTTGGGGTGCCTAACAAAATGCCATTTGCTGCTAAAATATACTAAAACTATATATAAGTAGGGTTGTTTCAGTAAGCTCTGTAATGCTACAAACTTGTGTTTACACAAGGACAGTAGTTTATATATTATCATGTTCTTAATTGTATGACTGTTTGCTATTTCTATTATAGTAAATATTGGGTGCCTGGTGGCTCAGCCAGTTAGTACACTGACTGTTTATTGTGGTTTGCGAGGACCCGGCCTCAAATCCAACTCCTGGCGTCTCGTCTCACGTAGGTAAGCATTGACAATGCACAATGAACACAACTTTAAACTCAAAAGTATTGTATGGTAAATACACAAAAATAACTTCATTGGCAAGACGGTGCTGGTCAAATCCACCCTGACATTGTTGGGATGTAATGTCATTGCATTCCTCATCCATGGTCTGAAGGAGTGTTGACTGTTCCTACTGCATCATCTCCAGCCCCAGAAAGGGGGAGTAAGATGGAGAGCTCTGTGAGTGGAATAGAACTCTGGGTGGGCCCTAAAGCACTCTCGCACTTTCAATGCATGATGATGGAAGTTTAAATTGTCCCGGACCATGATGACCATCACCTGAGCATCAGGCTGTGACCCCCCAAAATCATATTTGAACTGCGGACCCCCCCACCCTGACAAGCACTTGGAATTGTAGTAGTTGAGGCATTACATTTAGTTGGACTCGGTTCCACAGATAAATATTGTGAAAATGGCTAATGTGAGCTTGTAGATCGGCCATTTTCAAAACGTTTGCCTCTTATATTATGACAATTTGGCCAATGTTTGACCAGTTTGTATAGTATAGTTTGTTGATTACCTTTGGTGCAGCAATGGTCTTTTTTTTTTAGGTATTGAAAAGGTCTTAAAAGTCCTTAAATTGACACTTCACTCACTGTCACCCTGGGACCCCAAAATCAAGTGCACAGGTTTGCAAACCACTTGTATAGCCCACCCAAAAAATGTATGAGGTCCCGGGAATGCATGCCTCCAGCATAGGGTCACGGCCTCAACTCCAATGCAAGACTTGGTATCACACACATTGAAATGCTGGCTCCACACTGCCCTGAAAAACATCCAACAGTGGCCCTCTGCCCAATTACATTCCAGCTCTGATGCCAGCGCCCGCACAGATTAAATCCCGTTTCATCCATGTATGAGATCTCATGCTGCTCTGTTCCAGCATCCATGAAATATGAAACCCATGAGCATTACCCAGATAAAAATGGACCTTTGATTTACTGCATGTATAATATGCAAAACAAGGTTATTTTTATACAGTGCATCATATTGTAATACTTTCCAAATATCAATTAAGTAGAATAGGCTACATTTCAGTTGATTAGGCCCAGATGCTTTCCCTCATTGAACAGCATTTGAACAGCCCCCCTCAAAAAACATTTTCTTTTTATATTGGACCATAGGCACAATGACACATGCCTCGCTTTCCCAGATCTGGCGCCACAACCAGAATACAGCTCTGCATATATATACATAATCCTAATGTGCTGTCAAAGCATAATGTAAACAAGTCATTAATAGAGCACCGTTCAGCACTTGTTTACTAAAATATTTGCTACTGAATTTCAACATTGCTATACACATACCTGAACATATTCAATCTTTGATATGCTTTAAGAGCATTTGAATGCAAGATGGGATTGATTCTCACCAGACCTGTGTATACACTTATACACAAGAAGCTCCACTTAATTTCTTTTAATAAATCAGTGCTATTGAACACCCTTTACGTCTGTGTGGGTTTTACAAATATTGAACCAATGAAAAAGTATTAAAAAGCGCTTCTGACTAACCGAACTCTATTGGATCCTCAAAACTGTCGGTCAAATGATTAGAATGACGAAGTCAGACACATTAATGGTCAAACGCCTAACTCCACTTGAGCTGTATTTGGGTAAAGTGTAATATAAGGACACATTCAAGTATCTGACGATGTATTAAGTCACCGTACCAACTTTGATGTGGCAGTATTGTGTTCTAAAAACATGATTTATTTTCCATTTCCTGAAAAGACAGCTATGTCCAATATTTTGGACATAGCTGGTTTCTGCCCGACAGCAGAGATATACAGTATGTGTGTATATATGGTGATTTAAGCTGCTGGATCTTGCACAGTTTAAGATCACGACATGCTTATTTTAACCATATTTCTTTAGTTACTGACTTGCGTCTTTGATTTGGGTTATTGAATTCTACACTATAACAAACCTATCAGTTTTATATTTTTCCAATTAACCTTCTGATTTACTGTATTGTGTATGGTACTACTGTGTTGTTACAGTTCCGAATATAACATTTTTTATGCGTTAAAATTATTCTGTCAGCAGCTTGATGGACAAAAAACACAATAACTCTACTTTACAATTTAATATAATTGTTCATTCATAGTACAAAAATTATTAATCTGCAAAAGATAATTACCACTGGGAATATATTCTACACAAATGCCCCAAAAAAGAACATTAGCACTGGTGAACCACAGGATATAAATTATATTCTCCAAATCGGCGTGGTATCACTTGTCAAATCCTTATTACGCCTGATTCATACTTACGTGGCCGCGTCTCACACCGAAAATAGATCTACAAACTCAAAGACACGTAAGCTTGAAGATCGATTTTTGTGCGTGACACTGGCGCGCACCCAAGTATAAAACAGGCATTAGTCCATAGAAAAGTGTCTCAACTGTCCATGCAAGTGAACAGTCTGCACAAGATGTCCATCACAACACTCCCCACACTTCCTCGAACGCAGAGCACATCTTGGCGCAGGTCAACGCAGCCGAGAGTGGGTAGTTACTGATGGACACATTCTTTTCTGTGTAGTCCACATCCACCTGTCCAAGATGGACAAAGAGTCAACAACACCACCAGTAGGGGTGTAATTTGATACGTTCACTGTAACTGAATATACTCAAGAAATATTGTTTTGCACTCCAAATCAGTCAGACTAAAGCTTGTAATCTGTAAATGACTTCTAATTTATTACTAGCATTTTTCTCATAAGCATGAAAGAAAAAGTTCTCACCGCTCCATGTGCAAATGCTCCCACCACCACAGCCGCAGGTCCATCCTGAGGCACCACAGACCGGGGGTTGACCGCCTCTCCTGCGGCGAAGGAAGTGCAGAGACGGACACAGCCGGGGGGCAGGTGGTCCGACACTGGGTTCTTTATCATCCTAAGCAGCTTGCAGGGTCCGTCAGAGGCTCTCACACTCAGTTTGTGCAGCAGCTGGACTAGGAGGGTGAGAGAGGGAGGCACAAAGAAATGATGTAAAGTCAAACTTTACTTCTATCAAACTACATTTCTAAAAACACACAAATAGTGCAAATAACTCAACAATAAAATACACATAAGCAGAAGCAAATACAGATCAGAAACATGGAACTATCTTATTGTTTGTTGTTGTTGGTGTATTTGCCAAGTTATTTGCACAATGCACATAACTGGAATTACCCATCTTAACTATTAGAAGCAGGGGGCAAGTCTTGAACAACACCGGGAAGTAGTTGGGGTTCAGTTCAGTGAACCCCAATAGAACGCCCAGAGGAGCCGGTGATCGATTGAACGGGAACCTTCTCAAAGATTTGTGCCAGTCCATAAAACTTAACTGGTTAATTGGACAACAAAACGTTATGTGCGGTCTGCCGTTAATACATTTTTGGGAGCATCTGAGACGGTGTGCAGACTTTTCTCTCTTCCACATGGGCCACTTTTTGTCCAGCACCCGTCGCAATTATTGGATGTGCGTGCACCACCTGAACTGTTAATGATCAGTAGGCAGCCCAGAAGAACAAATAATAATTTTGTGTTGTAAAGGTCAAAGTCACAATCAAGCATATCTAGCAGTCAATCAAGCAGATCTAGTGTTGCGAGCTACACAAAGATATTATATTGTGTATATATCGGCAAAGATATTTGGTGTAGAGAAACAGGAGAGGGTATAGACCCCTGGGGAACTATAGATGGTTTAAGTGGTTTTGAGATACCTTTCCCAGTCAGCACCACATTAGTAATGGTTTAGAATGCTATAGCAGAAAAATGATGGCAAAAAAAAAAACAGCATAAATATCCAACATACCCATGAGTCCACAGAAGCGTGGAAAGGTTCTTGGAATGCGTGTCTGTGGGTTGATCTCTATCAAGGCATTTTTCTCTGTGTGAATATAAACCTGCAGCAGACCTGCCCTGTTCAACGGGCTGTCCATCAACATGAGAAGACACTGGTGGAAGAGCAGAACAAACAGGTGAACACACAGTAGTTCTAAGTCTTTTTTGTATCATTGATCAATTTTGTGTGCTAGATTATAATTTGGTTGAAAGAACACTCTCCCCTACTCATTCTCCAGTAATAAATACATTAATAATAAATACAAACAAGTAAGACGCGAGAACGCTGGAAGCGAACGCAGCTCGAACATATTGTGTATTTACGGACTTGTAATCCGTGTTATTTCACCGTGATGGAGAGAGAACATTGACTGTGTGTGTGTGTGTGTGTGTGTGTGTGTGTGTGTGTGTGTGTCAGAGCGTTGTCTAAATTCCTGCACTCTGGCGCACTCGGGTGGCTGCTTACAGGCAGTGCACGCATGTGAGTCATGTCACACAGGGGCAGGCAGGCAATGAGAGCGTGAGTCACATGGGTGCATGCAGCCAATGAGAGCGTGAACACAGACGCACACACACAACCCAGGCAGAGTTACATAGTAAGCTCCACTTGGTCGGAGGCGCGCCTCCTTCCGCGTTCGCAATAAATCATATGAATACATTCTCAAGCTGTCCAGTCCCTTTCATAACAAGCTCACAATTGTGACCTTGTAGATCTGCTATTTTCCCAGAACGTCTGCCTATTATGATGACAGAATAGGGATGCCAGGATTCACTGGTAAAAAAAATGAAAGAAAAAAGGGATACAACTATTTCCCCTCAAGTAAACTGTTATTACTGTAGAATATGTTAATGATTGGTTAATGCAAATGATACCAACCTGATGGGTGATGTCTGGTCTTATTTTCCCTGGATCCCTCCCACTTTTGATGATCATGCCTTTGTGCTGGTCACAGTTGAGTAGTTCAAATGATTTGCCAGCCTGCAGAACATAAATATCATTGTCATTTTTGTCAGCAATTCATATTCACACACACACACACACACACACACACACACACACACACACACACACACACACACACACACACACACACACACACACACACACACACACACACACACACACACACACACACACACACACACACACACACACACACACACACACACTACATTACCTTGACTGTCTCTAACGAGGCTCCTTCCAGGATCACCACCAGTCTCTTCTCGGTCATACGGCTGTGGTGGCTGCGCCCATGTTTGGCAGGTTTGGGTTCATATTCATCCAGATGCGCCAGACCACGTTTGACTCCGTTGCTGCTGCTGTCTGCCATGTTGCTGCTGTCTGCCATGTTGCTTCCTCTCCTCCTTCGTCGCGTGACATGTGCGTCACGGTCAACGGAGCGCGCGCATGTGTTTTTCTAGATTGGTGTGTACGGGCGTGCGTGCGGGCACAGCGATTCATTCAGCGTTGCCATGTCTGCTTATTATAAGCGACTTTGGGCTTGTTTTAGTGTAAAGTTGCTTTGTAAAATGTTGGTGGCTGCGGCCGGGTTGCAGTTTTTTGGGCTTGTTTCTAAAGTGTTGTTGCTTATTTGGGTCGTGTTTCCTAACGTTGTTAAAACCAGTGGTTCTCAAACATTTTCATGTCACTTATTTTGAAAATAGCCGTAGGCGTAGGCCCGTAACCTAGTCGCTTCTTTTGGGCTTGTTTTCCTAGGCCTGGTTGCTTATTTCTCTCGCAAATTATGGCAACACTGACTGGATGCATCACGTCTTTTCCATGCGACGGATGTGGACGTCGCAACGTGTTGAGGAGAAGAAAGCTTCACATGTGCGGATTTGTTGCGGATTTGTTAGCAGTTTAAAATAATCAGAACAGTTGGATAAATTAACAGCAGACTGAATAGTAAGTACGACGAGTTATAGTGTGCATTGTAATCCCACTATCAACTGTTAACGTGTTGTTATGATTTTATTTGATTGTTGCTCGCCAACTTGCTGTGAAATCTATTTAACATGCGTAGTTTCTCTTCAACGGGTCCCGATCCATTATGTTTATTACACCTAGAATTAACTAGTTATTCTACCTGTACAAAATGCGATTTCTGCTGCATGAG
This sequence comes from Gymnoscopelus braueri, assembly GCF_963280865.1. Classification (NCBI taxonomy): domain Eukaryota; kingdom Metazoa; phylum Chordata; class Actinopteri; order Myctophiformes; family Myctophidae; genus Gymnoscopelus; species Gymnoscopelus braueri. The sequence continues at coordinate 20,091,937 of NC_137605.1, forward strand.
TGTTATTGTTTCCCCCCTGAATTCTGACGTTCTTCACGTTGATTAAATGTTAAAATGTGATTCTCATATTTGATCAACGTAGACATTTTCTATTTTTAGTTAAGTTTTGTTACATTTTATTTCAATGTGTTATCACAGTTTGTGAGATACGTATCATTCAACTTGCATTACATCTCAATCCACGAAAGTCTCGATTCATCTTGATTTCGTATTGATTCATTCACAATCTATCATTATCAGGGGTCATCATCACCATCAACTTTATTTTTTTGCCACGGACATACAAAATGAGTGGTCAATAATTGCCTTAAATGTATTTTAGTGGACTAATACATTATGTGCCATAATGGCTATGCCAATGTGCTAAACATTTTAAAACGACTTATTATATTTTCATCATTTCTATCTATTCTGATGAAAACATGGAGACTGCAGCAAGTCAGCCACTGTACTGGAATACACTGTATGCTAGTATATACTATAATATATGTGGAATGCCCTACCAAAAGGAGTAAAGGCGTGTAAAACCCTACTCACTTTCAAAACTGCCCTAAAGATACACCTTCAGGAGGCTGCAAATCGAAAATGGCCCCTGTCAAAGTCTTAACCTAACCTACAAACTGTATACTAGCCCCTATCATGGAGAGTGGGGTTCCAAACGGGGCATCAGTGCAGCATATGGTCTGTTCTATGTTTGGGATTCCAATTAACGGGTCTTCAGTAGTGAGTGCTTTCATTGCATAGTACACGGACACAACAAATATTGGAAGAAAACAATAAGGTTTTTCATATATTTAGTTTAAATCAAAGATTTGCCACAGGCCTTACCACGGCCACATTTGTCCGTGTATTGACGACTCGTTATATCTATTATATTATATTATATCTATCCAGGTGTACCTGCGTCCTGCGTAGCTGTCAGTCATGGGTCGGAAGTTGGATCCCACCAACCAGGTGAAGAAAGGACCTGGGAGAAAATCCAGGAAGCAGAAGGGAGCAGAGACAGAGTTGGTGAAGTTTCTACCTGGTGGCCTTGGTGAGTTTCACTGGAGCGCTGGATGTCTTCATTCGAAACGTACATTAAGTGTATAAATTTAATTACATTTTGCCCATGGGTTATTCCACTGAGTGAGAATCAAACTCCTAACACTGGTAGTTATAGTGTTATATATATTCGCTACTTGATAATGTTACTTCTTAGCTCTTTAGGCAGAGAACTTTTAGGCCTTTTTGTCCTTGTTCATTATTTGAACAAGGGCACATGTAAAAATGTCTTCTACATGTGGACTGTTCACTGAGTTTCATATTTTGTGTGATTTTCAGATGACCCAGACGCTCCACCAAAACGTCTGTCAAGCAGAGGCAAAAAACGGTAAATGTGTGCGGTTGATCACGTGACATGCTACAGTAAAACCATTTGTGTCTGCGTGTGGTTACATTTGATTGTTCGGATTGTATCGTTTCTTTATACTTAACTCATTGACTGCCAGAGTTAAAACCTCGTTCATAGCAGCCCTTGCCAGCGATTTTCGTGTTTTTTTGTTTCGTTATTTTGTTATTTAATTCACATCTAGAAAGTCTACCTTGACACTTGAATCGTTTTGATCGTTCCACCACCAGAGAGCAGCACATACCAAGCTTGATCGCCTCTCGATCACACTCGCCCCCTCCCAGACCCACTCACACAGTGAAACACATGAACCGGAAGTGAAATGTCCCAGATTCTGTTATCGGCGAAAATTACTTTGTGATACACAACGGGGATGACTGTTCGTCACCCAGACCATAGATTATAGGAGGGGAGGTCTCCGATCGCTTTTCATAGCGTGTGAAAAACCGTTTGTTTCCCTATTATGGTCGAAAATGACTGGGGGGAAAAATGTAAAACCGAAAACGGAACCCAAGTCATGGAACCGGATGCAGTGGTGGTTGAAGTAAGTGGAACCCGAAACTTAGCCTGATTCATAACAGAATAGCGTGATCAGAGCATAAAGATCAATAAAGACGTTAGATCGCATTAATGCGATCCTGGCGGCCAAGCGCGCTATTTATTAGATCGCGTTAATGCGATAATGGCGGCCAATGAGTTAATGTACTCCTATTAGCAAGAAAATGTCTATTTTTAGTTAAGTTTTGTAAAATGTTTTTTCAATGTGTTTTAAATGTGTCATAGCAGGTATGAAGTTAGACTTGACTCTTCCAGTCTTACTCATCTATGTTGTCATTTTCTAGGGCTGCAAAGAGAGCCCAGCCCAAAGTCCAGGTCACTAAAAAGCAGAAAGTTGTTGCAGAGAAGAAGACTGCAGGTAATGAGCCTCAATGAGTCTGCTAGTGGTGTTTTCTTTCTATCTTCAAAAAACACACTTTGTTTTGGGTGTATTTCTGTTTTTAATATAGGTATGTACGTATGTTAAAGTTCAAGTGTGTACAGGGCTAAAGACTGCATTGAACTGTTTTATCTAACCCTAATCATTTGTGTCCACCCCTAGAAAAAGGATTCACAGATGAAAACAAGGCATGGTTGAAACCAGCGGCGCAGAAACGTAAACTGGAGAAACCTGAAGACGAGGAAGACAGCGACAGTCAGTGGGAGAATGAGGAGGATTTAGAGGAGGGAGGAGAGGACCAAGTAAAGGGAGCAAAATTAGGACTTGAAGGGGTGGAAGATGAGGATGATGATGATGACATGGTTGATGACTATGGTGCACTTGAGGACAGCGGTGGTGAGGAAGCAGGAGAGGAAGATGATGACGACGATGTGAGTGAAATTATTCCACCATCTGTCTTTGCAAATGTACCTTTTCCACAATCTAGTGACTTTAATAAGTAGCTCTGATAGTCTGAATTTGATCTACAAGCTGGCAACGCTTTGCATTGCGATGTCTTGTCAACTTGTAGATCTGGTGTTTTTTATGCTTCGTGTAAAGTGTGTTCATGTACAAAAATTGTTGTCCTGATTTTCTTTTTAGCTAGCATATTATATTTGACTGTATAACGTAAAACAGAGTTCTTGATACATTTGTATAGATTAAGTAGTAAAAGGTTCCTATGAAAGCATCTAACCTCTAAACAAGATTAAAGAAACAACAAATTGAAGTTGCTTTTTCTTTCTTCAGCTGCTTCCCATTGAGCGCGCTGCCAAGAAAAATAAAAAACTGGCAGAAACCATGGGTGAAGAGAGCGAGAGTGATGATGATGATGAGGTTAAAGAGAAAGGGGAGGGTGATGATGCAGACAAGGATGAAGAGGAAGATACCATTCAAACAAACATAGATGAAATGGACAAATTCAGACTTCCAGGGGCAGAGGAGAGGGAGAAAGAGGGTGAGTTATTTCTTTGACATTCTCAACTCAAAAACAAAATGTATTGTTGCCCACTGGGGCTGGCCTCAAATATCAGAATATGCGGATACTCGTTTGTCGGGTTGAATAATTTCAATTTTCAAATGCTTGATTTTGCCTTGAATTTGCTCCCATGTTAATTTGCCGTCAGCCCCCTGTGTGGGTTTGGGCCATGTTATCTGGGAGTGACTGTCTCAGGTAGTGGTCTCCTTTGGCCAAATAGACAACATGACATGATTGATAGACGGGCATACAGTAGGGCGTTCACCAGAGCTCTCCATCTCACTCTCTTCTAGGCCTGGGCTTTAGCATTTCTTTTCCGAAATGGACATGTTATCTTTTTAAATACTTCATCTATAAGTAAGACAACTGTTTTACAAGAACAACATTGATGTAACTGTTCTGCTTTTAATTTTTCACATCCATCCATTCGATGTTTCCAATCTCTTCATGACAAGATGCCACTACATGCCAATAATTAATTTAGGAATATTCAGTTATTCCTTAATTCCTGCACTTAATAATTATGTTATAAGCTGGAAATTTGATATTTTCAATTTGTCCACAAATGGGGGATATGAGTTTAACATAGTGGATAATGTACATTTGGGAACAATCGTGGTAGAATTAAAAATAAACTAATCACGTGCATATCAGGATCCAAATGCGAACGGTGTGGTTCCCATGTGGATCTCAGACTGTTCTGAGACTTTGACTCCGTCTCTGCATCAACAGGCCTACTATCCTTCGACCTGAAGTCGATCTACCAGAGAGTAAAGGACAATGTGGACGTTCTGACTCACTTCAAAGAGAAGAGGGAGGAGGGTAAAGAGAGGTCTGAGTACATCGACCTCCTGAAGCAGGACCTGTGCACCTACTACAGCTACAACACCTTCCTCATCGAGAAACTCATGGACATCTTCCCACTGTCAGAGGTTGGTGGTGTTTGTTTAACAACATGGTCCCTAGCATCCCTATTCTGGGTGTGAACATTTGGTGAAAATACGTTGATGAGCATGTTGAGCTGATGAGCTCCTTATATCACTTACTACATTCTTTTTTTTGGTTACAGCTTATTGACTTCCTTGAAGCCAATGAAATTCAGCGACCTGTCACTATTCGGACCAATACACTGAAAACAAGGAGGCGGGACCTGGCACAGGTAAAACACTTGACTCTCTGTTTCACACTAATGAGATGCACAATTAATTGTGTATAAATGCTCTACTCTTGTTTCCCACTATTAAATATCAGATTGTTTACTGCAGTATTGAAACATACAGTATTTCTGTATTTCATTTAGAGAGCACATTTTAGTTAAAAGGTCAACATGATTATGTGAATCCTCTGGCTAGATCAATTTGGGACATAATTGCAGAGGCCTTAACTCAGTAAAGCTCAGACTTGGCAATCAATGTATTTCCATCCACAGGCCTTGATCAACAGAGGAGTGAATCTAGATCCCCTGGGGAAGTGGTCTAAAGTTGGCCTGATCATCTTCGACTCCTCAGTACCTATAGGTCAGTGTCAGCAAAACCTGAATAATCTCTAATGCTTCTATAGTAACTAAATGGTTAAAGGCAAATAATAGAACAGTCGGGTAAGGAAAATTACATCACTTTACTGTAATGCAGCCTTTAAATCCAGGAAAATAAAACACTTTTCATATCATATCACGCTATTATGATGTTGAAAATCCCATCTAGTCACAATATAATATTGACATATGTTACCCAACCCTAATTTTGTGTATACTATGTTTACAGTTTCTCCATTGTCATTAAGACCTCAGTCAATATTTTCCTGGTATTGTTAACAGCGGACATATTCGGCACTGCTAGAAAAGTGCCTTAGCTTAATTCTAAGCATGTTTTTCACCAGGTGCAACCCCAGAGTACCTGTCCGGCCAATACATGCTGCAGGGAGCCTCCAGTTTTCTCCCTGTCATGGCCCTCGCTCCCCAGGAGGGGGAGTTGGTGTTGGACATGAGTTCAGCTCCAGGAGGGAAAACCACATATATGGGTGAGTCATCATATCTTAATCCATTATTGGATAGAGGAATATGAATCGATTATTTTACTAAATGATGATGATTTCGTTTTTTAAATAATCAATTATTTCAATTAACTTTGTGTGTGTGTGTGTGGTCCATAGCTCAGCTGATGAGGAATACTGGGATGATTGTGGCAAACGATGCCAATGCTGCCAGGTTAAAGAGTGTGGTGGGCAACATCCACCGCCTGGGCGTAACCAACACTGTGGTCTGCAACTATGACGGCAGAGATTTCCCAAAGGTAACATGCAGTACACTCATTTCCACATGTTTAATTGTCCAGAAGCCATAGCTCAGTTGTATGGTTGTAGGTGATCTTTTTTTGGTTATCTTTTTTTGGTTAACACAAAATGTTGTTAAAAAGTTAAAGCTCTATTATTCATTAGTGTTTGTTTATGTTATGTTTGCTTTCAGGTAATGGGTGCATTTGACAGAGTCCTGCTTGATGCTCCATGTTCAGGCACAGGAGTCATCTCCAAAGATCCGGCTGTGAAGACCAGCAAGGTACAACACTGTTGACTGTACTGACAAATGCAAAGAATAGGGTCACACTCAAGAATCAGGGAGTTATACAATGTTTTAGGGCTGCAACTATCGATTATCTTCTTAGCGATTATTCTATCGATAACTTTTTTGAATAATCGAGAAACAATTGTTTAAACGTTTATTTATTTTTTATCAATGAATCAACACGAAAAACATCAAATAGATTTTTTTTTGGACTAAATCAATGAGTTTGATTAACCTGTAAGCCCTCTTTTGTACTTTGTAGTACCACATATGTATTATAATTAGTTTGATTAACTGTTGCACCCCTACAATGTTTAATTGTTCAAGAATATACATTTATTTAAAGACTACTCATCAAGTGCAATGGTCTATGAAGACATGAAGTTCCAAAATACAATACTAACTTCCTGTCATCATCGTGGTTCGTGATAGGATGAGGCAGACATCATGCGCTCAGCCCACCTGCAGAAGGAGCTGATCCTGTCTGCCATCGACTCGGTCAACGCAGATTCTCCTTCAGGAGGATATCTGGTTTACTGCACGTGTTCCATCATGGTAGGTATACGTATGTGAGGCACATGTTCTATCATGGTACTGTAGATACATGTGAGGAATATTTTCACCTCTGCCAACAGAGTTGGACAGTTATGTTATCACCTGTTAATATGTCCTCATCCAATTCTGTTTGTCTGTCTGTTTGCTAAATACCAGATCACCAGATGTTCATAAAACTTGTTGGCAATGAGCAGTAGGCTAGGAAAAGAGGGGAAGTCTGTTATAAATATAACTCTTCTACTGGGAGCTTAAACGGTGTGCGGATTTCCCCTCTTTTCCTGATGTACGTATTGTTGTCCAGCACCCGATTAATTGTTTTAGGATGTGCGTGCTTACCCCTCGTTCCAATGAGCAGTAGGCTGCCACTAAGATGATTCACTTTTAAGTCATAAAGTTCAAGGTCACAATCAAGGGCACGGTTAAAATGACATTATTAGTCATATGGAAATGGCATATCTTGATACTTGCATAGTGTTACTCGAGCTATGCGCTTCTGAGTACAATCTTTCTATTTTTAAGGTACTGCTTTGGTTTGTCATGAATTGCCAACTGGAGTGATTTAAGCCTCTTAAACCACAACCAAACTGTGTCCCACTAGGTGGAGGAGAATGAGTGGGTTGTGGACTACGCCCTGAAGAAGAGAAATGTCAAATTAGTTGCCGCTGGACTTGACTTTGGCACCGAAGGTTTCACCAGGTAAATTTGTTAAGACTGTTTTTTTTTGTATTTTACTGTGTCAGACACGACATGGATAGCCCTGTAATGTGTCCAGAAGACTGCCATGAAAGAAATGTGTTGTAAAAATAATGTCTCTGAGCCACCTCGTTCATATCCCTGTATTTTATTTTTAGGTTCAGGGAACGTAGATTCCATCCCTCTCTCCGCCTCACCCGGCGGTTTTACCCTCATTCTCACAACATGGACGGTTTCTTTGTGGCCAAGCTGAAGAAGTTCTCAAATACGGCGCCTTCTACACTAACAGAAAAAGGTGAATATAATTGTAAATGATTATTCCATGTGCAGTTGAATCCTGGTAGAGATTGCGGGGAACAACAGAAACCGATGTTAACATTTGGTATTTGTCTCCGTTTTAGGTGAGGAAGAGGTAGATGAGACTATCGAGGCTGTAACAAGCACTGCTGCTGAGAAACCATCCCCGAAAGAAAAGGGCAATGACAAGATTGTCCCTGGCAAAGCAGGCGCCAAAAAGGGGAATGTCCAAACCAATGGAATGGCGGGCCAGAAAAAGGGCAAAAAGGAACTGCCCACTGGACCAAAAAAGTTTAAGATTCCCAAGATGGAGGAAGAGACTGTGAAAGAAGCTGAGGGCAAGAAGCCCAAGATGACAGCGGAGACGAAAACACCAGCAGCTGTTAAAAAAGATGGAAGCCGGTTTGAGAAAAAGGGTGCCAAAAAAGGGTGCCTCCAGCAGAAAAAGAACAGACTGGGAAAGAATAAATTCAAAAAGTTGAAGAAAATGCTCAGAAAAGAGGAGGCTGGGAAGTGAAAAGTGTATACAATGTTCATTATATCTCAGAACTTAGTGGAGCTTGTCAACCTGGTCTCAAAAGTAGCCAGATATCTGTTCCCTTAAGTTGAGATATTTTCCAATCTGTAGTCTAAAGAGCCGTCCACGCCAACCACCAGAACTACTACTGTACAGTATATTGTTCACTACTGTTATCGTTATAGCTGTGGAGTGGAATCTGCCATCCACTTGAGATGTCTAAAACAATATAGTTATAGTGCTTGGTGTGGACGGCCCTTAAGCCAGTGTTTCTTAAAACAGCATGTCAAAGTGTATTATAAGAGATAATGGGGGTCAAAGGACACCTTTAATAGAATCTAGACATGTTTCTAAGAATACTGTTTAAAGCACATTGTTGTTAACTTATCACAAGCCATATTTTTGGATGTGATTGAATACTAACCTAACCATGTGCAGATTAATTGGACTGGTCCAGAATGCTGGGATATTCACTGTTGCCCTCAGCAATTTTATTGGGGTCCTCTTCCTTCAGTTTATTTGTATTTTTTATCTATAATCGAATTTTTTGATTTTTGTTTGTCATTGGATTTAATGTCAGGTTATAAATAATCTGTGTGACAATAAATCAACTGAATATTCTCAACCTGCTTTTTGTGTATTGATCTATCAAAGTTATACGTTCAGTAAAGTGATATTTTTTGTTAAAATAAGTTGGATGGCTCTATATTATTGTAACCATTGCTATAGTGTTGGGGTCACCCCTTCTCTCCAGCTCGTTAGTAAAATGACAGAAAATGCATTTAGTTCAGGATACCAATTTTAGCCAATCAATCATGAGAAAGAACTCCAGGATACGGGGTAAGGGCACGGCCACACCGCACTTTTATTTTACCTCTGGGGTGGAATCTGCCAATGCTTTGTCAATGCAAATGCATGGATTCATGGTCTTGCAGATTTTTTCCAAGAATCCACGCATTTGCATTGACAAAGCATTGGCAGATTCCGCCCCAGAGGTAAAATAAAAGTGCTGTGTGGCCGTGCCCTAAACAAGTGAAATAGTATGTATTGATACAGAAATTAACAGGGATATTAAATGGCAATCCACCTTATGTATTTTATGTTTATTAAAGAGCTGTTATTGTTATTGAACAACTTTTTGAAACAAAATATCACTTGACACTTACACTACTATATTTGACATTTATTATTATTATATCGACATGGGAGGAATTTTCAATTTACCTCAATTGCTATTGTAATGAGCAGCGCTCTTTAGTATTATTTTCTTTACTTTAAGTCGATTGGTTGGACGGTTCTCGACACCATGACAGATACACACTCACATACAGACTCTCAGAGATTTGTGTAATGTATAGATTATATTCTTTTTATTTCAATCTCCACTGCCAGAAAAAACTAATCATTTTATTCTCAGTCACTCTTCAGGAACAGCAACCAGATTTGATAAGAAATTTGATACGCATGGATCCCCAAGATTTCTATTTCTGGGACCCCAATCTAAGAATTGGTCTGTCATTTGGTTCAGTATCCCTTTATTGTCTATGCTATGGTATAGATACCAGTGAAACTGATAAAAATAGCCATTCTTGTATGTTCTCTAGTTTTATTTACTTGTACATGTAATAATTGCGACCCGCTGGAAACCTCTCGAGGACCTCTGAGGGTCTCCGGACCCCACATCGAAAACAGGACAGCCAGATCAATGGTTTAATGGATTCTACTTTTGCTTTCCTCTACATCTCCCTCTGACCTTACGGGATTGGGCCCCACCCTTTTTCTTAGTTCTCTGCCCCGCTGGGTCAAAATCTGTGTCACTGTCATGCTCTTGCTCCACGTCTGCTGAGTCACTGTTGCCCTGACCTTCCTCATTCTCATCACCAATACATACCAGTCTCTTCAATTGGTTTGCGTCCTCTAAAGTGATCACTGCATTTTTCTTAGGCCTTCCTCTAGGTCTGCCTGTGGGCCTATAGTATTTACATTTCTTTGTACATTGGTCTTCTTTCTTTTCCTCCTCATCATCACCACCATTCTCAGTGTTGCACAATGTTTCCATACTTTGCTCAGCCTCCTCAGCATCAACAACACTGCTCTCTGTCTCACTCATTTCATCTTTTTCTACCTCGGATACATTCATACTTGTCTTCTCTATCTGAACTGTCATCCCTGGGTTAGGGACTTGTCCATGATAACGCTGGATGTGACTCTTCAGGCTAACATTGTGATTAAAGGACTTGTCACAGTGCTGACACTGGTAGGGTTTCTCTCCTGTGTGAACGCGCATGTGGGATTTGAGGTGGCATGACTGGGTGAATGAGCGCTGGCACACCTCACATACAAACTGCTTTGCTTTCGTGTGCACAACCATATGCCTCTCCAGTGAAAAGTTAATGAAAAACTCCATGCCGCATATGTGACAAATGTGTCTTTTGGGGCCTCTGTGACTCAGCAGGTGGTCACAGCGTTCTTGGATCTTGGCAAACACCTCTGGACAGTCAGGACATTGATAGGGTTTCGCTGCAGGGGGATGGCTCTGCTCATGGACAAGTTTGTCTGGTCTCGTTCTGAAGGTTGAGAAACAGTACTTGCACACATGCTTGTAGCTGTCCTTGTGGATCTTGCTGTGAGTTTTTAGCTTAAACTCAAAGAAATACCTCTTACCACACACATTACAAGAATAGGGCTTTTTGTTCTCACATGTGTGAGCCTTCTGACTGTAGAAATATTTTCCACATTCGGTACAGAGTTTGCGGAAACCCTTTTCACGTTTCTCATCTGTACCTAACTCACTGCCAGAGGGATCCCAATCACTGTCTGAATTGCGATCTCCACCGTCCACCTCGCTATCCGAGGAGTCATTTCCATCACTAGCACCAATAATTGCAGTAATGGCAGCAGCACAACTCTCTGGATCACTGGTGCAGCTGCGAGGGTCACCCGAGGGAACTGCCTGTAAAAGATAGAGAAGAGATGAGATGACTACTAAAGTCTGCAGTTGGAATGATTCTCTCATAGTTACTTCACAGGCAAAATCCCGGCCTGGTGGGGATTAAAAGATACATTTTAAAATATCAGTATCAATGGCTGGTAAGACATTGCCGTGCATGGGCCTATTTATGAGTGTGTAGTATGTTTGTGTTTTTCAACATCCCTTTGCATCAATATTCAAGTTATAATGGATACATAATTAGCTATTTAAATACCATCTCTGTTTGTTGACTCCTCCAGTTTCTGCTGAAGTGGCATTGGAGGCACAGCTGATGAACAGCCAGGAAGGTCCCTCTTGTTTCTTTCTGGACTTCACACATGAGGCCACACGCTGGACACTTTTCAAACAGTTGGAGGAGACAGTCTTCATCCACAATGTATTTAGGGACATCATTTATGGAGGGTGAGGCTTGTCTGCTTAAGGGATGGGAGAGAAAGGGACACATTAAACAAATTATATAATCAATAAGTGACTATACTAGTACTATTAATATTACTACAACTATTATATTATACTACACTAGTTCTATTCAACTGGCCATTATAGCTATGCTTTGGAGCTGACTTACGATAGTGCTGACTCTGTGAAGACAGATTGAGCAGAGATGTAAGTGGAGTCGTGGGCATTGACCTCAACGGTGTCTCCATCACATTCATGAACATCATCATTTATTGTCAGCCGTGCGTTAGATGGTTGACAGGGCTCCTGGTGTGTTGAGCTGAGGATTGAAGGTGGTCTTTTCCAGTGGATTGGGGTAACGCCAACACTCACAGACAGCACACTTAAAATAGACGTCACAGGATTGGATGTGAGAAGGGGAAATGGTTTGTGGATTATTGGAGAGGGTTGGAAGGGGCACTTTTATTTGTAATTTCCTCATATATATATATATATTACAGTGAAAAAAATCCACAAATGCAATGATGACATACTGAAACCAGTTACTAAATACTGCACATAATGGCTTGCATCCAATGTCAACAAACTCAAATGCTTTTGTTAGGCATCAAAGAACCACGACAATGCGTCAGATGGTTCCAGTTGCCATTTTCTTTGCTACGCTCAGGGTAAACTTTCTCAACTTTGCTCATTTGCACAATAGACTCACCGGTCGGAAAGAGACTCAGCACAGATGCTGGAAACAGGAGGTGGGGGTGGTGTTCTTGGAGTCTGAAAACCCCATTCTTCTGGTGTCAAAGGTGACGAATCATCATCAGACGTGCAACTACAAGAAGACACATACGTTGTATTACAGGGTTTCATGCAGGAAAAAAACGTAGTCTAGGTGCTACTTGAGGGGTGTGCACGGGGTCCAATAACCTTTCGGTTTTCTGTTGCCTATCATTGTGATAAAAAAAATCTTCTCCACTATAATTCTACTTTCTCCCTTTTCTGTTTAATTTTGTACTTGTTTTTATTTTCATTATATTCAAATGTCCATTCATAATGTGTTCATGATGATAAGTGATATACTGCAAAGGTCGTCGGGCTCGAAAATCGAACCTGCATACATGTAGTATGAGCCTTATAGGCCATCAGCGCTCCCGATCACTCACATCACCGAGGATACCTGTATGCTCAAAAAATGCTTTCTGTGGACATGGCCAGACTTCATGTACAAAGCATTCCCGGTGCACACTCCGTTTTGGTGCCCAGACTTCTCAGGTGCCCAGACCCTGTATATTCAATTCAATTTTTATTCCAGACGCACAGGGGGTCCATATTACATACAGATAAAAACAGAATTTATTCACGTTGCTCACTCTGTTTTGGTGCCCGGTTTTACTAAGTGCCCACGCCCCCTTGTTCTGGTGTATACTTGATGTATATTTGACATTGTATCTACTTGTTATAACTTGTTTTTCTCTATTCACTACACTTATGACTTTTTTTCTTTTTTTTTTACAGCAAAACGTTTTGAGTTTGATCAAAACAATAATTTACCTCAATCCTTTACACCAGGGGTGCCCACACTTTTTTAACTTGAGTTCTACTATTGAAATTGCCAGCTCAAGGTGATCTACCACTCGCGCGTGCATGAGTGGTAGGCATGGTGGTAGGCATGGTGGGCGAAATTTGCGTGGTTTTGGGTGGATTTTTTTTTCTTTTTTCAGTTTTTTGGTTGGTTTTTGTTAGTTTCTTTTCCGTTTTTTGGTTACTTTATTTAGGTTTTAGGGTTAGGGTCAGGATTAGGTTATATAATTATTATTTTTGCCTGATTTTACCGATTTATTATAACAAAAAATGTAATTCATTCATTTTATTTACCAACCAACAAATAATTATTATCCCATTAATGAAAATACTTAAACATTTACCTATGGGGGCTAAATAACAACATGAAAGGCGGTTACACACCGGCGAATATGCGAATATAGGCCTACGCAAAATTCGGACTCGTTCCGAATAATTAAAAGACGCTTTTTTCGCTCCGCGAAACTGGTTTGGAAGCTTGCATTGACTTTATAAGGTTTTTAAAAACCTTATAAACCTTATTATTCGCATGAAAAAAATCACCCCGGTGTGTAAGGACCTTAAGGCATTAGGACTGTTTCAATATTTTTCCTGGCACCCCCCCCCATTTACTGCCGCGCCACCATTTTCTGCCACAGCGCCACCTAGAGCCTGAAAAAAAAAAAAAAAAAAAAAAAGTTTTTTTTTTTTTTTTTCAGGGGCATTGCAGGTGGTCTACCTGCGCAGCCTCTGCGGTCTACTGGTCGATCGCGATCGACGTAATGGGCACCCCTGCTTTACACGGTTGCTTGTGCTAAACATTACATTTTATGTTAAAAGTGCACATATACTGTACATCCATAGTCCGTCTAACTGTTATATGGACGTATGTCTTTATGTTATGCGTTTATGTTAGATTCTACATACCTTTCCAATTTCACGTCAATACTCGATAGAGGACCCTTGGATATGTGGTCGTCGTAGCTGAAAAATAAATAGACATTGATTGATTGAATACTTTCTTAATAGTAAAACATTTTTTTAAACAGCACTGAGGTAGGCTACAGTAAGACACTAAGGGAAAAGGAAAACACAAAAAAAGTCCTGTTTGACCCCTCATTTCAACGGGAATTATCCCCCATTGTAGCTTTCTGATAGATGCTTTTTCAGGCCAGTTTAGAAAGAAACCAGTTTAATCACATCCTGAAATGGACAATGTCAGGGCATTCCATATGATGATTGGTGGCAGAGTAGTAGAATGATACCTTTCCCACGTTTGTTCTATATGGGGGGGGGGTAAATGTATTTAGCAAATGTGGAGTAATAAAATACAAGGTCTGTGAATGTACACACACATAGATAGCTCAGACACTGGGAGCTGCTGTAACATGAGCGGCTAACAGCCCTGATATAAAGTGCTGACTCCCGAGCCTATATTTTGTTTCAAAGAAGTTGTAAACAAACGTAGGCCTATGCATCGCACAAATTAGTAAAACAATGACGCACAACTACGTATTACGTTAATTTGAAATAAACTTACCAGTCTAAAAGTTTAATAGCAACATCAGCGTCTGTCCATTGTCCCGTCTCTTTCATGAACTTTTTCCAACGATCGTAGGCATAAGTGAGGTAAATCCGGGATTTCTGTCTTGCACGGTCTAATTCTTTTTTGTTTTGCATACCCTCTGCGGATCTTCTTTGCCTCTTAGCTGGTGGAGCTTTAGTTACCGGGAGCTGTCTTTTCGTTAGCTGTTGTTTCTCCATCTTCAAATCCTCTACTACGGTTCAAGCTGCGTGAAATTCCTTTTTGGTACTAGCGTGTAGTTCCTGGCCAAACAGGAAATTCATGGAGTGGGTGTTGTGAAACATTTGCCACTCACAAAAGATATACAATTTAACTTTAGTTTTGTTGAAAAAGTTACCTAGTATTACTTTAAGTAAAACATGTGAGTACTTCTTCCATCGCCGGAGATATGTAGGGAAGGAAATACGCTTGTGTTTGTGCGGTTAGTGCGCGCACATTCGCACACGTGTGTTGTATGTGCACCGCGCGCATTTCTTTGACCCCGCCCCTCCTCGTGTGATTGCCAATCGGAACGCTCCTTTCTGTACCGGAAGTTTTGTTGTTTACATTTTCCAAGATGGCGGCGGGAATGTATTTGGAGCATTATTTAGACAGTAAGCTATGCGTTTTTATTGTGTTGTTATTGGGTCAAATGAAGCGTACATTTATTGCACGACACTTTTTTAATGCATCGTATTAATTTGTGGTTAAATTGCGTAATTAACAGTAACGCTCTGATGTGTAATAGCTTGTGGTCATCGTTTTGTGGGCTCGGTCTATTTACTGGACGATTACATTACTGTAAACCGTCTTCCACAGTGTTGCCATGTACGCCTATTATAAGCTACTTTTGGGCTTATTTGTCTGCAAGGTCGCTTGTAAATATCGGTAGTAAAGTGTAGTTGCGATGTGATGCGACGCGTTGTGAGCTTGTGGATCTGCTATTTTCAAATAGCCGTAGCCTAGTTGCTTCTTTTGGGCTTGTTTTCATAGAACTGGTTGCTTCTTATTCTCACAAAACCTGGCAACACTGGTCTTCCAATAAATAGACCAAGCCATGAAAACCGTTGAGTTCTCCATCCTAGCATCAATTTACCTTGAAATAGCTCATTGATCTTTTCTTTTTGTTTATATCTAAACCGGAATGTGTTGTGTGTGACCTTAGCAATTCACATTTTGTTTGCTTATGTTCAACATAAAGCAGCATCCATTATGTAATGTACAGTACCTAACAACTGGACAGCTTGGCTGGCATTTACATTTGTTTTCCAGACAAACTGACTTACAGTGGTGTAAAGTAACTAAGTACATTTACTCAAGCACTGTCAAATTTTGAGGAATTTTTTACTTTACTGGAGTATTTCCAATTTTCTGTACTTTTACTTCTACTCCACTACATCACAGAGGCAAATATACTTTTACTCCACTACAATAATTGAGTTACTACTACTAGTTACTTTGTAGATTTTGATTATTATTACAAAACATAGACCCACTTCGGCTCTATATACACTTCAGCCATTTGAAAATTGCCGATCTACAAGCTTTGTGAGCTTGTAGATCTGCTATTTTCAAAAGATTTGTATAAATTTTTAACTTTTGAAATGGGACATTCTGCTTAATCAGTACTTTCTACTTTTGGTACTTTAACTACATTTTGATGCCAATACTTTTGTACTTTTTGAATTCCAGACTTTTACTTAAGTCTAACAGAGTATTTCTACATTGCAGTATTGATACTTTTACTTAAGTAAGAAATGTGAGTACTTTTTCCACCACTGGGTTTTCCAGACAAACTGACTGACAGACTTGTTATCTTTCCCTTCACCAGGCATAGAAAATCTGCCTTTCGAACTGCAGAGAAACTTCAATTTGATGAGGGACCTGGATCAACGCACAGAAGGTGAGCAGAACTATAGAATAGTGAACATGAAAGTTCAACTGGCAAGCTGAACTCACACTCCAGTTTACAGACGTCAACATACCATTCAAACACAATAATAATTTTGTTTAAATTATATACTTAATGAGAATAACTTTTAATATTTCATACTCTGACAGTACTTAACTAATTAGTAGTGTCAATAGATGGAGAGTGAGTTTACATGGTCCGAGTATTCCACATGTAATAATAATGAATTGCATTTTTATATTGCGCTTTTCTAAGTACTCGCTTACTCAAAGCGCTTTACATTCATACATTGGGAGGTGAAGGGGGCGAACAGTCGACGCCAGCGTCCTCACCGCCCACATTCAAGTACCATCACCATTCACACACACATTCATACACCGATGGCGGAGAAAACCATGCAAGGCACCAACCTGCTCATCGGGAGCAATTAGGGGTTCAGCGTCTTGCTCAAGGACACTTCGGATATTTTACAGAAAGGGAAAATGTAGCTAAAATGCACTAGACATACTTATTGTCCATAGTGGAGTTTAATAATATGTGTGACAACATAACTTAAAATAGCACATCTACAAGCTGTGTTGCGAGCTTGTAGATCAGCTATTTCCAGTAAAGAGATTTGTTGTAGACTAGAGGGAATAAAAGGAGAGGACCAATTATCCGACATCATACGCCGATGGCGCTGAAACCATGCAAGGCACCAACCTGCTCATCGGGAGCAATGAGGGGTTCAGCGTCTTGCTCAAGGACACTTCGACACTAACTCTGGGGGAGCCCGGGATCGAACTGGGAACCTCGTGGTTCCCATCCGGCGTACCGGCCACTCTACCCCATAGCCACTGCTGCCCACATGTATCTAGTTTACAGTGTTCATACGCATTTTCATACCCCCTGGTCTATCGGATATTTTACAGAAAGGGAAAATGTAGCATCTTAAAATTGTGTAGCTAAAATGCACTAGACATACTTATTGTCCATAGTGGAGTTTAATAATATGTGTGACAACATAACTTAAAATAGCACATCTACAAGCTCACAACATGTTACCATGTTGTGTTGCGAGCTTGTAGATCAGCTATTTCCAGGGAAGAGATTTGGTGTAGACTAGAGGGAATAAAAGTAGAGGACCAATTATAGATCCCTGTTTCTGCGTTTCTGTCCTGCAGATTTGAAGAGCCAGATAGACTCCCTGGCTAAAGAGTACACATCCAATGCTCGGACTCTATCCTCTGAGCAGAAACTCTCCATACTCAGGCAGATTCAGCAGTCCTACAGCAAATGCAAGGAGTTTGGAGATGATAAAGTACAACTGGCCATGCAGACCTACGAAATGGTTAGTACTACTACTGCCTATTATCCATTATACTACATGATGCAAGTACTGGGCAACGTAACAAATGCTCCAATACGATGAGTCTTTTAATTAACAATATGAAAATGTCTACATTGAGATGTTTTATTTTCTAACGTGTAACATTAATCGGGTCATGCCTATGTTCCCTCAGCCCTATGTTCCCTCAGTTTAGGATAAGGCTTGGAGTTAGGGTTGGTGTTAGTGTTGGTTTTAGGGAACATAGGTAACGCTCCCACATTAATGAACAATGTTGAGAAATATACAAATAATTTTAGAGAAAGCAGTTTGGAGATATCAATATTTGGTCCATAATGGACACTTTTAAGTCATTTCACCCAGCACTGCTATATACTAATATTTGTTATTGCAATAATGAATATATACATACTGTAAGCATGTAGTGCTTGGAAGCAGTATATCTAATGTGTATACTTGACATGCAAATAAGGTCTGATCAACTTTTTCTGCAGGTCGACAAGCACATCAGGCGTCTGGACACAGACTTGGCCCGGTTTGAGGCTGACCTGAAGGAGAAGCAGATTGAGAGCACCGACTATGATTCCACCTCCAGTAAGGGAAAGAAAAGTATGTGAAAAAGAATGGAACTGGATGTGCAATTGTGCATGTTTTATCTTTTATGTAGGAAAACATACTGTATGTGGCCATTGTATTTGCTTAAGCTTAACGTCTGTGTTTTCCAGTGAGGGATATGTAGTAGATTGAAATTGTTTGCTTATCTTTGTTTTCTATTATGTATAATGCAACATTTCCTCAGATATCATAGAATATGTTTTATTGCATTTTTATAATGTAAGGTGACCTCAGGCAGAAGGAGAAGAAGGTGGCTAAAACCAGGTCTAAAGTGAAGAGTTCAGATGAAGATGGCAGCCCCAAGAGCACACAGAAGAAAGTCAAACTCCTCCAACCGTGAGTTTGCCATTTTGCATCAACAGGATTGTTGACTTGTATTCACACTGGCATCATTTGGTGGCACCGATATAATTTAGTCAATATGAGAGATATTGTAGAAGATGATCAGAAGAAGCTACTAATATCTCTGGCCTTTTCATTCTTTACTGTTGGTTGCATGTAACAGAAGTGATCATGGAAATCGTTCATTCTGTGATTGTTTGTAGTTGCTCTCGATATTGCCTCAAAAGGTAAATATATATTCACACGTTTCCTTCTGTTCTCAGAGGGGAGTTCAACACCCCTGCTGCCAACTTTGGGAATGTGCACCCATCTGACGTTCTGGACATGCCGGTGGACCCCAACGAGCCCACCTACTGTCTGTGTCACCAGGTCTCCTACGGCGAGATGATAGGCTGTGACAACACCGATGTAAGTTCCACTGCACGATGTCCATGTGAACGGACAATGAGAGAAATACAGTACAAAGATACAGCATACACATTTTGTGGTGTAATACTGTATAAGTCATGTGTTTTGTTTAGTCATATTTCTGTTGCCTAGAAATAATTTCCACACTGTTGGCCACTGACACATTTTTACAGTTTTTTGAATTACAGTGCAAAAGCATATGTGTAGCAAATGGATTGCATTCATCTGATGTTTGGTTGTTGTCATTTCCTCAGTGTTCCATTGAGTGGTTCCATTTTGCTTGTGTGGGCCTGACAACCAAACCAAGAGGCAAATGGTAAGAAATTAGCGCACTGCAACACCTACTGTAACACACACACATCTTAAATAACAAGTGAGGAATGGATAGTGTGTCATAACAGATGTGATTGCTGCAGTAAAAAAGTAATTCTGTAATTAACCTTCCTGTTGAATTTCCATTTCATTCCATGCAGGTATTGTCCACGCTGCTCTCAAGACAGAAAGAGGAAATAAAGTCACCTGAAAGTTTACCTGAAACTAAATGGATGGTCACCAATCAGATAAAGAATCAGGAGGAGAAAAAATAGTATTTTCTACATTAGTTACTAGTAATTTGTTTTTTTCATCTTCCTTAACATTTGGTGCTTTTTCTTTTGGTTTACATTTTTGATTGCATTGCTTTGATGTAATGTGTGAAGGAGACTGACGGTTACTAATGTATTTAAATATTGATTTTTGAAATGGTTGACTTTTTTGTAGTTACTTTTGGTGCTCTCATCATGTGAGGTTATGTCTTTTTTATTTTATTTTTTATTTTACATTTCATTTTACAAGTGAACAATAAACACTACAATTCCCCTAATGGTTTGACGGTTCTAGCATCCATAATACTGCATTCATATAGCCTACAAGACTACAAAGTTTGGTATATTTTACCTGACAGCATTTTAGGTCAAATACCCCATTTGGCCCTGGATAATTTAATGCTTTATTAGGTAGTTGTGTTCATTTGCTTAATCTGAGAACACTAGCTTTTATTTTGAAAGTATAACAAAGCAGAGTGAAAGGCTATGAAGACCAATGGCATTTCAGCGGTATTGACTCATCTGTGGTAGTAGATTGACACATTTCATTTTAGCATTTGATTTGATGGATATATACAGAGCAAGCTGTTTCTTGAGCAAAAAAACAAAAGCAATTTCTGTAGCTGAAACATTGGTACAACTGAGATTGGATGGATGATTGTGTTTTCCATTATTTCAATACAGCTACTACCTCAAAATCGTGCCTTTTGTTGTCCTTTGTAACCTTGCTTCCATATATTATATTGGACTTTATTGAAGGGAACTGGAAAAATAGTCTGTCCGCTACTGACAGCAGAGTTGCCCCTAGATGGCTGTGATATTACATAAAAGTAATTATTAGTATTCCAGATACTCAGCCATAGGTCACTCCTATGCCCGCCTGGCTAGCAGAATCATTAAAAGTTGTGGTGCTGCGTGTGTACTCAGTGTGACCTGGAGTCAGATATTGTCCTCTAGTTTCAGATCCATTTGAAAGTTCTGACAGAAAACGTGTCTTTAGTAAAATATCTCCACTTCTCCATATCTCCAGCACACGGACAACATTCTCTGCCCGCAACGGGATCCGAAATGACTGCTGGACTGAACATATGAAAACTTCCTTTGAAAAACACAAAAGTATGGGGCACACAATTGACAG
The DNA here is from genome assembly GCF_963280865.1 of Gymnoscopelus braueri. Lineage (NCBI taxonomy): Eukaryota > Metazoa > Chordata > Actinopteri > Myctophiformes > Myctophidae > Gymnoscopelus > Gymnoscopelus braueri. The sequence continues at coordinate 20,112,739 of NC_137605.1, forward strand.
GTGAAGATTAATTACCAATCACAATGCACCAGGTCCACTTTATGGATGGAGTAGGGTTGTTTCTCAAACTTTTTCAAGTCAAGGACCCCCAAATTGGTATGTATTTGGCCGCAGACCCCACCCCATCTGAAAAGGTTTTGTGCCAGGGACCCCCCCCCCCCTCCCCAGAAGAGAAGATTTATGTGAAGACATTTTGATTAGTCGATATTTTTCAAAAATAGCTGATGTACAAGCTTGTATATCTGCTATTTTTGAATAGCCAACATATAAATGGACAATGAAAGTGGTTAAAATGATTGTGACGCTGTATTAACTCCTTTAGCCAGCGGACCCCACTTTGAGAACCAATGGCCGTAGGCAGTAGGCACTGTCTGGGGCATTCCTGCAGAACTAGAGACCGCAGTGTCAGTAAACCATTGAAAATCTGTAATATAATACTGTAGTTAGTAGTATAATAGGTATAGATTCAGAGTTATGTTCATGATTCACCAGTAGATGTCGCTCTGTTTCCAGGAGAGTAGGAGTTTGGGTTTTGGGGTGCTGTGATTGGCCGGTAAGGCTCTGAGGGCGGGGCCGGTACGTTGCACTTCCTGGGCGCCATTTCAAAAATCGACGTTTCAATTTGAAATAGTTTGAGACGGTGGATAATACAGAAGCCTGGTCCACCTCGTCATTACTATTATTGTGGTCAGTCGGACTACAACCAGCAACGGCGGCGGTGAGAATATATGTATATATATATATATATGTGTACTCTTTCCACTAAGTACATTTTGTTATATTATATCGTTGTTAATATAAACCACAACTCATGGAATGGTGCTCGTGTGTTAGCTTATTAGCTAATGCTAATAATAATGTTTGCTTGCCTACTGCGAACTTGTTTTTAAAAAGTGTTGTCTAACATGCTGTCATTATTACCATGTTGTTCAACTGTTACTATGGTATTACTATGGTATTTAACGCAAATAAGCTCGTTATTTAACTTGCGTCAGCGGTTGTCGTTGTAACGCGAGGTTGACATCTAACTGTTGTTGATTATCTTCAGTGGTGGGAACTGGAAAGTAACTAAGTACATGTACTCAAGTACTATACTTAACTATAAATATGAGGTACTTTTACTTAACTGGAGTATTTTACATTTTCAGTACTTTTACTTCTACTCACTATAGCCTTAGATCAAGACTATGTATTTTATAGTCTTGACTTTTACTTTCGAGTTTACGAGAGTATTAGCGACCCCCCCCCGCCCAGTTTGCCCTGGAATTTCACCAGTAAAGCCCTTATTTCTCCGAACATGTACAAATGCTAAATATAATTCACGGGGCGCATCCGGTGAAAGCCGGAATTACACTCATGTAAACAGAAAGTTAACAACGGGGGGAAAGAAAATACTGTTCGGCCACAGACGGGATTAAAACACTTCATTATTGAAAGATATTCAAACATACATTGCACAAACACGCCGGACACCTAGTTAACATTTGGGGCACGCGGGTTATGTGTGTTCATCCTGTTGTTAATATAATACCATTTATTATTATAATTCAGGGATGTCTCAGGACTTCTTCGTGCCCGTGACCGTGGGTGACCTGGTCAAGTCTGGTGGCATCAACCAGTATGTTGTCCAAGATGTGCTTTCTCCCAAACAGCTGTCTTCACATCTCACCAGTAAGTAGTAGAGAAGTAGAAGTTTAGATTGTATGTCATATGGCATTTTTTATTATTTTAAAGGAACAACCAGTGATGGTACGATTATAGTCTGAAGAAACTAAATAACACTATGAATGTATGAAATCACATGAGCATTCATGAATTGGAGGTTTTATTGTATTTCACCCACAACATGTCTCTTCTTTTTTTTTATAGGCCTTTCAATCAAATAATACACTGACTAAGACGATACAATATAATAAATGAAAATTATTAAATAAAAAAAACATATTTACACTTGGTGTTACTAAGCTTCTACGATTATACATTATAACTGACGTTTTAAATAGTAAATCAGTTAAATTGCTGCATCCTTAACCAGTGACGTGTTTACATTGATTGACTTTAGCTCTTTAAACACTAACCAACAGGTAAATGCCAAGATGTAAACCTTTTACAGACATGAAGCCTATTACAATTAAAATACATAATGTTTGTCAACGCTGGATAAAACAAACAAGGCCCTATATTTCCATTTACCGGTATACACATGTTCAAGAAAGCTCCATCAATTCAGATCACACTATAAAATTATGGGGGCTTTCAAATATTTTGTGGATGCTTGAACATCACATTTTCTCTGACGCGGTTCTATATTTATCACATACAGTTTTCAAGGCAGCACTCCGAAGTAAGGGACCTTTGTGTATCCTGGAGCATTTTGACACCGGCTACAGTGTGCTACAGTAAGTGCCTGTCCTGTATTTGCTCCTGCACTTATTCCTGAGTGTTAATTTAACTGAGAATGTACACAATCACATTACATGTGTACACTCTTCAGAAATACAAATGAATAATTAGAAATGGCACTGAAGCTTTTACTGTGTGTTGTTGCCGTCAAATCGTTATGGGAATCTAGCTGCTTGTTTACTGTTTTCTATTTATTTTTTCCAAGGCATTGCCGTACATTGGACTTAAACATCAAAGAGGACACTCTTGAGTTACTTGTCCAAGGTAAACAACCTTCTGGTGTTATGATGTAGGGCTGGAGAATTGGCTTGAAGTTGATAATTGTATAATATCGAGTATATTGTTGCATGTAAGTGAACAATTGTAAAGCCATGAATGCCCTCGGCTGTCCAGCCTTCATCAGTATAAATCTAACAGTGCCATACTTTGTCCTCCACATGTCATTATCCGATGCTTTGTTTACCAACCAGCAATTAAATACTGATCTATGATCAGTTGGGGCTTAAGCCCAACCCTAACTTGTATTACATATTTACATTTATTGTTCATGTGATTGTATTTACTATTTGTTTTGTTTGTTCCAACTTCAAGTTCAATGAGTGCCATTAAGTCAAATAACCCGAGACATCTTTCAGGAGTGAGGTGTCATCACCTTCATTAACGATGATTGATCACCTGGTCTTGTTACTTCCTCTCTAAAAAGGGGCTGGAGCAAACCCTGTTAGATTCATACTAATCTCTCAAGAACAGATTCTGCACTGCGTGAGAATCTGTCGTGAAGGCTCGTCGTAACATGTACACACTGGGCTACAAGTGGGCGTGCCTTCAGATCAGGAAGCAGGCCGCGCTTTACCCAATCAAATGTAGTGGGCGGGATTCACATGTCCGTCGATCTTTCCCCCTCGAAACAAACCGAAACTAATTTAACAATAGCGTCCGCGGAGCAGACAAAACCACGGAAATATATTCACATTTTAACTTACTCTTTCATCATAGAAACAAGTGGGCTTATAACCAAAACGATCCATGTTCTCTGGGAGAAGTGGTGTTAGTGTTCCGTGTAGAAATATTGTTAGTGGGAATGAAAACACAAGCGCACCAACCGGAAGTGACGCGGCATAGGCATACACAAACACCGGTCTCCTTGCGCTCTGGCTCTACGTTTTCTTCCCCCCAGAGCCAACAGACATAGAACAAACAGCAGAGGGCGCTGTTTTTCATTTTCAGTTGGCGATGGGTTCCCAGATTGGATTCATACAGATGAAGGCTGGATAGCCAAAATCTGTCACCTTTCCTGAGGCATGGAAAATTTAAAACAAGAAATGGGCTTTTATTTCTGAGTCCGACCCTCCTTGTTTGTTTTATTGAACAGTGTATTTGGACAACATGCCAGAGTGGTCAGAGCGCGGTGGTCTAGAGATAAAATCATCATGAATGCATCTGAATCAATCCTCTCTCCCTTCAGTGGTCAGTGGCCTCTCGGTATCCCTGCCATCGCTTCTCGCATCCACCACCTTCTCGGGTCCAGACCGCAAGGCACACCTAAATGCAGTTAAAATGAGCGTGTTCCTGCTCTGTAAACTCACAGAGAACCTGGAGAGTGACTCCTATGGACAGTGTGTTGTGACAGCTACTGGCAAGGTATTTGAATTCTACGGTGACGCATGTTTTAATATAATGTTGAATTTATAGTACTATGGTCAAGTGGTGATCATGACATGTTAGAATGAGGCCCAATGATGAGACCATGGCAATTATGAGCCAGTCAGGCCAAAAGATTAGACTCTAGCCTTGTGACTGGTGGGTAATCTTGGCGGTGTGGCGGAGATTGGTTACACTGCTGTAAGGGCCCACCCACAGTCAACTTGCAGCCTCTTACACTTTGTCTTCTCCTAAAGAAATGTGGAAATGACACGTGGGAGGCTTCAGACAGTGTGTGTGTGTGTGTGTGGATATGTTGTTTTGTCTTTGTATGTGTGTGTCACCTGGCAAGAAGCTCTAATCTTTGAGTTGAAGGCCATTGATGGCTGTGATCTTTATTCTTTGGTAATCTGAGGGCATTTGTTTGGTATTGCTAGTGTTTTGCTCAGGACTTGCTGAACCCATCCCATCAGAGTGAGCAGTTGCAGTGATACTTTTCCCCCCTTTTTGTTCAACGAGTTTTATTTTCACATGCACCTACAATACAGTTGTGTTGCATAGCAAAGCTATTTATCACATGATAAATTGTACAATATTCACATTACGTAAAGGAAACTAACATAATTGTATATTTTCATAATCATCAAAGTAAACAAACGTGTCATGAATTAAATTAACTTGTGTTTGTGACATCTTTACCACAGTGAAGCCAAAGGCCCACGGTGGACTGTAGTGTTTCCATTTGTGAACAGGGGTTTGTCTTTGTTCTGTGTTCAGTCCGGTAAGAAGGGGAAGGCTGGAGGAGACGGTCTGCAGCAGTGGGACTCTGAGAGGGAGAGGGTTCTTCAGGCTCTGATCCAGCTCCTCCAACTGGACATCCGCTCGCTCTGGAGCCTCTCCCTGGTAGAGGAGGAATTCATCAGGTACTGGGAGGACTCGCCGTTAATCATCCCGTTTAGAACATCAACTGTGGTTGAAGATAATCTAAGACTTTGATATATGACTCACAAAATCAAGTAAACTGTTTTTTAAATTGAATATTCATGGCTAACTGTGATACTGATAATTATGCTGCTGTTGAGAGATAATTGGGTTTATCATGCGGCTTCAAACTATTACAAATCTTGTTTGGAACTTTGGTATATAAAATCCTCACTGAAACTGCCTGAGAAATATTAAAACTATTACCCATGACTGAGAAATATTAACCTTATAGTCTAAAAGTTATTCTGGCTGCTGCGCCATCAGGTTACGCAGCAGACTACTGTGCTGAGGGGGGAGACAGGATCTTCTATCGCCGACTGAACTCGATTACAGAATAAGTGATTTACCTCTGCTCTTGATCAGACTGGAGAGCTGTAGCTCTGTCTACTGTTGATAACATTGTGGTCTTAATGGGATATGGCATCATAGACTTTGGGTCTTTTCATCCTATTCCTAATGATGCTACACCTTGTGGGTTGGGCTATTCTCAGTGTGTGTGTGTGTAACCTATTTTGTGTTTCCTTGTCCTCAGTTGTGTGACATTCTGCTGTTACAAGCTGATGGAGAACCCCACCATCAGCCATGTGAAGACCAAGCCCACCAGAGATGCGATTATCCACCTGCTGGGAGTGCTCATCAAGAAATATAATCACCTCTTGGGTTAGTCTGCCTTCACTAATTCACATACACAGCTAAATCCTAATGTTCGGAGACTAGGTGGTCTCTGAACTTCAGGTGTTCGCAGAATTGCAGCACACTAAGCTGGCCCAGAGTTTGAAAAGTGCCTCTGGAAATATAGTATATAACCATGCTAATCTGGAATTTGGGAATTTGCCCTAGACTTAAAACGCTTACTCTAACAATATAGTCAGACACCCTTTGCTCTACTAGGGGGGTCTTAACGTTTTTTTTAGGCCAAGGACACCGTAGCTGAGAGCGAGATGAAGCAGCCATCTATGAAACATTTTCATAGATGGCTTCATAGACTTGATGACATCACTATCATCAGTGTTGTGTAAATGAATGTTATTTTTTTTACATTTACACTAGCTTTTCTATTATGTTTTCTTCATGTTATGTCTATTTTCAGACATTTAACCACTTAAATGTGTGTGGTGTTCTTGACATGTTAAAATGATGCCCAATGATGAGACCATGGCAATTATGAGCCAGTCAGGCCGAAAGATTAGGCTCTAGCCTTGTGACTGGTGGGTAATCTTGGCGGTGTGGCGGAGTTTGGTTACACTGCTGTAAGGGCCCACCCACAGTCAACTTGTAGCCTCCTACACTTTGTCTTTCTCCTAAAGAAATGTGGAAATGACACGTGGGAGGCTTCATACAGGGTGTGTGTGTGTGGATATATGTTGTGTTTTGTGTGCATGTGTGTGTCACCTGGCAAGAAGCTCTAATCTTTATGTTGAAGGCCATTGATGGCTGTGATCTTTATTCTTTGGTAATCTGAGGGCATTTGTTTTGTTCAAGGTGTTTTTTTGTCACATGCATTACGGTTGTTGCATCTATGAGCTAAGAGTACAAAGCTATTCATCACAAGTTCACAACGTGTCCGACGCGTTGTGATTTTGTAGATCAGCTATTTTAACTGTTTGCATGACACCTTTGTGCGACAAATTATAAAATGTGGTTTACATGGTACATGTTTTGTTAAATTTGTTTGTGATTCATTAAAAAACGTCTCAATTAATCAAAGAAGTAATCGATAGAATATTTATTGACTGAAAATTAATGATCTGACTACTACTATCTGTTGTAGAACTCATATTTACGCTAGGGTTCATTTCGTTAGAAATAATAATGCAACTTCATGTTTTCCTTTGGCTGTTCCCTCCTAACCTTCATGTCTACAGGTGCCAGTGTGAGGGTCATTCAGTTGCTGCAACACTTTGAACAGCTGTCGTCAGTGTGTGCCCAGGCTGTGTCCGTGTGGAGCACAGAGTATGGAGTCAGAGCTATCGTAGGAGAAGTCATAAGGTCGGTGTGACACGCATGTATAAATTGTTTGCATGTTTGCCCATGTTCATTTGAATGATGGATGGATTTATCCTAAAGACCCTGCTGCAGTGGGTTCCCCTTTATTGTTGCAAATTCACCGTCAGTGTTTTGAGTGTTACCGCACAAACCATCAAGTGCTAAAAGAAGAACAATGGTGAGGGCGACCTCTCTGGAAACTATTGGTTTCACCCATTTGTTTCACCTATACGGTCTAAAAAAAAGTTAATTTCACATCTACGGCTCGTATAAAAGTTTGACAATGGGGACTAGTTAAAATGGTGGACACTAATGCCTGAATATCGTTAAAGGACATCTTCCTTCCCGTTATGTTGTAGTCTCCAGTTTACCTACAGTATGACAAACTTGATTAAACAAACCATTTCCAGGTCCACTTTTGTAAAATTACCATGTCTGGGCTATTTCTAGAAACGGTAATTTTACTCATGGCTTTGATTCCATTTTGTGGATAAAGAGATGAATTTATTTCTGTAGCATGAACCGTGACCTGTGTCGACATTATCCGCTATTTCAAATATCCATCAAATGACCATGGTAGTTATGTAATTTAAAAGGACATGCGCTATTTAACAAATTAGAATAAGTGCCATAAGTTACCTTATAGCTCGCTGGAACTTTCTTTTGAGACTCTTCTGTACTGCTGATCCTGATCCTTGAGTACCACACCTTCCCATACTGTATTAACTTTAAGCTGAACAACGAACATGTGGGCTGCCAACAAACCCAAAAGACAAAATAAAAAAATTACAAACGACCGAACACATTTTCTCTCATAAATTAAGTTCAAACGTTTTCTCTCATAAATTCAAACTTTAGGTAAACTCAAACGTTTACCTTATGATTTAAGTAAATGCCCAACAAGCACTTGGTCGACAAGTGCCACTGAATTCAATACCTGGCCCTGCCCAATGATGAGACCAAGGCGAATGCGAGCTGACTGAATAAGATGGTTGAGTGCTTCTTCTTGCCTCTACTGGCTGGTAATCTTGGCAGTGCAGTTGAGATTTGCTGCTCTGCTGTAAGGGCCCGCCTACAGTAACTTGGCTTCACCCAAATTGTTCCTCCATTTTAAAGTTGAAGTGGAGTAATGACCAGGTGGATGCTGACAGTGTGTTGTGTGTTGTGTGTGTGTGTGTGTGTGTGTGTGTGTGTGTTAGAGGCAAAGAGTTCACTCGGCTGTCACTGAGGTTCGGTCAGCCATGAGCTAATTTCTCTGGTAATCTGAGGGCAAAAGTCGGAGAGAGATGCAACCGCCTCCTAGGCCTGTCACAATTATTACATAATCGTCTAATCGCAATTATTCGAGATAATCGCAATTATTTTTGCATGATCGGCATAATTGTCTCCATGTTGAAAAATGTTCACACATTTTCAAATATTTAAAAAAGCAGAAATAGCAGATCGACAAGATTACGTGTCACTTCGTGACACGTTGTAGTAAGCTTGTAGATAAGCCATTTCCGCTATTTTACATTACTTTTACATAGCATTTTACAAAAATGATTAAGTATGTCAATAATTTCTTTGCATAATTTCTTAACATATTTACAAGTTATTTGTCATATCTGTTATTTGTCATATCTGCCCAGTGCAATTTTTGATTACAAAGCCTAAAAGGCAAACGGAAATGTAATTTGTATTCATATGTCCCAATGTTCAATGCAGCCAAACACACAATTCAATTCAATCGCAATTATTGCGTTGACAATTAATCGTCAACTTAAATTTGTAATCGTGACAGCCCTACCGCCTCCTCTGTTCATGCATCTTTTTTTATGAGCTTGGGTGCGAGCGAGTCTTACCGCCATTCTCTAACCATTGAGCTTCACAGAATAAAAATGCAATCGCTTCCTGGCATTGTTTGGGCCTTGTTCTTTTCCTTTGAACTCGAATGTATGTTCCTCTCCTTTTTTAGGGAGATTGGTCAGAAGTCAAGAGAGGAGCTGGCTAGAGAGGGGTCAGGTGTCAAAGCCTTTGCCTCTTTCCTGTCAGAGCTCAGTTGCCTGGTACCAGAACTGATGATCCCCAACCTCAGCGTTCTCATCACACACCTGGAGGGAGAGGTACTACACTACCGTTTTGCTGTCTTTTGATGGATGAGACCAGGGCTAATTCACAGCTGATTGACCAGGGCTAATTCACAGCAGATTGACAACACCTGAATAAACACATTTCAATAAGCATGATCAATAAGAGACATTGATACAGTAAGCCTTGTGTGACTTGTTTGACATGAACCTTGATGAAGCCAACCTGCCTGGCAACTTGGCATCTGTTGTATTAAACTACATAGACTCAATTGTTCTGCTACTGCAAGTTCTGCATGTCCAACTGACTCAATGACTTTAGGAAATGAAACGCAGGTCCTTTAGACTTTATGCAATATGTCTTTTAGTGAAATGGGGCCTCAGGATAGACTACTTTGTCTGTTTATTTTGCTTTATGTAATGCTGCTTAATGTCACATCTTTCAACATGGCAAATCTTTGGGGGGTTCAGTGCAATTCTCATGTTGTTTCTCATGCACTACAGAGCCCCAGCATGCGTGTAGCCGTATGTGAGATTCTGGGAGAGATTCTAGTGCGGGTTCTGTGTGGAGACGGGCTGGACGAGTCCGGTAAAGCCGGCCGAGACCGCTACTTTGACACACTGCAGGAACACCTCCACGACACGCATTCTCACGTCCGTGCCCGAGTAATACAAGGCTACACCCGCATTGTCAACAGCAAGGTCGGTACTCTGGTGATGTGATGGGTTACAATTGTAAGTGGTACCATGGGTTGATGATGGAATGTGTCCTCCTGGATGATGTGGATTTAAGGATGCAATGAGAGATCCAAATGTAATTACTCTATTTTGTAGGTTTTTTTTGTTTCCTCATCTGCTGTATATATATTTTTTCCTCTAATCTGTCTAAGAGCAACGAGCCAAATCAAATTCCTTGTATGTGAACATAATTGGCCAATTACAGATCCTGCTTCTGATTTGAATGATTGTTTCAGTGGAGCACTGCTTTTTTAGCATTACGTTTAGAATGTATTTGGGTGTATGTATGCGTGTCTGGTCTATGGTCACTGAATTCAACCATCCTCGGCTGCATGTGTGTGTTGTCTGCCAGGCATTGCCTCTGTGTCGATACAGTGAGGTTATGGGCTTGGCTGTGGGACGGCTGATGGACAAATCAATTCATGTGGTGAAAAGTGCTATTCAGCTGCTGGCTGCCTTCATCGCACACAACCCCTACAGCTGCAAGGTAAATAAAACGACAAATCCACATTGTAGCTGGAATAGTCACATGATCCTTTGACCTAAACAATCTATACAATCGGTAAACTGATTTATATCTGCATGAGATTAAAGCTTGGTATAGTGGTTCACAACTGTACCATATGCTGGGAGACAGATTCTCAGGCAGTCTTCTGAGCAGTGTTCTGTCTGGCACTAGTCCTCCCTATAGCATCCCTGCTCTCTGATGACCATGGCGAATTGAGAGAAATCTCCATGGACAGATACGGAGCTGACACCATATTTTCCCTACGTTATTTTAAAGTCATACTGTGTAATATTCATTTTAGTAGTCTTTTGGCAATACCTGATTACCAGTGTCAGACACTGGCAAATAAGATTAGTGTTTAATAGTGTTGAGAGACATTGTCAAAAAAAAACAAAGTGGAATGAATGGTATTGTCAAAGATAATATCAAAACTAACTTGTTTAATGTATTCATGGATCTTAAGATGTGTGTAATACTGGTACTCATACTGCATGATTTACTGCTGAACATCATGTCAAGTATACTGTGAGTCATGGTCAGTGGGTTGAACATGCCACACCACCATATAGTCTATTTAATGTTGTCTTTTGTGTCAGCTGAGCAGTGCTGATCTGCAGAACCCCCTGGAGAAAGAGACTGCAAAACTTCGAGAGTTGAAAGAGAAATTGCTAGGGAAAGCGCCCGGTAAGTGAAAAATCCACTCGTGTCACTTCAAAAGCCTTTTTTCTAAATGACAGAATAGTGACTTAACTCCTGCCTACTGATTCAGGTCCCTTTCCACTGAATTCAATACCTGGCCCTGCCCAATGATGAGACCAAGGCGAATGCGAGCTGACTGAATAAGATGGTTGAGTGCTTCTTCTTGCCTCTACTGGCTGGTAATCTTGGCAGTGTAGTTGAGATTTGCTGCTCTGCTGTAAGGGCCCGCCTACAGTAACTTGGCTTCACCCAAATTGTTCCTCCATTTTAAAGTTGAAGTGGAGTAATGACCAGGTGGATGCTGACAGTGTGTTGTGTGAGTGCGTGTGTGTGTGTGTGTGTGTTGGAGGCAAAGAGTTCACTCAGCTGTCACTGAGGTTCGGTCAGCCATGAGCTAATTTCTCTGGTAATCTGAGGGCCAAAGTCAGAGATGCAAACTCCTGACCTCCTGAACTTCTGTGAAGTTTGCCATTTTGAGAAAAAAAATAGGTCAACTCTGAGATTCAAGTAAATGTCTTTTCTTTCCTTTTTCCCCCAGCAATTATGCCCGACTTATTTTCTTGCCAACATATTGGATACGTTATTTTACCTTTCAATGCATCTCTGTGCCTCTATCCCACCAGGAGTCTGCCCCATACATCAGAGTAGCTATGATGTGCTTGGTATTGATGCCACACACAATTGCCAGACTAAACTATAATTGCTTATGTGTTCAATTCTAGTTCACAATACACAAACCATACAGAAAATATAAGGCGTTAAATGAACATTGTTCAAGACATCGGTAACATTTAGAGTAATGGAGTAAGTAGAAACGGTGCTGGCCAAAGAACAAACTAATAAGTAATTAATTATGTTACTTGGACTGGATAATAGAGCAACAGGAATCTGATGGAAGGGGAAACTAATTCAACACTGGTCCCTATCCGAAATCTAACCAGCGATGTTGCGATTATGTGGTCGATGTACAGTACATTTGGTCACCTTCAGGCACCCACAAGAAATGTAACTTTTCTGTAGACAACAGACACTTTTTATTAGTCTGTCACTGTCCTGTCAATCCAGTTCTTCCTCTGTGCAGGAAGAACACGCTGTGCAGCGTGTATGAATGTGATGTTCCCCGTGACATTCCTCCATTCGAAAAAAGTCAAGTTGTTCCTCAGAAAATGTCAATTATAGATTATCCTATGTAAATTCTTCTTCTCACTTCCTTTTGCCTTCATCTGGTCTTTTATTAATTTAAAATGTTCTTGCCCGCGCCCTATCAGTGGCCGTCCTCAAAGCGTCCGAGCTGTGGGCAGCCATGGAGCCCGAACTCCAGGTCACTGTCAGGGCTGAACTGGAGCCCACCAGCGAGGCAGAGGAGCAGCAAGAAGAGGAGGAGGAGGAAGAGAACGAGGAAGCGGGAGTTGATGAAAAAGATGAAAGGACTACTGCTGTGCAGGTTGCACAGTTCCTCCGCGTCAACAAATACAGGTGACCCAGTAATGTCCCACATAACTTACAAATTAGAAAGAAAAAAAAAGTATGTGTATGTTGTAGTTTGCCATTAAAGGGAGTTTGATAACGGATCTTGTCATTCAGCTCTCATGGGTTTGCAAGCCTGAAAGCAGAACAACAGCTCCGACATAATGGAGCTATAGGGTCTTCTCATCCCTTGCTCTCAAGAACATGAACATAAGCTTGAAAGTACAGTACATGCTGTTCATCGATTTCTACTAAAGAAAGGCCCGGGATGAAATTTGTTTTGATATCAGGAAACTGTCTCATTTTTGTATATTTTGCACTGAACAGGCTGCTTGTTCTGTCATTTTTATGTAATTTGTTTTGGTTTTCTGTGAAATATCTGTGTACTACTGTGGCTTTATCAGCATGCAGACTAGCGGTTACCACCACCCAACTTAAAAATACTTAGTTGACCAGGTTCCCCCAGGGCTCTATACTAGGTCCGCTAGTATTTCTCTACACCAAATCTCTTTGCCAAAAATAGCCAATCTACAAGCTCGCAACGCTGAGTCTATAGATCGGTTATTTCTGTTCACACTAGAATGGGGACACTGGGGTTCATATGGCTAAAATGTAATGTATAACTTGAGAGCAGACAAAATGTGTTGACGATACACAAGCATTGTGCAGAAAAGTCACTCTAATAAATCGGTGCATGGAATGGAGGTTTTCTGTTTCACTTTGGGATAGTCTGTTTTGAAATGTTGTGTTTTGTTGTTCACCGCTGGGCTGACATTGAGTGGTTCTTGTGTTTTCCAGGAACGCAGTACGTCTGTGTATAAAGGCCCACAGCCGTTTCCCTGAGTCGGAGTTCTTCTCTGCTCTGTCCAGTCTCACGCCAGAGACCATGATGGACACACTGGCTCTGCTATTCAAAGGTACAGCCTTTTCTCCCAGTTTACATGATGCCGTTAATGGAAGCAAGCAATGATCACCAGCCTGAGAAAAAATATACTAAAACCACAAGCTCAGATGTGTATTTATTTGTTCTACAATTGGGATTTCAGAAAGGGCTGTAAAGTGGGAAACACTGGGTGTCTACATTAAATATCTAAAGTGTACCGATTGAATCCATTTAAAATCATACTGTAACTTTTGCCTTCCAAAATATCCTCAAGTGCTAGCCGCTAGGACCTTGCAGCATTCATTTTTCAGGGTTCTTTCAGTATTTTTGAGGACTGGAGGAAAACTAGTGAATTTCACCATACTATCCATAGCAATGGAGTTTTATGGTGCTAGTTCAGCCAGCCATGCCACTTTAGCTGCGTTGTCTGGTCTTTCTTCAAAATAAGATCTTTGAAAGAATTGAGAGTGTTGATTGAAAAATTGTCTCCATGTGGTGATCAATATGATACACATATAGTGGAAAAAGTATTGCCCTATGATTATTGTGATATCTAATAATTTCACATCTTGCCTACAGTATGTGGAATGCTAACCTTGAAAAACCACGTCCACATGTCTGTCCATCTCAGGCCCTGATGATGCGGCTGAGCTGAGTCAGAACCTCCCCCCTACCCCTCAGAAGGAAGGAGCAGAGAAAGAGGGAGAGGACGCTCAGGACAGCGAGCTGAAGAAACAGGAAATGTTGGTGCAGTACCTGAGGGACACGGAGAGCTTTGCCCTGCAGGTGGAAAGGGCTATCTCAGTCATAAACTCTATGCTGTACTGGAAAACCACTTCAGGTAAGGGGAGGAAATATGTATTTTTTTCTCCTCCTCCCATTAAGGGACGTGGTTGTCTTTAGAATTAACCTTGAAACTGTATCTAGGTTATCCTTACCAAACTAAACCTTTTGTATTTGTAGAGTTTTCATGCATTCCATACAGTGGACAAATAACCATGAGGCTTGATATGAAACATGTTCTGGCACTGATCTGTTTCCTGCAGTTGTCCAGGAGGCAGTACAGTTCTGTGTGACAGTGTGTGAGTTCGGCGTGGCCGACTCTCTGAGCGGCGTGAGGAAGATGCTTCCTCTGGTGTGGTCGGCCGATGCTGCGGTTAAAGATGCTGTGGTGCAAGCCTACAAGCGCCTCTACCTCAACCCACAGGGAGACTCCACTAGGTACCTATCTGGATTTAGTTACACTGCTGAAGAATAATTTTTGGTGTTCCTGTTGATGGGTAGTATATAGGTGTCAATATATCATATTTAAATGGACTACTTTTTCCTCTAATTATATGGCATATACATAAATGATATGTTGAGGGGGGAAAAAAAAGAAAATATATGTACACACCCACCATCCTAACTATCGATCTGTCAAAGTAAACTTAAGACTAAATGTCTTCAATGACATGCATCGTCTCCATTGAACAAGGTAGCGATCGATGAATAGCGACTGATGAGTAGTTGCTTACTGCATAGAGTTCTCTCTATAGCCAGTTAACAGGGTGTCATTAAAAGTAAACGGTTTGGAAAGTCACAGAAGGGATTTTCACATCCAACTTCCTTGTCAGGGTTATCCTTATTGGCATCTTTATTAGATGTTTGTTCACTACTGATGTCTCCTCTCTCCTTAGGGCCAAAGCTCAGACTCTGGTGGACAGTCTCTCTGTGCTCATGGTGGATGCATCTCTGGGGACTATCCAGTGTCTAGAGGAGATTGTAAGTTATGCCTTTTTTTTTCATCATCAAGGCTTGATTGCTGCTGGAAACAGTTCAGTTGCAGCTAATGGCTTTGGCTGAAATGATCACCCTAGTTATTGTTTTAAGGTGTAGAAAGTTAACTGGGATGATGCTGATAGTATACATGACCACAAGGTGTAGAATAATCGTTGATAGCAGTAGAATAATCAACTTTGATTTTGGGCAGTCATGCACATTCCTAGTTACAGTATGCCTGAGACGGACAGACACAGGTTGTGTTAATTAATAGATGGATAGTATGTGTGCAGTGCTATGTCGCTTCTGCTGAATATTGTACAATGCACATACATGTTGGCTCTGACGGCACACTGTTTTGAACCTTCCATCCACGTCTCTGTAGGTACAAGAGTTCTTCGGCAGTGGCAGCGCTCTCCAGTCCACTGTGGTTCAGGTTCTGTGGGAAAGATTCACCGGCAAGCGGGACACATCCGGTCTGCACAGGCGAGCTGCTGTCCTGCTGCTTGGCATGGCTGCACGGTACGAGTCCTACACAAATGCATGTGTCATATATGCTGCTGAGAGTCTTTGAGAGACTGTCTATTGGAAAATGACACAGGGCACTGATTTGTATTTATTTTTTACCCTGACCAAGACATTTGTTGTACTTTTAGCAGGTATAAAATGGTGGTCTCTCTCAAGAAGCCTCTCGGCCCCAATTTTTAAGTACCCCAGTAGCACTTAGTAGACAAGTATTTACATGCATCTCATCTTGATATAGTGTAGGGTCACCCTCTGTACATGGAGGCCAAACTGCCACCCTAGAACGCTTTTCAACGTTGAATTGTTTTCATATAAAGCTGACCACCTTCAAGCCCTGTGATGAGAAAAAGGCTTATGCGAGTACACTGAATTAGAAGGTTGGGTATTTCTCGACTGGCAGGTACTGTTGGTGGCAGTGTCGTTGAAGTGCTCTGCTTTGTTCTATTTGCCTGTCAGCAACTTATCCCCACCCACATTGAAAACTGATTTTATACTGGAAATGTGCAGCGTGTGGGTAGGATTGTCATAATTTGTCTCTTGTGTTGTTGAACTTTAGTAGAATCTTGGGTTGTATTGTGACCTGACTATGATATGAATCCAGATATTGTCAGCCATGATATGAATCCAGATGTTGTCAGCGATCTTTATTATCTGTTGTGCTATGTGATTGGGGAACGAGGAGTTATTTTTCTTACTTCATTCACAAAGTGTGTATCAAAATTACGCTTATTTTTGCACACTCTGCCAGTATATTATAACAAGGAGTCCCGTCATTTATTTTTCAGAAAGTGAAATGGTGTCCTAGGATGTTTTAGGAAAGTGGAATGCTCTATAATTATAATAGACTAGTCCACCACCCAAACCATCCCACTACCCCCATACTCCCCTGCCTCCATAACCCCCCTTATATTTGTGCAAAGTTAGGAGAAAAGTCCACCACCTCCAAACCCTCCCACTCGCACAACCCCACCCCACACCCCTCAAACCCCACACCCCTCAAACCCCACCCCACACCCCTCAAACCTCACCGAGGGGTATGGGGTGACCCCCATACCCCTCTACCCCCCTGCCTCCATAACCCCCCTTATATTTGTGCAAAGTTTGGAGACTAGTCCACCACCTCCAAACCCTCCCAATCGCACAACCCCTCACACCCCTCAATTCCCCTGCCTCCATAACCCCCCTTATATTTTGAGCAAAGTTTGCAGATGTGTGTTTATATAGATATGCATGTATAATATGAGAAATTGCTTTGTTTATTTCATTCATTAGTAGTTCATCTGTTTGTTCATCCGTTAAAAAGTGTGATCTACCCCCCCCCCTTTTTTT
The DNA here is from genome assembly GCF_963280865.1 of Gymnoscopelus braueri. NCBI lineage: Eukaryota > Metazoa > Chordata > Actinopteri > Myctophiformes > Myctophidae > Gymnoscopelus > Gymnoscopelus braueri. Next base: position 20,129,732 of record NC_137605.1, read on the forward strand.
TAAAACCATGGAATGGGTGTATGAATGCAGAGAGAAAAATCTGCTGCTACTCATTCTCCAATCACAGAGTAACTGATAAAGATTGACTCAGTGTTTTGACCCATCTCATGGCCAAACCTATACATCCCAAAGTTCTACCAAAGCAATTAACATCACTTTAATGATTCAAGGCAGGAAGACACCTGATTCAGTTGGCTATGGGCACTTAAATAATCTGAGGGCTGCCAGCTGCTTTATTCTGAGGGCAATTTAATCATGTTACAGACATAATAATGGGCAAAACAATTTTCAGCTCAGGGCCAGTCGTTCTCTCAGGTAGGCTCAGAAATGAAATTGGGAGGGGGTAGAACGTGTAGCTTTATTCCCAATCCAGGGCAGAGCTTTTTTTTATTGCTTGCCCTTGCCTCAGCTGTGTGAAAAAGATATGGTTAGTCAAAACCATAACTCAGCCCTGGCTGCTTTGCATTGTACTGAAAAGTTATAACCAGATACATTTGGGCTCGCCGCCAGCACTTTTAACTGAATGTTTCTTTTACAAATGTTCCCCCCTCAATCTCTCTCAAAGACAGCCACCACTGGAGGGAAGGGTAAGAGAGTAGAGGATGAGAGAGAAGAGAGGGAGGGGGACTATCTGTAGTCCTCCCACACTGTGCTGCCTCTCTTCCAGCCAGGCAACATTTATAACCCTTTTAATCTCTTATGTGCTTCTGCTAACCGGGCCTCCCACACACATTATTCGGGCAGCAGGCTGGGGCTGGGAAGGCCAACAGAGGGGACATGCAGCTGATAAATGGAAATGTAGACTAGAGTTGCCCAGGCTTACCATGTCGTGTGGTTGTGTGGGCACTTGGTGTAGTAAAGATGTACATTTGTTATAGTTAAGGCTGTACTGTATATTGCAAGTTTAAGGCTTTCGAAACGAATCGTGTACAATATACTGTACTGCAGTGTTAATTTTGTTAACTAAGACAGTAAGACTAAAAGACCAAGGTTTTGATGTTTAGTTCACTAATACTAATACTAGACTAAACAATTTCAGATGACTAAAACTAAATGGTGTTATTCAAAAGACTAAAGGTCGTGGCAAGCGGTCCACGCGGGCGTCACCGCTCGGATCAGCGGTGATCGCACCGCGATCATTGTTTTGTCCTCCTGCGCGGTGCGGGGAAAACAAAAGCTCACCACAATCCAGCTCTTGCCGCCCGCGCGTGTGCACAAACGAGCATGCGCGTGAAAATTTCACGGGATCGCGCCCGCTCGCCTCACCGCCCCTCAACTTCTCCGCGCGTCCCAAATAATCGCCCGCCTCTCATTGAAAATGAATTACATAGGCGAGTCGGCCGCTTGCCGTCTAAAAGGACCCTAAGACTAAATCAGAAGCTGTCAAAATGAACACTGGCAGTGTTAATTTTGTTGACTAAGATTTTGATATTTAGTCGACTAAGACTAACAAACTAACAATTTCAGATGACTAAAACTAAATGGTGTGTTAAGACTAAATCAGAATTTGCTGTCAAAATTAACACTGCTATATTGTGTGTGTGTGTGTGTGTATATATATATATATGGAAAATCTTTCTTCCTTAAATGCATGAGGCAAACTGCAGAATATTAGCCCTAACTCCTCCCCTTAATTTTTTTTTTTTTTGCAGGTCTGAAGATTGAATAGTCAAATTTTGCAAATTGTCAATACTGTATACATGCATGTACCTGAAGTGTGTCCCTCCTGAAATGGACATATCTGATTCACTTCCTGCTATACTGGTAAACTTTTTAAGACGAATGTAAATGCACTGGGAGTCAACTGCACACTGAAGGCAAATTGCACACCGGGTGTCTGTGTGATTCAGAATTGTGAGGTTAACTGACTGGAAATGACAATTTTACAATATTGTTCTTGTCTGGTTAATGATGTACAATTATGGAGTGGACTCTTTTCAAAGCAGCCATTTTCACTGGTAAATGCAGCTAAAGGTAATAAGGTTAATTGTGGTGTGTGGGGGGTTCTGTGCGCCAGCATGAAGATAACTGTAGAAAACTAGAAAGGAGATGCTGGCAGAGTAACACTTAAATTAAACTGTCAGAATATCAAGTTTGCTGAATGACTTTATGTCCATGTACCATTAACAGGGCAGAGAGGGAGGTTGTCCTCAGTAATCTGGACACTCTGTGTACTGTGGCTCTGGGTGAGAAAGTGACGGAAGACTTCCTGTTGGCCAGAGATGCTGTCATCACTATCTGTAGCATTACAGACCATGTCAAGGTAAGAACATAACAGCACGACACACAGAAACAATGAATTGCTACACACTGTGCAATTAATGAATTGATTTATATAATCATCGTTTACTATATTCAAATGTGGACTCTGTTGTGAAACTGTCCTTTTCGTAGAAATCTTTCATCTCGATACAGTGTAGATGTTTGACTTGTTCCATTCTTCCAGCAATCTAAAGGTGCCCCTTTCAGATTGCCCCAGGACCATCAGCTCTTCACCTCCCTCACACAGGCCATTGCAGAAGGTAAAACGCACTGTACTAGGGAGGCAGGGGCAAGTGAAGTTTTCACACAGCTCTTATTTGAGTCTTTGTTTGGGGGTGTGCCGATATATCGTCCCGCGAATATTTTTTATTTACAATAATAATAATCAGGCATGCAAACAGCCCCGAGGTGAAAAGGGTGACAACATGTTGTTTTTTTTTCGGGTCAGGTGTCACACTATTGCCCTATTTGGATTCAAAACGGCTATTGTAGCTGAAAAGCTACAAGTTTGCATGTCTGAATAATGCAAAACAGAAGTATTTGTTTGCATTTGCTCCTCCCCCCCCCCCCCCCCCATATATTTTCATAATAAAAAAGTGCCATATATCGTATTGTATCGATGTTGTGAGCCCAATATCGTATCGTTTCATGAAATTAGTGTATCGGCACACCCCAATGGTTTGTATAAAATTCCATAAAGGAAGATGTCATTCTTAACAAGACATGTTGTAGTCCTTACTGCAACCTAACTTCACAATTGGAACTGTCTTGAACCTTTTGATGATTGGTATTCATATATTATTAGAATTAAAAGACTATCTTCACTCCCGTCCTGTGTGGGCCAGGTGTGGTGATGGAGGACCCCTATTGGCAGAGCTTCATGGAACAGGCCATACGTGTCATCTACTTCCTGGCAGAGTCCCCCGACCAGCTCTGCTCCCACCTCCTCCAGCGGTGCGCTCGCCTCTTATTGGATCAGATCACAGAGACTGGGGACATCGACAAGGATGGTGACCAATCGCAGTGTGGATCTCAGGACAGCGATGACCAAACTGAAGGTGAGGTGTTGCTTTTTTTTGTAGTTTGTTGTGCCTGTGTCGGTGCCATAATGCAACTTTCAGTCACTTGAGCTTCAGTTATAATTGTACATGCGAATCCTGTTTGTATGCCTTTTTTTGTAATCTCCTGTATCTTTGTGCCTCTGTCCCCTGTAGTGAACTCGGTGTGTCTGGCTCAGCTGCTGTCCCTATGTGGCTGCATAGCGTTCTGGCAGGTGTCGCACCTAGAGCGCAGCGTCAGCATGGAGCTGAGGAGGAGGAGAGTTGTGGCTGAGGAGAGGGAGGAGAAGAAGGGGTCCTCCAGTAAAGCAAAGGTAACTTATATTTTTTTGGGAGAAACTGTTTAGGGTATCCTTAGCTCAAACAAATCTAGCTGCAATTTAGGGGCAAAGTACTATTAAAGATGGAGGAATGGGGATATGAGGTGTTGGGAAGCTGGTAACTTCATAAAGAGAGTGATGCCAGCAGTCCTTCAGGCACTTTTTATTTTTGAGTAAGACTGGCAACTTAGTATACGATACGGACATGTTTCAGCTCTGTGCCTTCATCAGCGTAGTGACAGATACACTGCAGCTGTGTCATTTTCAAGATGACCTGAAAATGATGTCCCCTTTAAGGTAAAACGTCAAGTACTATAACTGTGAAATATCAAGAGCATTCCAAGGATGAATAGATGCAGTATATGGGTGGATGTAGTTGTCTTAGTTCTATGCCTGTTATGCCAACAGCAGGGAGCCAATGAGAGTACTGTGGAGGAGGAGCTTGGCTTGGTTGGTGCCTCTGCCGAGGACGCAGAGGCGGAGCTCATCAGGAATATATGCGAGACTGAACTATTGGCTGGTAAGGACACTGTTCTACCTGATATAACTGTTTGACACACACCAGCAAGCAATGTTCTTGGCTTTTTCTAGAAAATGTTGCTTGGTGTTGTAACACTGATTATTGTTTAGATTATTGTTATTGTTATTCTCACTGTTTAGAGGAGAACCTGCTGTGTGTGTGTGTGTGTGTGTGTGTATTCCTGTTTGTTATTAAAGACTAAAGTATTCTCACTGTTTTAGAGGAAAACCTGCTCTCTGCGTTCCTGCCCCTACTGGTCAGAGTGTGCAGCTCACCAGGACGTTACTCCCACCCTCAGCTCACGGCTGCTGCCTGCCTAGCCCTCTCTCAGTTCATGATGATCAGGTGAGATGATACAAATAAAAACATTTAAATTAGGATCAGCGTCAAAGCCTGTAATAAGAAGGCTTTCACAAATAGTGAAATTAATTTGCATACATGCAAAAAAAAATAGTTCTGTCCAAATAAAGGTCCTAATAAATATTAAAAAACATGATGTGTTGTGCGGCAGCACTATAACACTGTTATCCTTGCAAACTGACCAAATTTATTGACGTAATATAATCAATAAAATGTGTTTCTTTGTGTCCTTCCTCGATCAGTCCGTCGGTGTGCGAGGAGCACATCCGTCTGCTGTTCACCGTGCTGGAGCGCTCCAGTCTTCCCGTCGTAAGGGCCAACGCCATCGTGGCTCTGGGAGACCTCACCGTACGCTTCCCCAACATCCTGGAGCCCTGGACACAGAACCTCTATGCCAGGTAAGAGGGTTCCACCTGGGTTCAAGAAGTGGGGCCGGTATATGCATAACTGCATATTGTAGGGTTTAGACTTAGGCAATCAACTGAGACGGACTCATTCCAACCTTGATGTTATTTCTAATAATGCAGTGGTTCCCAAACTTTTAATAGTCAAGTACCCCTTGAGATCATACATCATGCTGAGTACCCCCTGCACCACGGGAGAGGAATAATGGAACATTTAATTTATTTGTAATCTTGAATTTAGCATACATTAGCATACATTGTTACAGAGTGCATCAGCTGATGCAAGGTTCACACTGTGTGTCTGTGCATGCATGCGAGAGAGATGGAGGGAGAGCTAAAGAACATAAGTTTCATTGTCTGGGGCAAGTATCACAAAAATAGCAAATTTCTGATTCAGTGTGGCAGCACCCCTCACTGAAGATGTCTTCCTGGCTCAGCTCCATTTTGGAGCTGAGCCAGGAAAGGACATGCATTTTACCTTGCAGATCAAATCTGGTCACTTCAAGGGCTCTTACCTGAATGTAAGTCTTACTGTGTAACATTCATTTCAGCAGTATTTTTGGAGACACTGGAAGCTCTGGTTTTCCGTTGTCCATACGTTTTTCTATACTGAAGTACTGCTCAATAAGGAATGCTGTTGGGTCCTAGCACCCAAGGATATTTTGGTTGTCAGAAACTGTATATTAACGTTAAAATAAGTGCATTTCCGGTGTCTGCATCATTTTTGCGCCAGTGTCTGTTTAATAACTTTAAAAATAACTTTTGATTAATTGAAAAAGTTACACAGTATGCTTTAAAGGTGGCTAAAGTTTTAGATTGATGGACTATACTGATAGTAATCAGTGTTTGTTCAGTAACAGGAGTCTCTCAGGCTCTTTAGTAAACAGAAAATACAATTTTATCCACTGGAGAGGGGGGAACCCCAATGTTGGTGTCTCTCAGGCTCTTTAGTAAACAGAAAATAAAATTGTATCCACTGGAGAGGGGGGGGAACCCCAATGTTGGTGTCTGTCAGGCTCCTTAGTAAACAGAAAATACAATTTTATCCACTTTTGTTCCATCATTTACAAGTTCTCTTTCCTGATAAATTCCTGAAAATGTATTTTGTTTTTACTTTTTAAAGAGCTGGATGGATGACCATTGTTACTGCACAAAAACTGTAGTGCTGAACTGCTGATGTATGTGTGTTATTGCCTGGCAGTAATAGCTCACAGTTAATCAATAAAGTCACAGCATTGACCACATATGTACCTCCTTCCTACTCAAAAACACCTACTCCCCAGGGGCGCTCGGGTGGCTCAGTGGTAAAGTCCCTGCCCACCACTACAGAGGCTGTGGGTGCATCCGACAAAGCCGGATGCACCACGGTGGATTCAAACACAATTGGCTTGTGTTTAGGGGAGGGAATCCAGGTGGGGAGGGTGATATTGGTCATTGCACGTACTCCTACTCCCCATGAATCATGATAGTTGTCCTGTTGGTACCAGTGGCAAATAAACAGAAATTCAATCACACAGTGAATGGAACTGCTACCAAGCAAATTCTCCCTGCAAAGATTAAATTGTATCCGACTTCAGGTTTTAATTTAGTGCCGCAGTGACTGGCTCCTTTCCAGTCTGCATGTGGCATACTGTAGAACTCCCTGCGATCAAAAGCAGCAAGCCATGACTGCGAGCCCAGCTGTGTTGTAAACACGGCACACCACCCAAGCTTGTACCCCCCTCAGCCGGTCCGTGTTGTGATCAGCTCCACCTTTCTGGAGACATTGCTGTCAGCCTCTGAAACACTGCAGCTGTCTTGAAGATCCACTGAGCCACATGATGGGGAGGGGGGGGGGGGTGAGTTATATCTTTTTATATAATTTAGTTTTGTATTCTTAATGGAGGAACAAACTTTGACACTATCTGGCACAAAGCTGCTGTATTTATAGCTCACTTAACGAATCAAGAGGGGTTTATTTGTCACTCACTCATACTACCTGCATGAGTGAGTAAGCAAGCTACAACATTTTGCTGTGATGTTCCACAACAAGGTAATAGTCATAATAATGGATGTAAGGGGGAAAAAAGTTAAAATGGTAACTGTAAGAAAGGCATGTATGGTAACTGTAAAACTCTATGTGATACGCAGGCTGACTCATTAACTGTGATACACAGGTTGACTCATTAACCACAATATATACATCGTTGTTGGGTCAGTTTAAATGATTTATAATGGGCTATGAAGTATTTAGAATAAAATAATTTCAAATCACTTATATAATCTTGGAATACACTTTAATTTCTGCATTCACCAAGCCTCATTAAATCCATGATATCCTTCTTTACGCAGGTGATGTCTCTAGTAAAGTGGACAATGACAAAACTACAGATTGTAATCGACCGACTGCAATTTTCTTGCACAAACAAAGCAGAGGGGACGTAATCTCAGGTTTTGGGAGAAATTCACTGAGTGCAGTTGTCTACAGAAGCAATGGCTATATAGAGCGTGCCAAAAATCCTGAAGGGGGCGTCAACAAGTGTCTTTTGGTAGCAGCGGACATCTTTGACGGGTATAAACCAGGTTGACTTAACATTGCCCAAAACAAACATGTCTGCGCTACTATGCCGCGCCCCCCCCCCCCCCCGTGGTGACAACGCGTTGGCACGCTCTATAAAGTGCGTAATACTGTGTACAAATATGACAAAACGGCGACAAATTGTATATCAGCCACCAACGGGGGTATTGAACATGCCATGTTTGAGGTGAATCGAAAGTGGCAACAAGTCGTTCTCGCCAGGATGATCTGTGCATTCTGTCAATAACTGCATGAAGCAAGCATGCTTTGAAGTTCATCAGCTCAGCTTTGCCGGTCAGGTGATTGAGTCCAGGTGAAATGGAGAGGAGAGAGTGAGATGGAACGTGCGAGAGTGTGTTGGCTAAGTGATAAGATGATGTGAAGTTTTCCCATCTTCTACAGTAGCAGAACAGAATATAATAAACCCTTGTTTCACTCCTGGCGCCCTCTCCCTTTCTGTTATCCCTCTACTAGTTGTATTCATTTCTTCCTTCCCTTTTAATGAGAGCTGGTCAGGTTTTGAAAATGGATGCGTTGAAGCGGGTTGGTGTGGGTAAATTATTAATACTACTAGTGCAGTACGCATTTTCAGAGTATTTGGATGCCAGTCTATGGCAACGGGCATCTATGATTTTAAGATGCACCAACTTGGAGAGCTCAGAGAGCGCCATGTATGTAACCATTGCCACCTCACACGCATACACCACCATCATCACATACACGTCGTGCATACACTCATTCCTGAATTGGACACTGGTGGTTTTAGACACAAAAGCGCATAATTACTACTGTGTTCCACATTGTTCCTGCAAATGTGTAGTGTGTCGTAATTATATGTGGACGGGTGGGCAGAATAATTGAGGGTGGGCAGAATAATTGAGGGTGAAGGCTGGGGGTCCCACATGGCCCTCACACTGGGAAGGGAAGTTTGTGTAGGAAAGAAATATACATAATGACTGCTGTTCATTTCTGCTTCACCTCCCGCTTGACGTGCACACCACATAGAAACGGAACTACTTTCTTTTCTTTTATGGTGTGTGTGTGCTTCTTAATTATAATTGCAGCTTATTCTGTAGCTGAGGCTTTTCAAGATGTATGAAGCATTTTGTGCTTTTGCAGTATTAGTCACCTCGCGTCCTCTGCATTTTTCTACCCGATAAGCATTTCACGGTACTCTAATTGTCTCCCACGCGCACGCTCACACCTCCGCCAGGCCGCACTTCTCCTACTGCCTGCCCTGGAGTTTCCTGATAAGGGCATTAAAACTAATTACCCTCTTTATGTCTATAAGTCTTTCTCTACATAGCCATAGATTCAGTTGTAGCCAGCAAGTCAACATTAACAGGCTATGGCCTTGTGTGTTTGATCCTCCGCCAGGAGCCCTGCTCTGCCACACAAACGGTTAATGAGGTTCTTTTGTACTGTGTGGCCAGCTTGTTTAAAACCATTTCAGAATGCCATCGGACGGGTACTACTGGTGCATCCTATTTATCTACCATTGTATTCTTAAATGAGCCAGCGACGGCCATCTTGTTGCTGCAATCGTCATTACAGGAAATGCTTATTGTTCTGGTAACAGGAAATGTGTTGTCCAACTAGGCTTCATAATACAGCTATATACAGTATTGTCAATGTATTTTAGCCTCTCCAATTAAACTTGGTGATTTTCAACTACACATTCTAAATAAGATGCTCATCAATAAACTGTTAACAACTAATGTTTTCAACATCACAGCATTGTGCATAATTTATCATCGCAACAATATACAAATTCATAGTTATTGGCTTTGTGAATACTTTATTAATGGCCATCTATAAAGTGCTGTGATCTTGTCTCCAATCCATGCCACTCTGGCCTCTGTGGCACAACATGCAGAAACTTGAGTAGTCTGGGACAACATACAGAAGCTGCGTGTCTCTGTAACAACATACAGAAGCTGCGTGTCTCTGTACAACATGCAGAAGCTGCGTGTCTCTGTACAACATGCAGAAGCTGCGTGTCTCTGTACAATGCAGAAGCTGCGTGTCTGTACAACATGCAGAAGCTGCGTGTCTAAGAGCAATATTGAACAAAGTCCAATTTTAATTGCCCTGCCAATAAAATATTTTCTCCTTCACTCTAGGCTGAGTGACGAGGTTCCGTCAGTGAGACAAACGGCTGTGACAGTGCTAACCCAGCTCGTGCTTAAAGATGTGCTGAAGGTCAAGGGTCAGGTCAGCGAGGTGGCCGTGCTACTCATTGACCCCCACCCTCACATCGCCAGTCTGGCCCTCAATTTCTTCAACGAATTGGCCTCTAAGGTACACACACTGACCAAAATCGTATCTGTTTCCCCCAATAGTCATACAATATTCAGAATACTATGTGGAGGAGAGAAAATGTGATGTGAATGTTTTTTGTATCTATTTGGGTATTCTTCATAGCTAACCTATTTTAGGAATGTGCCTGATTTTCATTTGGAACAAATAAGCCAGCTTTGATTAGTCAAACTTGCAATACTAGTATTGATTGCAGAACCAAAGTTGATACACAATCTAAAGCGACATTAGATACTGAACAATCAAGTGGAGGGTACAGCACATTATATTAAGTACTTGTCTCTTAACGGCCTTCAACACTTCCTCAGGATAACGCCATCTACAACCTGCTGCCAGACATCATCAGCCGATTGTCTGATCCAGAGAGAGGCATGAGCACAGAAGACTTCTATACCATCATGAAGTGAGTGTGTGCGTCTGTCTCTTCCGTTGAAGGATTTCTCACCCTGAGAACGACATGTCAGACTTGAGTCAAATAAGCACTTTTGAGAGGAACGCCAAATTACATTAGTCATTTAGCAGACGCTTTTATCCAAAGTGACTTACAATAAGTGCATTCAACATAGGTAGGGAACGAAAACTACTAATCACCAGAAGTGATTAGTAGTTTTAGTGCATTTTGCATTTTCTGCAAAAACAAGCAACCAAGAGTATATACCTAGCGCTAAGGTAAAAGTGCATTATATCAGCTACCTATTTCCTTAAACGGATGAGACAAAAATAGCAAAATCAAATGAGCAGGAGCTAAAACAAATAAGTGTATCGACTAAACAAGATCCAATAAAACAATACAACAATAAAACAAGCGTTCGTACAACTAGTTAACAACAAGTAGGCCAGGTAGAGAGGATGGGTAATTAAACCTGGCCCCTGGTTAAAATGAGCGTGCCATGATTCAATATACCAATTTTGTCTTTGTTTGAAGTCAACAACAAAAGATTTTGTTTGTGTGCTTTTCAGGCAACTGTTTTCATACATCACCAAAGAGAGGCAGACCGAGTCTCTGGTTGAGAAACTGTGTCAGCGCTTCAGGACTGCAAAGTGAGCACATCTTTCATTTTTACAAATTTTTGGTCTTTTGCTCTTTCCCTTCATTGTCACACAGTAGAATCCTCAGTATTAAGTTAACTCTTGACAGTGTAGTAATATAAATAATAATTTAGTTACAATTGTGCACTTAAATTAACACTGGGACTCGTACTGTGTTGTTGCACCCTCGTTCCTCTCTACTGTATTTTCATACTGGTCATTTCAGGTGTTCAGTTCCTGTTTTGAGTGACAAGTCAGAGTGGCGTAGGAGTCTTAGTTTTCCCCAACTAACCCACAGCTTCATTTTCGCTGTACATTGTCTTAAGCGTTGCCTCATCTCCATTTCTTTCTGGTGTCCTTAAGTATTCCTTTTATGCACCTTAGGCATATGTTTGTGTCCTCAAACTTAGAAACCAGCAGCTCTTGGGCATTATATTGTAATTCTCCACTATGATGTAAACTGCAAGGGAATTTACCATATCTTCTCTCCATGGCTGATCTTAATTGGACGTCAGATTTCAGTAAGCAAAGTCATGTATAAAACCCACTTGCCAGAGTCAGACATTGAAGGGTTAGCATGATACTTACGGATCATGTGTGGACGTTCAAAGTCATCCCCCCCCTTCTTTCATGACAATCCGCCTTCCCTATTAGCTTTGTAATTCAGTTCCCACTGCTTGGGGTCTTCCGCTTGGCTGTGCGTCACCAATCCATCCTAGGGCCAGAAAGCGAGTACGTCTCCAAATTACACAATGGCAGCATCAATGACATGAGAAATGGGTGAAAGACTGGGCTCTTTGTCCTAGTTTTTGAATTACTTTGCCCATTTTTGTATGTTTCTAATCAGGTTTCCCTTCCTCCCCCAAGTTTTATGAACGGATTGATGGACATCACAGTCTCTGTTATCTGGGACATGCATGTAATTCATTCAGGTTTTTCCCTTGAGTCAATTCATTGACTCAAAAAGTTGGAATTTCAGGTTTGGTTAGAGGGGTATAGTAGTAGTTTCTCCCTGTCTCAAGACTTGCGTGCCGTGCACGCTAATGAATTGCATCCATAAGCTTAACGCGCACATGTCCTCTCTTTAGGACTGAGCGGCAGTGGTGTGACGTGGCCGTGGCCCTGTCTCTGCTGTCCATGTGTGAGCGTGGTCTGAAGAGACTGCAGGAGTGCTGGGAGTGTTACAGCGACAAGCTGACAGAGCCTGGGGTCTACCAGCCTCTGCTCTCCATCACCGCCAAGCTCCGCCGTGGAGCCAAACCCCTGCTCAAGGTACCACAACAGACCAGCTCTTCAACTGTAGAAACACAAAAGTCAGATTTTTAGTTAATGTTCACACTTTCCAGATTGGAATCCGTTTTAATTGGTTTAAGTCTTGACATTCAGAGCTCGGCAGGAGGGGGACATCGTGATATCCCACCACTGTGTGTGTGCGCGCGTGTCGTATTGGAAGTCAGAGTGGCTGAGGTTCAGCTCGGCACGGGAGAAATTATGTGTAGGCGTAAAAAAGGTCACTTACTCATATGAAGGCAATCCACCAGGTGCCTGCAGAAGACTGTAATTTTCTATCTCTAAATTATATGTGGTTGCTATCGGGCAGAAACATTGTATCGCTATATTTTAACTTTTTATGTTTGTAAATTGCCATATTTTGGCATAATACAGTGTCGCACACAAGTAAAATGGCTGTTCTACCAGCTCACAGCATGTTGTGAGCTGCATTTTATAGCTGATTTATTTTAAGTGAAAGTGGTAAAGTGTAATTTTATACATATAGGACAATGAATAGTGTTACCAGAGCTTGTCACTAAATAACCACATTGGAACACAGGTTGTTCTCTTTTTGTCTCCCCTGAAAGTAACTGTTTTGGACATACAAGGTTTCTGCCCGACAGTGACGATATATACACGGTATAGTATTGTGCATGTGTAGGATGCTTATGATGAGCTTTTATTCACCAGGCCCAGGTGGATGAGTTTGAGAAGCGGCTGACAGCCGTCCACACACGGGGGCTGGAGAACGTAGAGAGCCCCGAGATGGACAACGAGGAGGCGGGTGGGTCCGGACAGAAGCCGGTCTCTCAAACACCACAATCCACCAGAGGCCGGGGAAAGCCTAAGAGAGGTCAGCGTCCCTTTGTATTGAATCCTATGATCCAACAAATTAAACTATTCATTAATTGTGTTAACTGAAGGAAGCTTTGTGTGACAAAGGACTGTACAGTTTTAATTGATTTAATGTCCAGTGTCTCCTCACATCCATACACGCTTTGTATGTCTTGTCTATTTTTAAAGTGCATCTGTATTCACATAAGATATAAGTTATGTTAGAAACAAATTGCCTTTAAGTTCTTAAGTTACATGATGTAATTCTACTCAAACCTTGAATGTAATTCAGCAAATGTTGCCTCGATTTAGAATCTAAATCGAGGCAACATTTGCTGAATCTAAATTTTAGATGATGCAATAAAGCCTATAGATAAGCTGCCTGCTTGCTGAATCGGTTTGATACTCAAATGTTGCTTTTCCATACATAGTCCTGGCTTACCATGCCGCTACTCTGCGTTACTCAATTTACTGAACTCCCTCATACCACTCCCCCTGTAGGTGATCTTCATAATGGTAACGCCCATGAAAGCTGCCATGACTATCTAAACCAGTGGGTCGGGACGGAACGATTTTTCAGCAATAAAAAATATATATATATCACCATTTGTTCATAAATAAAAAAAGAAACAAATTTTGCATTTTCTAAAGAATTTTCAAAGCATTCGATAAATAAAAACAGTGAAAATAGCTAATCAGATCTACAAGCTCACAACCCGTCACATCATGACATGATTGTAGATGGCCTATTTTCACCAGTTTGGGTCCTAGGGAGAGTGGGAGACGCACATTTTTTGACTGGGATACCTGTGGGTAGCCCAAGTCCTATATTTACCCGTTGGAATGTGGTCGTTTCGCGTTCGTTTTTGATAATTGGTTCGACTGGTTGAAGGACGGGCTTCTTTTCCCATCATCCGCTATTTATTTAGCAGGAGGCTAATGCTGATATAAGGTACATTTGATTAGTCTGAGCTTATCCTTATTATATTAAAAGACAAACGCAATGCAGTCCACTCTCTACCAATTTCTAACATGCCAGGAATTACACAAAGGGCCTTTCTGTGTGAAGTTTGCATGTTCTCCCCGTGTCTCCTAGGGTAGGTACCCTCACAAAAACATGCAGTAATCCTGGTCACTATACTGCCTCCCCCTGGTTAGCCAGGGAGCCTGATGGAGGGGAAAGGAACTGGTTGGAATAACGTGTTCCTTCCACGCGCTACGTCTAACCAGGGAACCTCCCCCCTGTCAGGTGATAAGAAGCGCCTGCTTGCTCCTCATGCATTGAAGGAGGCATGAGCTTCAGCTTGGGCTCTCCCTAGGCTGGCAGAGGGAGAGTAGCGCCCAGGATTACATAGGCAATTGGCACTGGGTGAAAAAATATGGGTTACAAAATCGTGGGATAAAAAAAAAGGAATTACACAGAGGAGACATCCTCACAAAGAGAAAATAAACATTTAAAACTATAATGGGTGGCTGTAACAACAGTATTTACGACTCCTGAGTTTGTCTGACAAACCATTAGGCAGTGTTTAAACATAACCATTTTGGTATCGCCTCAGCTCGCTTGGAACTTGGACATTTGTGAATAAGTACAATGTACTAACGGAGAGACATGGGGAGCAGTGACAATTCAATGGAAAAGCACCAAAAATGAGAAACACTTTTATTTTTTTAATTATGCACCATTAATTATGCACCACCGGCAAATGATTAACTAATCATTTGCCGCAGGAGGAGGGAAAAGGCACAATGTGTCCAGAAATTTCCGCCAGAAGTGCTCATTTGAATTTGAAAGAGTCCTGTGGTTGTGTGTGCTCACATGTGCCCTACGTTAATAACAGGCTCCTAAGCACAAAGGACTTGATTTTCAAACGGGCAGACTATTTGGCTTTGAAGAATTTTGTCATGCCATGAAACATTGATCTGACACCGTCTGATTTACCCACTGTCACACAGGTCAGTCAAAGTCTTCAGTCTCCCATCGTAGCGATGAGGTCTTTGTCACGCCAAGACGGACCCGCAAGTCCAAGAAGCAAGCTATAACTTTCAGCAGTGACGAAGAGGAGGATGAAGAGGGTGAGTGCACATTTTATTTGTGGCGATACATGGTGGTGATCGTATGCTGAACAAATCAAAATGTTGTTGTAATGCCCCTTTAAATGACCTACTCTATTTTCTCATGTTTGCCATCAGATGCCGTTATGACGGAAAGCGAGACCCCCAAAGTGACCACACCGATAGCTCGCACATCACGACGAGCTCGTCTCAGAAACTGAGCTACTCTTTTAATTTTTGTCATTCCAATTCTTTCTTTGTCACATTTTTTCTTTATTTCACGTGTCCGTCTCTGTTCTGACTTATGTCTGTTCGATATAGTTTCTGACTTATTGTATTTGTCTTTTTCTAGCATTTAACATTTTTAAACATCTTGTTACTTAATAAAAAATATTTTGAGCTGAATACAAAATATTTTGATCTGAGAATGTGTGAATTCTTTCAATATGTAGTTTCAAAACAAATTAAGTGATGCACCATTTACTGCATTCGGTCACAAGTCTAGCCATGTTTTTGTTTAGCCCGTTTCAGTCTTGGCGGTCTGGATAAGAAGCCACAGTGCTGCTGGCACTAACGTGTGTGTGTGTGTGTGGGGGGGGGGGGGGGTCTTATTGGCCATTTCAGCTAGATTTACACCTTCATTAGCAGGAGAACTCAAAGTCCACTAGTATGTGTTTGGACAGCTGTGGTGTGTGCACCTTCTGGCCGCAGCAACAGCTTGCCCCGACACTATTACTGCCCCGATTCACTCTTGCCATCTTCTTGCCACTCTTCACCCCCCCTCCTTCCCTGCCTGTTCTGTCACATTGAATGTCAGTGTTTAACCAATCTCATGTAAAATGCCGTCTCTTTCCTGTTCCCTGCTGCTGAACATGGCAGCGTGTTATTTCTTGTCAGCCCTGACATGTTTGCTCTCCCGTTGCTGTCCTCCATCCTCTTGTAATCAGTCTCTTTTTGAGTCTCTCCCTCAGTTATTCATCCGCCTACTTTTCTCCTACAATGCTCCTCTCACTCTCTTTGCTGACATCACATGCATTTATGCTCACCCTCCTTGCGCTTACCCTAGTTGCTAATCTCCCTGCTCTCGCCCACACTCCTCTCCCAAAAGACGAAAGGAGAGCACTCTGCGTTTGATTATGTAAAGGCACTTGCTGACTATGAACCTAATTGCACATGACACTTATCACCAATCCGATGTTATCCTAGTAGGACAATTGTGCACTGAGTCACGGTATCTAGTGCAGGTCCTAAGCTGCAAGTCATGCTAGAAGCGTGGCCATGACTATTTAATGCAGTTTTTTTCCGTTCGATGAATAACAAACCTAACGACCTCCGCCTCCAGATCCACAGACCTTTAACTTGCGTCTTCCTTTTTCCTGTGCCTCCATGGCCATCTCTGTCTCAAAACAAATACAGACTTAATTCACCGACACTGTCCTTGCTTTAATTGGATATATATATATCTGCTGTCGGGCAGAAACCAGTTATGTCCAAAATATTAACTTTTCTGGAAACGCTGCCTCAAGGTTTGTATGGTGACTTTAGACATTGTCAGATACTTGAATGTGTCCTTATATTATCATCGCTTTACCCAAATACAGCTTAACACATTGGGTGCCAAAACCGTATATATACGGTTTTGCGCATACTAACGTTGAGTGCCAAAACCGTATATATACGGTTTTTGAAAAAAAAAAAAAAAAACTTTTTTTTTTTAATTTTTTTTTCCTTCACAGCAACAGGAAATATCACTCCTACAAGATTTAGACTCCAATCCACCTCCTGGTTAACTTATGACTTCAAAAACCTGTATCTCGGCTCCTGTGCACTTTTTTTTTTTACAATGTTAATTTAACTATTTTCAACTGGCTGCAACTATGGAATGGATTTCCGAATGTTTTAAATTTTTTCCCCCCGATTGTACGAGACCTGTATGTGTGTAATGAGGGGATCACCGTGAGGACGGTGATCACTGAAAATATTTTGTGACTACTTGAAAAAGGTTCAAAATGTTTAAAAAGTCCTGGCACTCAAAGTATAATATTTTAATAAACCTCTGGCACCCAATGTGTTAAGTGGAGGTTTTTGACCAATACATTTTTTCAGTCTGATTTAGTAATTTTTTCCATCATTTAGAATGACTATCTCTAAAGTTGGAGTTAGGTGGTTTGAACGACAGAGGATCCAATGGAATTAGGAGGTTTAGTCTTTAAGGGCTTTTTAATACTTTTAATTGGTTAAATATTTGTAAAACACACAGACGTAAAGGGTGTTCAATAGCACTGATTAATGGAAAAATGGAGATGGCTGGTTTCTGTCTGACAGCGATGAAATGTGTGTTTATGTATCTGTAAATTACACCAATATTCGTTCCCCCAGTAACTAAACTTAATAAAATACACCTTGACTAAACCTATTTTGCGGTATGTTTAGTTTGTATTTCTCAGTCTTTTCCTCTTTCTGAGACTGCACTATTTATAATTTGGCAATCTTAAATCTGTTTCTTTTTCTTTTGTCTCAGTAATATAGGAAGACCTGAATCTGTGCCATGATGTGTGACGCGCAATTTGGGGATTACATGGTTGTGTCTATTTATGAATAAAGTGCTTGGGTCATGTGTTGGATCGTGTGTAACCCTGCTAGAGCTGTGGCACTTTGGCTTCAGGGGGTCCAGGGAGCAGATGGCTCTGACAGACTGTAACTTACCCAGCAGAGAAGGGCGGTCAATGCGCCCTGGGAAGGACCAGAGACAAATGAGATGGAGGCTAATGCGAATGAGAAGTTGGTGTGTTTTAAGCACAGTGCCGGGAAATGGAGAGGTTCAGACACAGCTGTGAACATTTGTATGGGAAGCAAAACTGAGTGGTTTATCATATTAACGAACATGAATAACCTATATAAAACTGAAATGTCATTTCTGTATTTTAAAATGTTGTAAAACAAAGCAATTCACATCACTCTACTTTAACTTGAAAATGTTATTAAGAAATCTGATTTAGGTAAAGACAATATTGAGGCACAGTGAATTGTGCATGAATGTACTTTACTTTTTATGACTTCAATGCCTGAATAACATGCCTGTTATTCAGGCATTGAAACAAGCTTGCCCCCAGGTTAAATGTATAAAAGAATGGGTTCCCACATTGGTAATGTTAATGGAATTAAAGACATTGTAATCTTTATCAGTGACCATTTGAGGAGGCTTGTGCTTAATTTCCAAAAATCCTAAAGCTTAACTTCTACAGGAGAGGATCTGCTAAGATCACTGTCGTGAATGAGAAGTTCTAGATGAGTTGTCAGGTAGAATTTAGTGTTAAGTGCAACTATGCATCTGAGTGGTATACCTGAAGAATAAGTACAGGGCAACGTTGGAGGCAAAAAAATGACATGAGACTGTCCCTCTCCCCTATATTGCCAAGAATAGACAGACTGTAAGTCACCCCCCCCCCCCCCCCCCCCCCAGAATATGGATGCTGGGGACGGGTTCCTGGTTGATACAATTATATTCCAAAACCTTTAAAGAGTTCTAAGCCTATTTGTAAAATGTCCTGATGATATCGGGGAGTAAATATTGAAAGTGCATCGTAGATTATTCCACATGTCTGGAGCATAAAAACTAAATGCAGTCTTTCAGAGTTCTGAGTTGACCCGAGGAACATGTAATGAAATTCAGTCCTGAGAGAGGGTCTGATAGGCTCTTACACAGGTCTAATAGTGAAGTCATCTAAATGGGTAATTTGTTTAGGAGCACTTTGTAAACAAACGCATATGTACCAGTGTTGATCTTGTCTCACAGGGAGAGAGGGCCATAGAGGGTACAATGATGATGTACTGTACATGTCGACACACAATTAGAACAGTTCTAAAATGATAAATCATGGCAATAAATTGGTTATTTGTGCAGGTGACTCATAGTGTTTGGGGGCGGGCGGGGGTGGGGGGTTCTTTCAGCAGCTAATGCCTTCATAACATTGCTCTCGGGCAGAAACCTTGTATCTCTATAGCTGGCAAGGATTCAACCTTTTATGTTTTTCTGTAAATTAACGCCCTGCTTCATCATATAAGAGTGTCGCACTAAAGTAGTGAAAATAGCATTATCTACAAGCTCACAATGTGAGGTGTGTGTGTTTCACTATTTTAAAATGTTTTTTAAAATAATAAAAAATAAATATCTGTTTTGGACATACAAGGTTATCACCCGACAGCAACAATAATATGATGACTACCTAAATTAATTTAGAGCGGTGCAGCACAGGACAGGACTGACCCTTTCCAGCTAGCAGTCACTTTGCCCTTTGAATTTAGTAAGAAGTGCTCTTCAGTGGCATGGATCATGATCAAAATACATTGCATTTTAGCAGTGGTGGAAGAAGTACTACGATTTGTTTTGCCCAAGTGAAACGAGCAATACCACAATGTACAAATGCTGTTACAAGTAAATGTCCTATATAAACATTTGTACTGGAGTAAAAGCATAATTAAAAAAATATCGCAATATTTTGAAAATAATGTTCAAGCTCACAACGCATTGCGATGTGGCATGTTGTGAGCTTGTAGATTGGCTATTGTCAAGTATAAAGTAGGGCTTAATAGGTTAATGTATAGATTTCTAATAATCTAAATCTACAAAGTAACTTATAACGTTTTCAAATACTTGTAAAGAGTACAACAATTGCCTCTGAGATGTAGTGGAGTAGAAATATTGAAAAATTGACTTACTCAAGTAAAGTAAAAGTTCCTCAAAATCATAAGTAAAGTACTTGAGTATTTAACGTTACTTTCCACCACTGGGTATAAGCGAGCAGTACAGTGAGCCTGGGATGTCATTTTATTGTATTTGATGTCAATGGGACCACTAGGCCTCCTTGCCAGCTCCCTGAATGCAGGGAAATGCACCGGCTCTTCAGCATTCCTGTAGTCGCCCTGGGAAATGACAGTCACTCCACTCCCTTCAAACGCCATGACATCATTCCCATGACAAGAGCAAGAGGTGGTATAGTGGTTGGGGGCTGATCTCTGGCACTGGATGGAAAAGCCCCCCCCCCCGCACCCTGGCCTGATACCCCAACATTCAACCTCTGCCAAGTGAACAAAGAGACCAAATTCATCCTTTGGTTTTCCATCAGTGTGACAGACAGAGATAGAGAGAGAGAGTGGGAGGGGCCTGGTGAGAGACATCGTGATGCTGCTCTCAGCAGGTGCGAACAAGTAAGAGGTAACTGAGGGAAGAAGAGGGACTGTGATGGAGAGGAGCTTCTAAGAGCAAGCACACACACACACACACACACACACACCCGAGAGACTTGACGGGAAAGACGTATCACACAGGGGAAGGTGAGTGTTTTATTCCTTTTCAAAGAATTATGCACTTTTATGATGAGCTAAATAGTTTTGTACAGTGTAGAGTGTCATTTTATAACCAAATATAGAATAATATATAACAAGCAGTCACATTTTTCAGCATTTTCGGTGTAATAAGTGGAATCGGATAATAATGTAACAGTAAAATCTTTAATACACCAGACTTGTTCGTCACTTACACTGCATGCTTGATAAAGAAGTAAATCCATTTATGTACGTTAATAACTTTGGAATCACTATCCCTTTCATTCACCTTCATGACTGTACCCATGCAGTTTAGTTTCATGAGTTTTATAGAAAGTCCATTGCCAAGTTTATTATGGCATTTTCCATATCCGTATCAAAAACTTGATACTGACAGACTGATATGGCTGACGGATCTGCCACCAATTTCAATGCAAAATTTAGATTCTGCAAAAACTCGGCATGCAATTTATGCTGAGCTCATTATGGCTACATTCCAACCAGTGTCATTACACATAATAGAATATCAAATGTAAACTTCTAGAATTAAAGGACAGCGTTCAGGATGTATACCACTTAATTTGTACCAATGTCACAAGTGCTGTGTGCTTTCATACTCATAATTGTTTCTGGCTGGTGTATCTGTGTGGTGCCCCAGTGTTGTGTGAAGTCGTGCCCAGGCTTTGTGACCCCCTCTAGTGACTCGTGGCTGTCCTCTGCGCTGCCATGCTGTGCCCTGTGCTGCTTTGTGCCATTCTGCTCCTGCTGGCACCGCTGGAGAACACAGAGGCGCGCGCTCTGCACCCGTCCCCTGATGCTGTGCAGGTACGTACGACGAGCTATGTAGAAAAGACCAGTCGTTCTCAAACTTTTTTGTGCTAAGGACCCCCAAATGTATATGTATTTGACCCCCATCTGAAAATGTTTTGTCCCATGGACCCCCAGAAGAGAAGATTTATGTTAAAAGAAATATAAATATATTCAAAATCCTCCAAACATTTACGATATTTTTCAAAAACTCTCAAAAATAGCCAATGTACAAGCTCACAGCATGGTGCGAAGTGACTGTGCTGTGGAGCTTGTACATCTGCTATTTTTGAACAGCCAACATATGAAGTGGTTAAAATGATTGAGATGCTATATTAACTACTTTAGCTGGGGACCCCCTGGAAACCCCCCAAGGACCCCTGGGGGTCCCCGGACCCCACTTTGAGAACCACTGAAACAGACGATGGGCGTTGGGTGATCGACGAGAAGTGAATCTTTGGCAAAACGCATCCCATCATCCCCTACGTTTAACGACATGGACCCTATATCTTCCCTATTCTGGTGAAAATATTCAGCCAAAATGGCAGATCTACAAGCTTTCAACGTAGTGTGTTGTGAGCTTATAGATCGGCTATTTAAGGCTAAGTGATTTGGTGTTGAGGGAAAAAAGGAAGGGGCCTAGTATAGACCCCTGGGGGACTCCGGACGATGAAGTATACAGGCTTAAAGTGGTTATCAATCCCACTGCTCCAAATTCAAAAAGTTCCCAATCTCTAACTAGGTGTGAAATCTTTATTGTTAAAAGACTATGAAAAAGGAATAGGCAAATTGGAGAATGGACAGGTGGGTCAACCCTCTGTGTACATGATACATCATCTCAAGACCTGTGTGTCTACACCACCCACTCCACCCACTCCACCACTCCGCCATCTAATCAAGTAGAAATGTCTTCAAATAGTCTGCGAGACCTCCCCCCCCCACTTCCATCTAATCAGGTAGAAATGTCTTCAAATGGTATGAGCGAGGAATCAAAAAGGGCAGAATGGAGGAAGGATGCGGGAGAGACAGAGGATGAGAGAGGAGGAGTAATGAAATGTATCATTGATTGAATTAGAATGAAGCTCCCAATGAGATTGTTCTGTATGTATGGCTTTATGTTTCTGTGTGTGTGTGTGTGTGTGTGTGTGCATGTGTGGTTGTGTTTATGTTTGCTTGACTGTGTTTCTGTATGTGTGGCTGTGTGTTTATGTTTGTTTGACTGTTTCTGTGTTTGTATGTGCGATTGTGTTTCTGTATGTTTGACTGTGTGTTTCTGTATGTTTTATTGTGTTTCTGTATGTGTGGCTGTGTTTCTGTATGTTTTATTGTGTTTCTGTATGTTTTATTGTGTGTGTGTGTGTGTGTGTGTGTGTGTGTGTGTGTGTGTGTGTGTGTGTGTGTGTGTGTGTGTGTGTGTGTGTGTGTGTGTGTGTGTGTGTGTGTGTGTGTCTGTCTTTCTGTATGTTTATTGTGTTTCTGTGTGTGTGTGTGTGTGTGTGTGTGTGTGTGTGTGTGTGTGTGTGTGTGTGTGTGTGTGTGTGTGTGTGTCTTTCTGTATGTTTTATTGTGTTTCTCTGTGTGTGTGTGTGTGTGTGTGTGTGTTTCTGTATGTTTTATTGTGTGTGTGTGTGTGTGTGTGTGTGTGTGTGTGTGTGTGTGTGTGTGTTTGTTTGTATGTTTAATTGGGTTTCGGTAAGTGTGAGTGTGCATGTGTGTTTCTATAAATGTGCGGTATGTGTGGTTGTGTGTCTGTGTGTCTACATGTATGTGTGGTTGTGTTTCTGTATGTACTGTATATGTGTGGATGTGTTTCTGTATGTACTGTATGTGTGTGGTTGTGTTTATGTGTGTTTGTCTATGTGTGGCTGTGTTTATGTATGTGTGTCTATGGTTTTCCACTCTGTAGTTCATGGGGCAGTTCCTGGACCGCTATAATGACCTTCTGACCCTGGATGACCTGGAGAACATGCTGAGCAGCAGCAACCAATCAGAGGAACCTCCGTCCACGTTCTCAACGGGGGTTGTCAAGGCAGCAGAGTACCCCAAATGGGCCGACGTGCCCACACAGTCCGAGACCCCCTGGCTCCGCCTGCTGAAGGGGGCCCTGGCCAATCAGAAGCGGGCGGAACCAGAGAGGTCACGGAGGGGGTGGAACCGGGGATGCTTCGGGCTGAAACTGGACCGGATCGGCTCCATGAGCGGACTAGGCTGTTAGTGGACAGAGAAGCAAGAGGAAGGAGGACAAAAAAAGCGAAGACTGCAGTGCCATCCTTCATAGGATATATGACAAGGAAATACAGATTCACTCATACACATACGTACAAGCACTATTAAGCACTTCTAAGAACCTGTAGTATGGCGCATCCTTGCAGTATCGCTTACGTGGATTCATCTAGCGTAGTCAGCATAGATAAAACACTTTATGCTATAGGTGTTCAAAGGGACAGAGTTATCCCCCTACCCCCCCACCACCTCCATCTAAGTATCAACGCAGAATCTTAAGAACGTGGGAGCTATGTTTACAACAAATTGTTATCACACTTGACCATCCATTAGAGTTGATTTTCATGGTACATTTGCACTTTATGTATTTCAGACTTTGTCTAGTGTTTAGGTGAATAAATGTTATCTGTGTATAGGCCAGGAGTAGTTTGTAACTGTATGTGTAATGTATTTTGAGTGTTTGAATATGACATCTGTAATTCTAGTTTTTGTTTCTCTTCAACGTTGTTTTATACTTTATAGCCTATATAGATATACATATTCATAATTTGCATGAATAAATGCATTTGGCATTTGTGTTTAGTCTGGTTTACCTCATGTAGCAATTTAGGGGCCCATACATGCATAGAAATATTAGTGATGTCATGAATTTGATTCCATTGCCATCCCCTTTCTCTGCACTCTCTTTTCTGCCTCACTAGACGGTACTGTTCATTACAACAGAAATGGCTTAATTCTTAAATAATAGGAACTCAGTTTGTTACAGCTGAGACTTTTCACCCATGTTTCTATTGTTATTAAATCTACTGACTGCTGGAGGAGGTCTGATTTTTGACAAATAATAATAATAATCAAATCAAGCCCCCCTACCTCTCCTTTCAAGACGGGTTTCTCTGAAGGCTGATTATGGACAAATGGGATACCTGGGAGTAAATGTTTTACATTTTTCATCCCCTCACCCAATATTTACAAACAATACCAAAGCAAAGCCTATGTAAGTATGAATTCAAACATGTTATAGTAAGGTGTCATGTTCTGTTGGTTGTACAGGGAAGAACCACTCAGTCAGTTTGAGCAACACATGGGACTGCATCAACATCAATGACAAGAATGAGCATTACTGCATTAGAGCATTACCGGTGAACAGGAAATAAAGAGAGGATAATGTAAATTAAGAGCTATACAAGGTGAGATGGATCAGTGTCCTCTCATGCTATTAGCAGAAATCTTGGGTTGCAGAGAGGATGTTGTTTTATTCTTGTTACATTTTTCACCAAGTACTCTCATTCACATTTACCCCAAACCCAAGTCTGTGTGAGGCCTGACATCTAATGGTGAAAAGCAGGGTACTGCACTGTCCATCTGCTACAGGCTGGTTTTGGTGGCAGGTCACTATCACTAATGGGGCGACATCACCTGGCACCAAACCTAGCCGATAGCATATGGCCATTGCAGTACCCTGCTTTTCACCATTAAATGTCGAGTTTCACACAGGTTTGAGGTTTAGTTACTTTTTAAGTAGGCATTGATGTAGTTCAACCAACCAAATAAAAAACATGCACATCCCAAAGTCCAGTACAATGGGTGCTGGATCAAAGTCTGAGGAAGAGCCTGCAGTTGCTCGAATCATCACTGCATTTAATAAAATCCTCTCAATGGGAGCTACTTGGTGTGTGGATTATTCTGCTCTGAACTATGCACACTAGATGTCAGTCTAAGCCCATGTATCATTGCTGTTGAGTCCTCATTTAACCACCACAAGTACTTTCCAGACTTTGTACTGGACAAATCTAGTTATTAACCCAACAAATCAACAATGCTGAATCATATGCTATTGTTCATGAACTTGGGTGCACTTTCAGAGATAAGACTCGCCTTCAGATTGAGCACATTTTGCTGCAATAGTTACAAGATTTTCACAAACATATTGTACTGTTGGATACGTACATTCACACCAGTGTTTCACAATTGCCCTTACACTGAACTACAGGAAACAAAAATACAATCTTTTCTAATCAATGACAAATATTTGATTCAATGCCCTATCTCTTTTTCCATATGGAGTAAGTAGAAGGAGTTTCAGCATGTTCACATGACCTAGGAATGGGTACAGAATGGAAGGGTACAGAATGAATTTCAGCCAGAGTTAAAGCCAGGTCATGTACAGTACTGAAGTACTGCTGGCCAAAGTGTTCATCACCAGACAGTCAGCCTGCCTGAGTCTAATCTTAGCCTGACCTTTTCGTCCCCTCGGTGACCTTAAGCTGCAGGGCACAAGGCCAAGACTGGTATGTTTAGCTATGTTCAGGGTATCCACAGAGCAGACCCCCTCTGATAAATATTTGTGCAGAGAGCATGCTTAGCAAGCATGCAGAATGCATCTGTTGCATGTTATGCTTTGTTGAAACAGTACCCATCGCTGTATGTCATCGGCATTAAGACGTGGTGGACAGTAGCCAAGTACTAGATACTTTTACTTTTACTCCACTACATCTCAGTGGCTAAAATAGTACTTTTACTCCACTACAATTATTTATAAACTTGAGTTACTAGTTACTTTGCAGATTTGGATTATTATTACAAAACATACATTAACCACTTCAGCCCTACAGTATATACTTAGGCTATTTGAAAATAGCAGATCTACAAGCTCACAACCCGTCGCATCGCAACGCATTGTTTCACAAGTTCATATTGAACTTGTGAAATTGGACATTCTGCGTAATGAGTACTTTTACTTTTGGTACATAAAGTATATTTTAATGCCAATACTTTTCTACCTTTACTCAAGTCAATTTTGAATACCAGACTTTTACTTGTAGCTGAATATTTCTCATTGTGGTATTGGTGCTTTTACTTACGGTAAGAATTTTTTTTTTTACTTCTTCCATCACTTCGGATGGCAACAGTTGTTTGACTGTAGCTCAGTGCATAATGGGATGTGAATTTGTCTTGAGCTGTTGGTGACAAGATGCCATGCTGTGGAATAATGTTTTAATAATTGAGAGGTGGGACCTGCAGCGGCTGTCCCAGGGATGTAACTAGGGAGATACTTCCAATATGGTTCATTATGAATAGCTCTCTGGTTTAAACTGATACCCTCATTAACCAAACCCAGCATGCTGTGTCATACTCTGAAGCAAAATGCAGAGGTCCAGTCTTCATCACATTCTATGAAGAGTCAAATAATTAATATTTTTTGGGGTGCCCAAAATGTTTTGACTTGACTTTGCCTTTACCAGTTATTTCCTTAATGAGCACATTTCTGGTATGCATTAGATTTAAAGAAGTCATTTTGCATTATGGCATAACCCACCAAACACTATGACTATCGGTCGACTAGCCTTAGTCTTTTTACACTTGACAATATAATTTTAATTGTATTAAGTCATATCATAAGTCAACAAATAAGACAACAATGTCAACATTGTACAATATTCTGAGAAAGAGAGATGGAGTGGAGGCCTGGAGGGAAGGGGGGGGGGGGGGTAGAGACAACATGGATCAAAGCAGTTAAGAAGAGAGAGCGAGGGCAGCTAAGTTAGTAAGGGTCATGGTCTTTGGACAAAATGTCAGCGTCCTCAGGACCGCGATTTGATCCGTCTCTCTGTGACTGTCTATATAGTGAGAAGGTCATTTAGGGACCCCATGTGTTACCCCGGATCCCCCCATGACTTACATGTCTGTGTCCTCATCTCGACCTTACACTTAAGGTCAGAAAAATGCTGAGAAGCATCAACACATTCAAGTAAATGTGGGTGAAATTGCTGTGCATGTGAGAGCCGGCCACAGTGCAGAGGCCGGGTGCAGTACGGCACAGTGAATGTTTAGAGTGTGCACACAGAGCTCTGTGAGAAACAGTGTTATGATGACTGTCAGTGTCTCGTTGCAATAGAAGTCACAGTGAAGTCAGTGTGAATGAATACTCCCGGATTAATCCCATTCATTGTTGACTGAAGGAAATGCTTGCAAACTTTGGACTCATAAAAAGACATAACTGTATGAATCAGAGGACAGGACCAAAGAGATGTAATGGCTAATGGGCCTAATTTGTTCTCGAATGAACTTCTAGTGTGTGTGTGTGTGTGTGTGTGTGTGTGTGTGTGTGTGTGTGTGTGTGTGTGTGTGTGTGTGTGTGTGTGTGTGTGTGTGTGTGTGTGTGTGTGTGTGTGTGTGTGTGTGTGTGTGTGTGTGTGTGTGCGTGCGTGCGTGCGTGCGTGCGTGCGTGCGCGTGCGTGTGTGTGTGTGTGTGTTACTGTTGGCTCTGACGACCTTGACATTCAAAGGGGGCGGGGTCATGGGGGGCGTGGCATCACCTTGGTCAGTCTTAAAAACACTCTGAATCTCGTTGATCGTTCCACTCACACCCGGAGTCGCAAGACAGACTGAAGTATCTCACAAACGGTAATTCATTCATTAGTTGCTTATAGATGGCTTACACCCTGGTGGATATGGCTGTTAGGTGGAACGGAACATTAGAAGAATCTGGGAAGCATTTGAATGCGATTTTACAGTCTAATTTTAAAGTCTAATTTAAACTCAATTCGAAGTAGCAGAAGTAGCTAGCTTGTGATTTACTGTCAGGTGACTTATTGCAAAGACAAAATATGCCCTTGTACAACTTTTACTAATATATTAGGTTTAATTGCAATTTTCTACTAGTAATTTCATTTGAAATTCATTTGATTTGATTATTGCAACTGCTGATCGATGGATTTTTAATTGCCTAGACTCTCCTTTTTGTAGCTAAGCTACTCTGTTCTTAACCATCAGCTAAAAAAGACAGTCATTAAAACAATTTGTACTCATAAATGGTGCTTAATATTTTCTTAATGATGATTGATTTCCCTCTCTCCTTCACACTCCTCCCTTCTCCTCTTATGCCCTTCATTTTCTTTTTCAGAGGACTAGACCAACCCAGGCAACATGGTTAAAGTCGGTATCAATGGGTAAGAGCATTTCTAACTTCAAATGAATGTCCACACCACATCTCCTCTGGGCTGCATTGTGGCGTTTGGATCAATATTGCACCTGTTGAAGTCTATCAAAGAAGGATTTGTACACTGGCCTTGCTGCCAGGGCTACTTAAACCTCCTGCTAGTTGTATCATGGGTTAACGTTTGCTGGCTTTAAGGCATGATTTATTAATACACCCTGTTGGTATGTAGCAATGGCTCCCTAGTCTAGATAATGGCTTAGCTCAGACATTTTCTGACCACGAGTCTCCACTCCTCTAGTGCTTACAAGTGCTTTATCTTTCGCTAAGTAACCTTTTGATGAAGGGTTTGAGGCCCTCTGCTCACTGTGTCAGACTGCAGTTCTCCTGCCTTCTGATTTCTGTACATTGTGTCAGCTCTGAATGCAGTAATACTTCAATCTGTCCTTAAGTTGTTTTGCATGAGGGTACATGTATACACAAACCCAGGGACAGTCACCTAGCCGACTGTTAAACTTGTTTTTCTAGCTGATCTTACTTTGAACTTTGGGCCCCCAGCTGATAGTCCCGTGGACAGTTATTTTGACATGTTACTTAATGGGGGTATTGTTTTACTATTCTTACAAGTGGCAGCAGGTCTGTGTATGTTAGCGCTGAACAGAACTTTACAATACACATGATATCCCCCCTGATTGTCTGAACAACTTTATTGCACACATGACCCTGAGTGTCTGACTATTATTGAGGTAATAGGATCCTTGTACTCTCTTATCTCTCTCTGCCCACCTCCCCCAATTCCTTGTCCCCTTCCCCTGTCCTCCTATGAGGACACTGTATCTCTTAACAGGGGCTTTGGCTCACAGTTAAATAGTAACTCTCGCCAAACTGATCAAACAGTTGGCTGTCGTCACAGGCAGGATTAGCACATTAGATGTTCATGCAGACTTTAGCCCCACAGAGATGTGCTTGTTCCCTCTGAAACATTGACATACACAACACCCCTCCCTCCCGTGCCACTCCCCCTGGACCCTGCCCCTTCTTTGCATGTGCTTTCAGGTCACCTTGGGAGTTTTGTGTTTCTTGTATAAAGAAAGACATTAGATTAGACTTTACAGAAGAGTAAAGGGCGGTCCACTTTCAGTTAACAAAGTTTGATCTTTCAATTCTATGTCTGTAATGCAACTTATTTTAATAGTAAAATCTGATGTGTGTGTGCTACTCTGGCTTTCTTGGCATCTGGGGAAAATGTATTTGACAGCAGAAATTAGTGCATTTATTAGCTTGAAATGCTAAGAGTAGCGTGAGAAACAAAACATGGCTGAATGCACTTGACAGAAGTTTAACTTCTGTCAGGTGCTTCAGTGTGTTTCATTGTGCTCTGCATTACCATCTAGTGGGCAGAATAAGGAACAACATATTCATTATGTTGCCTTTTCCCCACACACAGATTCGGCCGTATCGGTCGTCTGGTGACCCGCGCTGGTTTCCAGACCAAGAAGTTGGAGATTGTGGCCATTAATGACCCCTTCATCGACCTGGAATACATGGTGAGTCAACCAGCGTTACTGTGATAATGATAGTTGAAATTTAGGTTTACAATTGAGAAGGACAAATAGTTCTACCTGAGAAGTCTTTCACAAGACTTCCACGGCCCTCTTCCACAATGACTTGAGATGTGTACGTTATTGCAAAATAAGTTCTGTTCATGTCTTTTGTATGGTTGTGTAAGACTTGCGATAAGATGGAGGAACATTGTTAGACCATGTGGCGTGTCTGCGATACCTGACTTTATTATCTTTTACACAATGACTGTGAATGTGTCTCTGGTAACTAACACAGAAGCCAGCATGCCACTAAAATAAAGAGATGAGAGCTATGTCAGCATGACTGTTAATCGACATCAGCCTCAAACAAAATCTAGATCTATATTTAACTGGTGACAGTAGTTTTTAAATTTCTTCAGCCTCTATTGGAAATTTGAGAATGTTCTTCACATTCATTTTACAACAGAATTTCATATACTGTATATGCAAAGAAAATATTCGCACATCCACTTCATTCAGATGCAGGTGCATTGGACAGTGGCAAATGAAGCAATCATGAACAAACCTTCATGAACAAAAATCCAGCACTCTGCTCTTGCTCGGCAGCATCAGTTTTATTCAAATTGACATGACGTTTCGGTCCCTCTGGACCTTCATCAAGAGTCTTCAAAAATGATAACCACATTCGTCTTTCTCTCCCTCAGGTCTACATGTTCAAATATGACTCTACCCACGGCCGTTACCCTGGTGAGGTCTCCATGGACGGTGACAAACTGGTCATCGATGGACACAAAATCACAGTCTTCCACGAGTATGTTCACCCGCCTTGCTTTTATTGAACATGTTTTTAATGTAGATTACTTGGTAGTTGCACTACTTTTCATCACTACTCAAACAGTGGCATGCTGCTACTTCACCAAGGTTGCTATTAATTCAGATTTTATTTTCATTGTGCACATACTATATGTGTAGGTATGTTTATTCAGTAAAGTTGCGATCTGGCTCTAAATCCTGCTTTGTTCTTCAGGAGGGACCCTGCCAACATCAAATGGGGTGATGCTGGTGCCGTGTATGTGGTTGAGTCCACTGGTGTGTTCACCACCATCGAGAAGGCCTCTGTAAGTGCTTACTACTATTGTGCGTGTTTGTTTTCTTTAGCCATGTCATGCGTTGCACTTGACCTGTGTATAAGACCAGACTTGGGGAGAACAAAATTAACCATTTATTTGAGTATTGCTAATCTCCTGCTTATGGTTCTCCATCTTTTCCTCATCCTCCAGACTCACTTGAAGGGTGGTGCCAAGCGTGTCATCATCTCTGCTCCCAGTGCTGATGCCCCCATGTTCGTTATGGGTGTCAACCACGAGAAGTATGACAACTCCCTCCTGGTGGTCAGGTGAGGGCAATGAAAGAACACGCAGAGGAAAACCACATTTCACACATTCTTATTTTAAATGTTTAAATAAAATGCGACTTGATATCAGTGTTCTGTAATTTGTACATTTCTGTGACAAAATGCTATGCCATACATCAGCCTTTGATTGAAATTTGTGTTCATTCTTGTATATATGTACAGTATACCCAACAGTTTTTGGAAAAGCGAGTAATATAATTGTGCAAATACAACTCTTATATAAAACAGCTTTTTTTTAGATTGTTTATTAAGGATCCCCAGACTACTCTGTTGTGGAGACTATTCTTCCTGGTGTCCAGGCAAAAAAAAACACACGATACAAATCATAAAATAGTCATGGTTAATTAAATAAATTCACATTAGAGAACAAAATTCACATTATCGACAAGATGTAAAGCTAAACTGGATAGGTGTGTGTGGATATAGAAGAATTTTGTCTGATGCATCAAGGTGCCCATGCTAACCTAATGTTACATGTTCCCATTTACCTCACTGTTGTTGCCCAGATGGCTGCTTGTCAGCCCATGTATTGTTAAATAGGCCTGTGGCTCTGTTTTGCTACTAACAGGGGATTAATGGTCAGAGACGCCTACCAACCAAATGGTCACAGCTGTGATTCCTCTTGGCAGCCAACATATCCGTAAACTGCACTGCATCAGCTACAATGTAACATTTGTATGTTTCTTCGTCCATAGCAACGCTTCCTGCACAACCAACTGCCTGGCACCCCTCGCCAAGGTCATCAATGACAACTTCACCATCATTGAGGGTCTGATGGTAAGGCTTGAAATATGCACACATCGCACACATGCCACCTAAGAGGCAGTAAGCAGAGCCAAAACCAAATGGACACACACGGCATTACAAAGCAGACGTATCCCAATGTGAACCATGAATCTCTACTTATTACATTGTGGTTCACAGCAAAAGAGCATTGAGTGTCTGTTCAGCCTCTTGGTGCATAGTCCGTTTACGGTTATGTGGCCCTGTAGGTAGCAAAGATATTCCACTGTACTCGGCCAGGTCATGTCACAACTCTAATCTAATGAAGGGCTACTCTGGTGGCTGAAGCCTAATTTATATTTTTGCACAGAATAACCGAATTTCAATTGTATGACCGACATGTCACACTTGGAAGTATAAATTAGGCTTCAGCCAGTCACTCATACAGACTCCTTTCTTCCTCATTTCAGAGCACAGTCCATGCCATTACTGCCACCCAGAAGACCGTTGATGGTCCCTCTGGTAAGCTGTGGAGGGATGGCCGTGGTGCATCCCAGAACATCATCCCCGCCTCCACCGGCGCCGCCAAGGCTGTGGGCAAGGTCATCCCTGAGCTTAATGGGTCGGTACCAAATGAAATTGCCAGTAATGTCTAGAAATGCCTAGCATTACACTACACATTGCCTCGCATTACACTGCACATTGCTAACTGTAGATTATAATATTCATATCTTGTGAAATGACTTGTAGTATGAAATTAAAGCATACTGTGGGATTACTTTCAATTATGAAATAAATAATGGAAATATGTTTTTGGTGGAACCCTTTGGTGTAATTTCAGATTACACATTTCTGCAAAGACATTTAACACACAAACGTGTATACCGTGCATACTGTATGGTAGGCCAATAGCTAACAAGAGTGTCTCATCTCCACATTTTCCAGCAAGATTACCGGCATGGCCTTCCGTGTCCCCACCCCCAACGTCTCTGTGGTTGACCTGACTGTCCGTCTTGAGAAGCCTGTAAGTTGCAGTCCCATGACACAGGCTACACACTAACATTCTAAGAGTTATAGATGCTGGCAAAATTCATTAGCATTTTGAAATGTCAACTTTCCCTTGTTTTTCAAGGATATATTGATGGTACATTTGTTTTTTCTAGCCAGAGGGCTGTACAATGAATTCCTACCATATTTTGCACGTCTAATGACTAAATGACTGAATCAATATGACTTTTTTCGGTAGGCCAAATATGAGGATATCAAGAAGGTGATGAAGGCCGCTGCTGAGGGACCCATGAAGGGATATTTGGCATACACCGACCACCAGGTACATTCTTGACCCACACCTTGCAACAAGTTGTGTTGGTGCTTCTGTCTGCTTTACTAAAGGATTACACTCAACGACCGGTTTTATTATGTGATGACTTATTTTGGCGCTGTGGCCCTCATCCATGACTATGGCTGATATTTTATCCTTAACAGACTTGAGTCTAAGCATTGTAAAATGTTAACATACTGACTGATGCTGCTAAAATAACCAAATCCTGTGTTGAAGAGTACGGACTTAAATGTTTGCGTAACTCTTCCTTCTCATTCCAGGTGGTGTCCACAGACTTCAACGGTGACAGTCACTCCTCTATCTTTGATGCCGGCGCTGGCATTGCCCTCAACGAGCACTTTGTCAAGTTGGTCGCATGGTATGACCCTCGCAAACAAAATCATGATTTTTACACTTCTCAATTTCTTGGATGCATTTCCTGAAATTCTATCATTTCCCAAACTCGAGTGCAATAATATAATAATTTCTCAACAAGCAAAATGACAACCACATGTCAAAAGACACCAAGTCAGTCTGTCTGCTACATGTCACAAACTATGTTTACACTAATGTTTAATAACCCTAAAGTGTTCTGTCTCTATATTCAAATTGCCAAAAATGACGATCTTATATATATATATATATATATATATTATCTTGCTCGCTTGGCGGCACAGAACATAATCAACCTTTTCCTACCCACACTGTATGTTATACTATTTTTGTGCCGGGAGAGGGTACTGTAAGACTTGACATGGCTGATACATTTTCAAGCTGCCGAAATGGTAGCCTACCGTCCTTTAGTGAAGACTGATGTATGGAGACGAGCTTTAGAAACGGAATTAGGCTGATGGCAGACTTGACAGAGAAACACTTCACTTCTTGCAATGTCTTAATTGTCTTTTCTTTGCTCCTCTCAGGTATGACAATGAGTGGGGCTACAGCAACCGCGTCTGTGACCTGATTGCCCACATGTCTACCAAGGAGTAAAATAACCGGCCAATGAACAACCACTGTACTTCATGACGTCACCTACATTCTCCTGATCCTGGAGTTATATACACATACAATGAAGAAGTTGTATTCTCTATAACTCTGCCCGATTCCACTGCCCGATAGTTAACCCCCCATTACATGCCTGAGGAAGGTCCCACAGATCACAAACGAAACCTGGCTTTAAATTGATGACCAATATATTTTTTTGTATTATAAGAGTCCCTGTTCTGTTCTTGTGTGAGATGAAAGGAAGGTGTGAAGGTCTGTTCTGTCTGTAGTGCTGAAAGTGCTGCATTCAGGAATGGAATAAAGTCCTGTTTGTGAGATATACATGTCCTCAGCGTCTCTTTTTTTTGGGAGGTGGGGATTTATAGTGGTGGTTCTCAAACTTTTGCGATGTCAAGGAAAATGTATGCGCACCCTCATCTGAAAATAGTGTGTCAGGGAGCCCCAGGAAAATAAAGAAGCTACATTTGTAATTTACTCAAACACAACCACTTTAAGTAGTCCTGTTATAAATGTATCTGCTGTCCACATTTTCTGGTGCCCTAAAACTTTGAACACCATTTAATGGATGAGATGAGATTAAAACTGAGCGACGCAACGAAATCTGATGTTGCCTAGAGACAGTAGGTAGATGGGTGGTCTTAAGAGAAGACCAGGTATAGTTTCTCAACATTAAATGCCAGCTGTGATATCGTTATAGATCATTAGACATATGAAAAGATGCAAAAATAAAGGTTATACCAACAAAACAACTGAACATTCATTTAACAACCATGTCCTGATCCAGTAGATCAGGTCAGTGAATCACGTTTTGTCAAATAAGCAAAAGTGGAACGATAACTAACACTCTAGACTAGGGGGCTGCCAAATCTTTGCTAGAATAGTTTGTGTTTAAATGTCTGACTGCACTACAAACGACGCATACAAGAAGTATACATAGTGCTGTCAAACAAAGCTGGCATCAAAGCTACAAATCACTTCAAGGCTGCTTATCAGAATTGGAATCAAATTTATTGTCATTGTCACATTACAGGTGAACAGTGGGTGAAAATCGTTTTTGTGCAAGATCCATTGTTATTCCCATAAGAGGGCAGAAGGGGGGACAAACAAATTATCTACATATCTAAAGATGGTGAGCTAGGTTTTAAGCCTCTTAAGAGGTTGCATGGTAGGCTTTCTGAAAAGAAGGGGGGGGGGGGAAAGCACCTAACATGCAACACACTTTCACTCAATATTCAGTAGTTGGGGTTCCTCCTTCGTCTCTCTGCTGGTGAAGACCCCTGCAGCATTGGTCCTACCAGTGGTGGAAAAAGTACTCCAATTTTTTACTTGAGTAAAAGTATCAATACTGCAATGTAGAAATACCCTGTACCAAGTAAAAGTCCGGAAATCAACATTTACTTGTGTAAAAGTACAAAAGTATTGGCACCAAAATATACTTTAAGTACCAAAAGTAAAAGTACTATAATGTTGAAAATAGCAGATCTACAAGCTCACAATGCGTAGCCATGCGTTGTGAGCTTGTAGATTGACTATTTTCAATTAGCCTATGTATAAAATAGGGCTAAAGTGGTTAATGTATGTTTTATAATATAATAATTTGTATCTGCAAAGTACACCAGTAACTTAAGTTTTCAAATAATTGTAGTGGAGTAAAAGTACAATATTTGCCTCTGAGATGTAGTGGAGTAGAAGTAAAAGTACTGAAAATTGGAAATACTCCAGTAAAGTAAAAAATACCTCAAAATTGTACTGAAGTACACTACTTGAGTAAATGTACTGTTACTTTCCACCACTGCCTACTGGGCTTTCTTTGCCGCAGTGCCACGGTGTGTTGTTTCTGATTCGTAAGGTCATAATTCACTGTTTGGCTGAAATGTTATTTTCTATTGTCTCCCCCTTCTTGTGTGATTTTATTGATTGGACATTTGGACAATAAATACATTTAAATGTAATAGCAATCTTTTTCAAAGGGATTTGGTGCCCTCATCCGGAGCCTGGATGTATTACTATTCTCTAATATATTTTGCTGCGATATCATACAAATCAAAATCATGCAGATTTGGACAATAGTTTAGTCAGTGAAAAAAGTAGCCCAAATGCACTGTCATCAATCGGAGATAATTGTGTGTGTGAAGGCTGATTTAGGCTTACACGCTTTATATATTAAGGGCGCGCTCCCACCGCACTTTTATTTTACCTCTGGGGCCGAATCTGCCAATGCTTTGTCAATGCAAATGCGTGGATTCCTGGTCTTGCGCATTTTTTCCAAGAATCCACGCATTTGCATTGACAAAGCATTGGCAGATTCCGCCCCAGAGGTAAAATAAAAGTGCGGTGGGAGGGCGCCCTAAACAAGACGTTGGGAATTCGCTCACTCTCCTCGCGTCCTCCGTCCACTCGCGCCTAGTGAGTTCTCTCTAACACTCTGCCAGGCGCGCGGCTCTGCTGCTCATAGACCGAAAATTCCACTGCCGTACGAGGTCTCTGTCTTTAGTAAAAATAAACAAAACTACTTCGCTTTAGTTTTGTGTTGTTGAAAAACAGTCTATTCTCCAGGGTGGGAAGCCTCTCAGGACCCCACCTTCTCTGTATAATACACTTTTGGGGCAGAAAATAAAATGTATTTATTCCACTGCGCCCTCTACAGATCTGTTCAATCGTAATTTATATTGTCCAGATCTGTAGAGGGCGCAGTGGAGTAAATAAAAATAATTTCCACCTGGCGGACATATTTTATTTTCTGCCCAAAAGTGTATTATACAGAGAAGATGGGGTCCTGAGAGGCTTTCCACCCTGGAGAATAGACTTTCAACAACACAAAACAGCCTTTGTTTCGGTGAGTAGCAAAATAGTTTAGTTTATTTTTTACTAAAGACGGAGACCTAGCACGGCAATGGAATGTTCAGTCTATGAGCAAAGCAGCGTATTTAGCAGAGCTAAGCAGCCAATGAACACCAACATGATTATATACCACATTACCCATGATGCTCTCTGCTGCGCTGGCCAAAAATGTTTGCATTTCTGACGCGAAACACATTTAACTAATTAAATCTTAATATGCCCTGTGTTATATTTTTCTACACGTGTATATTGAAAAGGAACCGTTCAGCCGTTCTGTATTGTATATGACACTCTTTTGACAACCATGACTGAGATGTATGGTCACTATGGCCTTAGAGAGGAACTTTCAGATGATCGTTAAAAAGGGCTTCTGCTTTGTTTGGCACAGAGAGGGTGGTGAATAACTATCCTTTTTGCGGAATCGACATCAAGAGATTTCGGAAGCAAAATTTTTAAACATCGGGAATGCTAGTGATCGTTTATCCTGGCGTCCCAACTTAACAATGTACAAAAACATTTAATTATAAATCACCTCAGTTATCCCATGGTTCTAAAAGTGTGCGTTAAAACAATACGTTATGAAAAGATAATCATGGCCAGTAATTTTATGGCCAGTTATTTTAATCTTTGTGAGAATTATGATATGGAAGTTCCATATCATCAGTCTTTAAAATATATTTTTGCGAACCACTAATCTAAGCCCATTATTATTTGGCACAGGGAAGAGTATAAGCATATAAGAACAATTAGAAGAAATGTTGTCATTCACATTCTCCAGATTTAGCATTGGAATCATACTGTCGTTGAACTATATGATTGTCTCATACCACATCTGGCTTTAATTCAACAATAATGGGGGGTTTCTATTTATTAGAAACCTGCTTGAAAAATAGCCTAAGAATAAATTCCTTCCGAAATGGTAATAAGTTCAATAACGGTCTCAATTATCAAACTATATATCGTTTTAACGGTGTTGCATAACTCTGACCTATACAATGCGCGTTGGACACTAAAACTACGCACTAAAGTAAAACAATAACTGTAGAAATAAATACATCTTATATCATATTATTTTATAATAAGATAGACCGAAGTGCATGCTGGTAGATAAACCGAAGTGCATGCTGGTTATGTCAAATAGTACTGCTTCTCCTCCAATCAAAGTACACCGGTGGACGAGGAGGAGGGGACAATGTCGTCATTATGTCGGCACAGTGACTATATCTTATTTGACCAGCAGATGGCAATCCAGAGTAGAGTAGGAAACAATTAAGACAACCACAAAATCAAAGGTGAAATAAATAGCATTCATAGACCACTGAAAAAATAAAGACTATTTATTTTTCATGCATTTTTTAATAGGCCTAAATATAGCCTACCAATTTGTTACAAACATATTATTTTCTCTGGAGAGAACATCTTATTTACTCTCCTCCTCCTTCTTCTTCTTCTACTCCTCTTCTTCTTCTGCTTTTTCTTTATTAAGATTTGCTCAAACAGGAAAAATACAAAAAATATGTTTTTACTTTTTGTTATGATTTGGCTGATTTCATAAAGAATTTAGCAAAACTGTAGTCACAAAATTCCATGACAGAGACAGAAGGGGAGCTTGTGGCATCTGGGCAATAAATAAAACAAAAAAACAGAGAACAAAAAACAGGTCAGAAACTTGAAGCAATAAGACAGGAATACTATATGCTATTCCAACTGTGTTATTTAGACATATCTTCATAACTGGCAACAGGGTTCTTCTGCAATGACTCCAATCAGCACAGTTAGGGCGCGCTCCCACCAAGAGTTGGCTGGCCGCTGTTAAACGCAGGTTGTGCGCGGCCACAGTTTTTTGCAGCCAGCGGATTCTAAAAAACGGGAGTGTCGCGCCTGTCACTCACTTTCAGGAGCCTCCCCGTAGTAGCCCGCACCGCCTGCGCCAGCTTTGGGAATGTGCTGCGTTTGTGTAGGGCTGGTTAAGTCCCGGGAAAGACGCACTGTGATTGGCCAGTAGTCACTTTGAGTGGCAGTTGGGGCACACCGCCTGCTGCCTTGAGCACCATGTTGCTTCCTGAGTCTTGAGACAGTCCGCCTTCGACTCACCCGATTGGACAGAGGGAGAAAATCAGCGCCTGCCTCCAGCAGTTTTATGCTTCGTCGCGGAGAGCAGATAAACGCAAGGTCTGCGCGACAAGCGGAAAAATCTGCTCTTGCGTGAATCCACGCATTTACATTGACAATGCATTGGCAGATTCTGCAAACAGCGGCCAGCCAACTCTTGGTGGGAGCGCGCCCTTAACAGAGTCTGCTATTCCTTCTGATCTGCTTGAAATTGTGTAGGTCGACCAAATTAATCTCAAGGCACATTTATTGATTGCTTAGGTAATACGACCAGGTCAAATAAATCAACTGATTCTGCAAGGAAAGAAAAGGAAGTAGGGAATCTTTGTTAAAGGGCATGAGTAGAGCATGTGTTATGACCCTCGCGAGAACTGCAGGCTCAGCATGAATATTTGATGTAACACATAAGTGGTTACATCATACATGTTGCTTTTGTTTTTCAAGGCCAATGGACTCAGATTGCTATTGCTCATGTGTCTCTGGACATAGGGCTAGTGTGGGCCTCCCTGCCTGCCTTCGACTTTGGGAGCTATGGACCATATCCATATGGAACTAGCTGCACTATCAAATGGATTGCCCTGCTCACATAATGATAATGATAATGAATTTATTTTTATAGCACATTTCCAGACAAGTCACAAAGTGCTTTACAGAGCAGAATAAAAAGAACAATCATGATAAAACTTTGGATAAAAAGCTATTACAGACGATCAGAGAATAAAGCAAGTGGCACAAAATACATACAGATATACTCAAATAAAACAAAAGTGGCAGTAAAATTTAAGAAAAGGCCTTAGCATAGAGATGAGTTTTCAGAAGAGTTTTAAAAGATGATACTGATTTTGCACGTCTTAGGGCGTCAGGTAGGGCGTTCCAAAGTTTAGGGGCTCGGACTGCAAAAGCTCTTCCACCCTTTGTGGGGTGTGGGGGTCTCCAGGAGGGCCTTATCGGAGGATCTGAGGCTGCGTACAGGCCTATAAGGTTCCAGCATGGCAGAAATATAAAGGGGGGCCTGTCCATTCACAGCTTTGAAGGTCATAAGTAAAATCTTAAAATCAATTCTAAAATTAACAGGTAACCAGCGAAGAGCAGCTAAAATGGGGGATGATATGGTCTCGTTTCTTGGTGTTGGTTAAAAGTCTAGCAGCTGAGTTTTGCACTAATTGGAGACGGGATATTGCTGCAGAGGCCTGAATAGATGGAATTACAATAGTCTAAACGAGAGGAAATAAAAGCATGAATGACCTTTTCTAGGTCTGCAGGTGACAGGAAGCTTTTTACTCTAGCTATGTTCCTTAGCTGGAAGTAGCAAGTTTGAACAGTTTGTGTGTGTCACTTGGGGAATAAAAGTGAGGCCAGAGTCAAAGAGC